>NC_133327.1:551896748-552240121 GCF_042186555.1 Aquarana catesbeiana
TCTCTGAATGGAGAGGGTGACAGTTTTACGACAGGCCTGAACACTCTGCCCTTTCAACAAGCTGTTTTTTTTACTGACCTAGCCTGGTTCTGTTTTCTCTGTTGAGATAACCTTTTCTGTTGAACTTAAAAAGCTTTGAATTCCTAAGACAAGGGAGGAGGGAGGAGGGAGTTCAGATTTCTCTGTAATGTTACATGGTTAGCCAAACTGTCATGGCTACTTCCACACAACATGGCAGCTAGCTACAGCTTTCCATGTCCCGTACGTGATATCGTTACACAAGTGTCTACCCCTATCTGTTGTTTGCACAACACAGCTTGTTTGACTCATTGAACGTATGTTCATTTGGGTTCAAACATTTTGGTAAGCCTTCTGTTTATCAGTGATGGTTCCCCTCACTATAGCCACTTGTTTTCGTCACTGTTTGGATACCAATAAGATGTTTTGAACTTTCCTTGATCACGGTTTTGAACATGCTTTACAGTAGTGAACAGTTTGATGACACAAAACCCCTAAAAACAGCTAATACAGTGATATCTCCAGTGTTCTTAGCTGACAGCAAGACACCTGCTAAATATTTAAAGCCCTGCAATCCGTTCAATGGCTCTTCGTTAATTATATTAATATTCTTTAATATTACAAACACGGGAAGAAAATCTGTTCCCAGTATTTAAATGTGCCAGAGGATACAATTAAATTTTAGAAAGAGAACGCATTTTTTTCTTTCTTCAATTAAATTATTTCTTTAGTTAGGCAGAATTGCAGGCATCCTATGGGTCTCGAATGCTAATTATTTGATTAAAGTGTTAAAAGGTTATTTAGGAGCCTATTATGCAAGACTATTCATATATTATCTCTCACTACTGAACACTTCTTGTGCTGTCACTGACATGTCCTTCTGATTTCGTAGGCGCGGTATTATTATTATTATGCAAATGCTGTGCGTAGTCCGTCTCTCAGATTTTTATTGGCCTTTTTATTTCACACCATTGGCAACACAATATCAGATAGTAGATATTAATTCTAGGGAATAAATGTAAATTTTATGTCAGTGCAATATAAATATCTGATGCTCAGGTGAACAATACACTGACCTTGAAGGTACTTTATTTTAATTACACTACAAGATCTGACATTCCCACCTGTAGCAGTTGCTGTGTTTACATAAATCTATGACCTCAAGACAGGAATGTTACATACTCAATTGCTTTTTCTTCAGTTGCTGGTCTGCAAGCAATTGAATATGCAGATTTTAGACAAAATATCTCCAAAAACTTTGCACTTTAATATTCCCTGAATATCTACTGTAATTTCTTGTAGTAATATGGGATCACAAATTACTTAGTGGTTTTCATTTAGCAAAATTCATTGGGCCTCACGATGGACCTGCCAATAGGTCCCTATCCATATAAATATAGTACAAAAAAAAGGGGGGGGGGGGGGAGAAGCAGCGCTATATGGCTCTCTCACCTCTGTTGTTTACTGGTGTCCTCGAGCTGAACCGGGAAGAGCTTCCATGCAACAAGGATCCTCTTATGGATAAAGCGCTTACCGGAGCTAAAAGATCTACTGGGATCACATTTCTCCAGTAAAAGCTGCCAATGTTTATTAAACAAAAAAAAATCCAAGTTTATATATAGGCAAAGGTAAACCAGCATCACGGTGGAGGGGAGAAACAGCCACTATACAGCATCAGGGACCAGCAGGGAATGATCAGCCAAGTGGTGGAAAGCCAGAGCTACCAAAAACCATGTTGGTGTCTGTGCTGGCCTCCCTCAAACTCTTGAAGCAGCAACCTTCAACTGTGTCCTCAATCTAATTTCTCTGTCTCAAAGGTGAAACATTAGAGGTCTGTTTGGACCCCTGAAATTTCATCAAAGCCCCCCAACGGGGATCCTAAAAAACTGTAAAAAGATAATATTGCAAAACAAAATAAAATGGTAAAAAATAATGAAAAAATAAAATAAAAACAAAAAAAACAGTGGCAGAACTACTAGGGTTGCAAGGGTTGCACTTGTGACCTGGTCCTGGCGTTCCGCCACAGGACTCGGAGGGAAGGGGTCGGGGGGGGGGTCATGGTTTCTTGCATTGGGGCCCTGAAGGTTAGGTTATAGTTACGCCCCTGGGTCCCACAATGGGAGTAAAAGGCCCCAGGATCAGTGGCAAGGGCCCTAGTTTGGGGCCAGGAGTGTCCTTCATGGTTTTGTGCACTGGGGGCCCTGAAGTTATGCCTCTGTTACAAAGGGTAGGGGTCTCCAAGTTGACATCATTGACAAAACATGAACATGACACATTTTAGTAATAAAGTCACTGGGATGCACATGACATCATTAACCAAATATAGTCATGTCCATTTTATTGTACAATTATTATGCAGTACTAGACAATCTGAAACAAAAATCAATAAAGTGTACCCACCAGGCAATGTATTTTTGAACAAAAACACCTGCCTGTTCTCTAGTACTTTTTCAGCCAGTTCTACTTCATTCAAAATGTCAATTTTTACCCTGCTGTATCATCTACCATCTCTAAATTCCTAATGAAAGCTTAGAGGGTATCTCCCCTTTCGTGGGGGGAAAAAAATAGCAAATAAATAAAAAATATAGCGTATACAATTGCGACATATTGTAATTGAATGTTATTAAAAATTACCTTTTCTTTTCAATCTGCAGCCACTGTAATGTTCTGTAAAAGCAATATGGCTACCTGGAACTGTTCTGTACACAGAATATGTACTGAACACACCCCAGAAACATAATTTCCTGCTTGTGTAATTGGCCCACCAATTTGCCCAGAAGTCTGCCTAAGATACAAGTCAGATTTCAGGCATCCCCTGAAAACAAAAATTTAATTTTTGGTGAGATACTTTCAATAGGAACACGTCTAAAGGGATGCAGGCCCAACAGATTTCCTCATTAGTGCTGATAGATAATTAGGAAACACTCCCATTAGACCTACTCTGTACCAGGGCTGGACTGGGACAAAAATGTGGCCCATCCAGACTGGCCCAGGGCACAGCACATCAGGGTCCAGTGCAGATCAGGGCACGGCACATCAGGGTACAGAGCCCAGCACATCAGGGCACATCAGGGCACAGCACATCTGGCCACATCAGGCTACAGGGCACAGTACATCAGGGTACAGCACATCAGGCCACATCAGGGTACAGGGCACAGCAAACAAGAAAACAGAAAAGAGAGGGTGCACCGGTCTTGTGCCTTATTCTTTAACAAGTTTATTTAAAAGAACATGTAATAAAACTACTCAGAAAGGTAGATGAGAATCACGCTTCAGATAGTCTTATGCCCTGTACACACGATCGGACATTGATCGGACATTCCGACAACAAAAATCCATGGATTTTTTCCGACGGATGTTGGCTCAAGCTTGTCTTGCATACACACGGTCACACAAAGTTGTCGGAAAATCCGATCGTTCTAAACGCGGTGACGTAAAACACGTACGTCGGGACTATAAACGGGGCAGTGGCCAATAGCTTTCATCTCTTAATTTATTCTGAGCATGCGTGGCACTTTGTGCGTCGGATTTGTGTACACACGATCGGAATTTCCGACAACGGTCGGAAAATCCGACCGTGTGTACAGGGCATTAGACTTGTGACTGTCTGTCCACTGCTAGCAGTCTCCAGATCCTACGAAGAGGATGTACAAACCACTGCTGGCTGATACGTTTCAAAGGTAACACCTTCTTCTTCAGAGCCTAACAGTCAAAAAGAAGTGAAGAAGAAGGTGTTACCTTTGAAACGCGTCAGCCAGCAGCGATTTGTATGTCCTCTTCGTAGGATCTGGAGACTGCTACCAGTGGACAGACGTTCACAAATCTAAGACTATCTGAAGCGTGATTCTCATCTACCTTTGTGAGTAGTTTTATTACATGTTCTTTTAAATAAACTTGTTAAAGGATAATGCACAAGGCCGGTGCGCCCTCTCTTTTCTGTTTTCTTGTTTGATCGCTAGGATACCCCTATCCTTGATGGTAACAAGGCCGAAAGTCACCGTCCATCTTGAAACTTGAACTGTCGGGCTAACACATTTATGCAGTAGAAAATAATAGAAACCTTCGCGCCAGTGGTGTCGATAGCAGATAATATATATGAATTACATATACTGGTGGTACATCTAGGAAGAAAACATTCCCAACAATAAAAAAATTGTGGAAATATATAAACAATCAGTGTAAGCTGCTCCCCAATTTTTGAATAATCAAAAAAATAGATAATCAAAAAAAGGAGTGTAAGAAAGATAGTGGGCGCTAGATACCATAATATTCAAGTGCTCCAAAAAAAATATATATCTCCTGCATTACCAAAAAAATGGAAATGTAAGAAAGCTAGGGGGCGCTAGATACCATACTATTCAAGTGCTCTAAATAAATATATCTCCTGTGTTACCAAAAAAAATGAAAATCATAATATTGACAAATCATAGTTAGATTACACATTGAAGTGCCCACATTAGTGAAAACATATATAGTGATTGATTGTCCACATAAAAAAGTGATTGAAGTAGTTGAAGTGATATCTTTCAATATTATCCCAATCTTGTTGCTGTAAACAAAAGGTTTTCCATCACCAAAGAAACAAAAGAAAAGGAAAACACCTCGAAGTAGTAGATATCTGCTTACCAGATACCAATGACTCCTTTAGTTAAAAAGAGAGTCACTAGCGCTTGTGCAGGGTTGGGCCTGCTCACATGGATGGCCGGGCTGTGGCTGGTATTATAGGCATGGATCATTCCCGTCAGGCTCATTCAAGATAGGATAAGGATACATAGGAAACAAAAACAGTCTCCATAGCGTAAAACCATTTATTAAAAAAGTAAACAAATTAAAAAGCCAAATGGCCGCTTACATTGGTGGGTGCCTACCCGGCACTGGGGCTGCTTGCATGTCAGGGTGACTTCGCAGTCAAAAAAAGCCTTTCATGTCTCCTCCACGCTGGCGTGCGTTCCAGCTTACACAGGGGGGCAGCCAAAGGATCCGGATGTTGTTGGATGATAGGACATGTGACCACGTACCGCTCCGACGTATGTTTCGTAGTGAACGTCTTCAGGGAAGCGTACATTGGTCACTAAAATGGTGGCTTTTATTAGGAACAGGAAGGGGGCGGGTAATTGGCAAATGGGCCACAGCAACAAGATTGGGATAATATTGAAAGATATCACTTCAACTACTTCAATCACTTTTTTATGTGGACAATCAATCACTATATATGTTTTCACTAATGTGGGCACTTCAATGTGTAATCTAACTATGATTTGTCAATATTATGATTTTCATTTTTTTTTGGTAACACAGGAGATATATTTATTTAGAGCACTTGAATAGTATGGTATCTAGCGCCCCCTAGCTTTCTTACATTTCCATTTTTTTGGTAATGCAGGAGATATATATTTTTTTGGAGCACTTGAATATCATGGTATCTAGCGCCCCCTATCTTTCTTACACTCCTTTTTTTGATTATCTATTTTTTTGATTATTCAAAAATTGGGGAGCAGCTTACACTGATTGTTTATATATTTCCACAATTTTTTTATTGTTGGGAATGTTTTCTTACTAGATGTACCACCAGTATATGTAATTCATATATATTATCTGCTATCGACACCACTGGCGCGAAGGTTTCTATTATTTTCTACTGTTTGAGTTTGAATAATTTGGATTTAAACTTGTCACTTATCGCAGCCATGGATGTATTTAATTTTATGCAAAATAGACAAATTAACGTAGAAGAGATTTTCCAACAAACATCTACCAATAATGTAGATTTGGATAAGGGATTCAAACAACTCAAATATGACACTGAAAAACAAATTAGACTGTGGTGGGATATTGCATCTCTGGAGATGTATATAGGCAAAAATTTAACCCCCAGAAGTTTAAGATGGGATGTTAGCCCCAATGATGGAGTGGAGGATTTGAGACTACTCGATGAGTGGTACCAATTCTTCAACGCCTGTGAACAAAAACTAATTCAAATGATGGTAAGAAGGCGCGAAGCCAAAAAAGCTGTCTTGGAATCTAAGATCAAAGAACTCAAGACAACTATGGAACCACTTATGTCCTCTAAAGAGTATTTAGACAAAGCTAAGGAATTAAACACCCATCTAGCCAAATACGATGGGGAAATCAAAGATAAAAAGCTCAAAAAATATTTTAGAGATACTAAGGACTATGAAGACAATAGGGTATACAAATGGCAACAAAATTTACAGCTGAACCCGTCCCAAGAACCAACAGTGGAGAGGGAAGTTGAAGTACACAACACTGTAGCATCTATGGCAGCCCAAAGTAAAGGGGACCCCAGTACACCCCACAAAAACAATAGGACAGCACATGGTCCTATTAAGTACCCTAAGGGGAATTCTTACCCATACCCTGCCACATACCATTCACCATATAGGGGACCTAACTATAATAGACCCCCCCCTACTGACTATAGACCCCCAGACTATGGCTACTATGCCAACAACCGCAATCAGTACCCATCAAGGCCCCCAAGGGGAAACTTTAGAGGTAATTTCAGAGGGAGACCAGTACACAACCCCTACCCACACCAGGGAGGGGGGGAATGGAGAGACTGGAAAGAACCATACAGAATCCCTTCCAACTCACAACAAAACCATATAGAAAGAGTAGAAAGAGAGGAAGAAGAGGCAGAGGGAGAAAGAAAAAGGAAGAGAAACAACTAAAAGCAGGATTATTTAATCTAACCACCATAGAATTTTCGGATGCAGAATTGGAAGTCTTGGCACAGGGACTAAAATTTGCGCCAAATAAGAACATAGATAAGTTCAATCTGTTCGTAGATATTGAGAAATATATAAGAAAACTAAATATCAGGAAACATTTTGCAGGGCAAACCAGCAACACTAGGACTCAGGAAATAACAGACCCTTTTGTACACAGTAATTTGAAAAACAATTTGGTGTTCAATCCCCAAAAGGGTTCTCACCACCACATAGAAGTATTCAAGAGTATGGTCCAAGATGAAGTACGACAGATTAAAATATCACAACACAAAAACAACCAAAGAATATGGGAGGGAATAAAAAAACTGGAAGAGAACAAACAGATAGTGGTGAGATCTGCTGACAAGGGGGGAGGTTTGGTAGTATTAACCAAAGAAAACTATAATACAGAACTAAGGAGACAGTTGAATGACACCTCAACGTATAAAAAGCTTAAAAGTAACCCTACCCCACAACTGAAACAACAACTATTAGATTGGATTAACCAAGGTACCAGTAAACAAATATTAACTCAGAAGGAAGCAGATTATTTGAATCTAACTACACCCAGAATTCCGGTACTCTACAAAGTACCAAAAATACATAAAGACAAGGTAAACCCACCAGGCCGTCCAATAGTGAGTGGGATTGGCTCTCTGTACTCTAGGGTGGGGGAATACCTTGACACTTTCCTCCAGCCTCTAGTCCCACAGAGCCAATCCTATCTCAAAGATAGTCAAGAACTAATTACACTGTTACAATCTACCATCATCACGGATCAAACCTTACTAGTAACAATAGCCATTGAGTCTTTGTATACAAATCTTCGCCAAACAGATGTGTTAGAATCAGTGAGGTGGGCTCTCACCAACCAATCCACCCTGAAAAAATCACAAATTAAATTTTTAATTAAAGGATTATCTATGGCCATGGGGAATAATTATTTCTGGGCATTAAACGAATACTACAACCAAATTGGCGGTGTAGCCATGGGAGCCCGCTATGCACCTAGCGTGGCGAATATCACGTTAAATAAATGGGAATCAGAGACCATTTTCAAAAACAGACCTCACTCACTTCTTCTGTATAAAAGATACATAGATGACGTGATGATTCTGTGGGAGGGAACCAAAGAAAGTTTTAACAAGTTTTTGGAGTGTGTGAATATGAATAAGTACAATCTAAAGTTCACAGCGGAGTACAGTTTGGCCACGGTGAATTATTTGGATCTAACACTCTTCAAACAAGGTGATCATATTAGTACAAAGACTTTTTTTAAAGAAACTGACCGTAACGCATATGTCCCTACACACAGCTGTCACCATCCGCAATGGATAGGAGCTGTACCGAAAGGGCAATACATGCGTATACGGCGAAATTGTGATAATATTTTGGATTATTTCACACAAGCAGCAATTCTCACCACTAGATTTAGAGAAAAGGGATACCCTGCCCATATCTTGACAAAATTGGTCTCACAGGTGGCAAATATGGACAGGCAGTCCCTATTGGTCCCCAAACCAAAAAAAGAATACAAGGGTGACTGTGCGTTCATATCGGGCTTTCATCGTCAATACAAAACAGTAGAAGGTATCTTCAAAAAATTCTGGCCTATCCTACTCAAAGATAAAGATCTCCAATCTTCCCTGCCCAATAAACCTAAGTTTATCTACCGAAGGGCCCCTACCCTTAGGAATCGCTTGGCTCCAAATGTACCAGATCCCCCCCGGGAAACCTCCCACTTTCCTGGATGGTTCTGGGTTTCACTATTGCACTAGATGCAATGCTTGTAAAATAACCAGAAAACCAGGTACCAAGAAAAAGAAGACCCAATTCCAATCTATAGTAACACAACAACAATTTGATATCAAACCTCTCATCACATGCGATTCTGACCACGTAACATATGTTCTGGAATGCCCATGTTCCCTTCAATACGTGGGCAGAACCACACGCCAACTGAAAGTAAGAATAAATGAACATTTAACAAATATTAAAAAGGGATACCCTAACCATAGTGTCTCAAGACACTTCAAACTTTACCATGATAGTGACCCATCACGATGTACATTCTATGGGATCGACAAAATCTCTAGGGATTGGAGAGGTACCCATATGAAAAGGGCAATATCTAGGAATGAAAAGTACTGGCTTTATAAATTACGGACTATGCAACCACATGGGATGAATATAGATCTGGACCTTAATTGCTTTCTTACAAATGATTGAGTCCAGGAGTGTCTAGGAATATTATTATCTGTCCACGTCAGATCGTGAGAGTGAGTTGGGCACCACTTGTATTATGGTTGTGGTCAGAGATAGTTGTCCAGGGTGGAAGATGGAATACTCTTTCCCCCCCGCTTCTTTGTCCTCTTTATTATTTGAGTCAGACGGGGATAGGTCATATTGCAGCCTTTTAAGGTTTATTAAATACTATTGAGTTTTGTAATCATTTTTGTATGTAAACCGAGACTGGGGCTGTTATAGTATTCAGGGTTACATGAGTCCCCCCCCCCCCCCCCATTTTTTTTCTCTATATAAAAAACACCACCATTAATTTTATTCACTTATATATTTTTCTCACTTCCCCACCACCTATATGGATGGATTTACTTACCTGTTTTTAACCAGTAGGGGGACTATAATAACATGCCATCTCCCCCTAGGAGATGGTTGATATGAAGTCACATTCGTTTTTAAATAAGGAGTTTGTTTGTGAACAATATAGTAAATATCCACAAGATGGAGCCAAGCTCCAAACCATAGTTGAACTTTCCAACTTTATTGCTTTGAGCACAGTTCCTGTGGCCCATTTGCCAATTACCCGCCCCCTTCCTGTTCCTAATAAAAGCCACCATTTTAGTGACCAACGTACGCTTCCCTGAAGACGTTCACTACGAAACGTACGTCGGAGCGGTACGTGGTCACATGTCCTATCATCCAACAACATCCGGATCCTTTGGCTGCCCCCCTGTGTAAGCTGGAACGCACGCCAGCGTGGAGGAGACATGAAAGGCTTTTTTTGACTGCGAAGTCACCCTGACATGTAAGCAGCCCCAGTGCCGGGTAGGCACCCACCAATGTAAGCGGCTATTTGGCTTTTTAATTTGTTTACTTTTTTAATAAATGGTTTTACGCTATGGAGACTGTTTTTGTTTCCTATGTATCCTTATCCTATCTTGAATGAGCCTGACAGGAATGATCCATGCCTATAATACCAACCACAGCCCGGCCATCCATGTGAGCAGGCACAACCCTGCACAAGCGCTAGTGACTCTCTTTTTAACTAAAGGAGTCATTAGTATCTGGTAAGCAGATATCTACTACTTCGAGGTGTTTTCCTTTTCTTTTGTTTCTTTGGTGATGGAAAACCTTTTGTTTACAGCAACAAGATTGGGATAATATTGAAAGATATCACTTCAACTACTTCAATCACTTTTTTATGTGGACAATCAATCACTATATATGTTTTCACTAATGTGGGCACTTCAATGTGTAATCTAACTATGATTTGTCAATATTATGATTTTCATTTTTTTTGGTAACACAGGAGATATATTTATTTAGAGCACTTGAATAGTATGGTATCTAGCGCCCCCTAGCTTTCTTACATTTCCATTTTTTTGGTAATGCAGGAGATATATATTTTTTTTGGAGCACTTGAATATTATGGTATCTAGCGCCCCCTATCTTTCTTAAACACATTTATGCGCAAGAGTTTTTGTTCTGTTGTATTGTATACAGGGCACAGCACATCAGGGTAATGTGCACATCAGGGCACAGCACAACAGACCACATCAGGACAGGGCACAGGACACAGCACATCAGGACAGGGCACATGGCACATCAGGGTACAGGACACAGCACATCAGGACAGGGCACAGCACATAAGGGCACAGGACACAGCACATCAGGACAGGGCACATGGCACATCAGGGCTCGGCACATGGCACATCAGGGTACAAGACACAGCACATCAGGTCTCAGCACATCAGGACATGGCACATCAGGACAGGGCACATCAGGACAGGGCACATGGCACAGCACATCAGGACAGGGCACATCAGGGCACAGGACACAGCACATCAGGACATGGCACATCAGCACATGGCACATCAGGGCACAGGACACAGCACATCAGAACAGGGCACATGGCACATCAGGGTACAGGACACAGCACGTCAGGGCACAGTACATCAGGGTACACGACACAGCATATCAGGGCATAGCACATCAGGGTACAGGTCACAGCACATCAGGGTACAGGACTTCCAGGTCACAGCATGGCACAGGACATCGGGGCACAGCACATAAGGGCACAGGCCACAGGGCACATGGGGCACATCAGGGTGCATGGGGAACATTGGGGCAGATCAGGGTACATGGGGCACATCAAGGCACATTGTCAGGGAATCAACAGCAGGAGAAGGGCTTTAGGACCCAGAATCTCTACCAGCACTTATGGCAGGAGAAGGACTTTAGGACCCAGCATCTCTGGCAGGAGAAGGACTTTAGGACCCAGTATCTCTACCAGCAGGTCACATGGGCCTATATAAGGAATTCTACTAGTGTCTGCAATTGCTGGTTTGTCTTCAGCTCCCCCTGTGTTCCTGTCCCCTGTATTATCTGCTGATCTGATCTCCTGTGTACCGACCCGGCTTGTTTTGACCTGCTCTTCCTGATCCTCTGGCTTGACCCTTTGGCTTGCACCTGATTTCCTCCTGCCTGCTCCCCGCATCTGACCCCGGCCTGACTATTGGACTCTGCTTATCCTGCTCCCTGTACTAAGATGCAGCTGATCTTAGGTCATTCTTAACCTGGACTGTCTCTCTGTGGATGACCCCTGGCCTGGCTCCCGGCTCTGCTATTCAGTTATTCCACTGAACTCTGTCTCCTGGACCTTTCAAGCACGCCTGTCTCCAGGACCTTTCAAGCATGCCTGTCTCCAGCAACCCGGCACCCGTGCTTCTGTGGGCACCACACCTGCTGTTCCACCTTCAGTGGTGTGCTGCGCTCGGCCACACGGGGAGCCCTCCCAGCATCTCGGCCTCCTACCAAGTTACTGACACACATGGGGCAAATCAGGGTACATGGGGCACATCAGGGTACATGGGGCACATGGGGCACATCAGGGCACATGGGGGACATCAAAGCACATGGCGCACATCAAAGCACATGGGGCACATGGGGCACATCAGGGTACATGGGGCACATCAGGGTACATGGGGCACATCAGGGTACATGGGGCACATCAGGGCACATCAAAGCACATGGGCCTCATGACACATCACAGGAAGCACCTTCATGGTTAACAGAGGACAGAATTAAAATTAGGCTTGGGAAACTTAACATTAATAAATCACCGGGACCAGATGGCTTGCACCCGAGGGTACTTAGGGAACTCAGTCAAGTAATTGCCAGACCATTGTCCCTAATTTTTACTGACAGTCTATTGACTGGAATGGTACCAGTTGATTGGAGAAAAGCCAATGTAGCACCAATATTTAAAAAGGGCCCAAAATACATCCCTGGGAATTACAGACCAGTTAGCCTAACATCAATAGTATGTAAACTCTTGGAGGGGATGATAAGGGACTCTATACAAGATTTTAGTAATGAGAACGGTATCATTAGCAGTAATCAGCATGGATTCATGAAGAATCGTTCTTGCCAAACCAATCTATTAACCTTCTATGAGGAGGCGAGTTGCCATCTAGATAAAGGAAGGCCCTTAGACGTGGTGTATCTGGATTTTGCAAAAGCATTTAACAGTCCCCCATAAACGTTTACTGTACAAAATAAGGTCTGTTGGCATGGACCATAGGGTGAGTACATGGATTGAAAACTGGCTACAAGGGCGAGTTCAGAGGGTGGTGATAAATGAGGAGTACTCGGAATGGTCAGGGGTGGGTAGTGGGGTCCCCCCAGGGTTCTGTGCTGGAACCAATCCTATTTAATTTGTTCATAAACGACTTGGAGGATGGGGTAAACAGTTCAATCTCTGCATTTGCGGACGATACTAAGCTAAGCAGGGCAATAACTTCTCCGCAGGATGTGGAAACCTTGCAAAAAGATCTGAACAAATTAAAGGGGTGGGCAACTACATGGCAAATGAGGTTCAATGTAGATAAATGTAAAATAATGCATTTGGGTGGCAAAAATATGACTGCAATCTATACACTGGGGGGGGAACCTCTGGGGGAATCTAGGATGGAAAAGGACCTAGGGGTCCTAGTAGATGATCAGCAATGGCATGCAATGCCAAGCTGCTGCTAACAAAGCAAAAAGAATATTGGCATGCATTAAAAAGGGGATCAACTCCAGAAATAAAACGATAATTCTCCTGCTCTACAAGACTCTGGTCCAGCCGCACCTAGAGTATGCTGTCCAGTTCTGGGCACCAGTCCTCAGGAAGGATGTACTGGAAATGGAGCGAGTACAAAGAAGGGCAACAAAGCTAATAAAGGATCTGGAGGATATTAGTTATGAGGAAAGGTTGTGAGCACTGAACTTATTCTCTCTGGAGAAGAGACACTTGAGAGGGGATATGATTTCAATATACAAATACCATACTGGTGACTAGGGATGAGCCGAACAACCCCCTGTTTGGTTCGCACCAGAACATGCGAACAGGCAAAACATTTGTTCGAACACGTAACGGGTGATCCCGCCCCCCTCTGACATCACGGGGAATGCCACAGTGAAGTCCCCGTCAAGTCCCCGTGCGTCAGAGGGGGGCGGGGTCACCGGGTGGCCCCACCCTCTGTTATTTAAGAACCGTCAGAAGACGAGAAGTGTCACACAGTGGGAACCTCCCATCATGGTGGATGCGGAGCGGCCCGAGAAGAAGAAGGGAAGAAGACGCCGTGGAGGAAGATGCCGGACGAGAACACCGGAGGAAGAACCAGAAGAACCAGAAGAAGAAGATGGAAGAAAAACCGAAGGAAGATAGAAGATAGAATAAAGAAGATAGAAGAAAGAAGAAGCATTTAAATAAAGGAATTGTCAAAAACTGTCTCTTGTCATTTTTAACATTTTTGACACTTTTTTTGTGAAATGGTAGACATACTTTTGTACCCCCTTACCATTTCACACAGGGGGGAGGGCTGGGATCTGGGGGTCCCCTTGTTAAAGGGGGCTTCCAGATTCCGATAAGCCCCCAGCCTGCAGACCCCCACAACCACCGGGCAAGGGTTGTGGGGATGAGGCCCTTCTCCCCATCAACATGGGGACAAGGTGTTTTGGGGGGCTACCCCAGAGCACCCTCCCAATGTTGAGGGCATGTGGCCTGGTACGGTTCAGGAGGGGGGCCACTCTCTCGTCCCCCCTTCTTTTCCTGCAGCCTGCCAGGTTGTGTGCTCGGATAAGGGTCTGGTATGGATTTTTGGGGGGACCCCACGCCATTTTTATTTTGGTGCGGGGTTCCTTAAAATCCATACCAGACTTGAAGGGTCTGGTATAGATTTTGAGGGGGACCCCACGCCATTTTTTTTTTAAATTTTGGCCGGGGTTCCCCTTAATATCCATACCAGACCTGAAGGGCCTGGTATGGAATTTAGGGGGACCCCCCACATCATTTTTTTTTTTTTAATTTTGGTTCGGGGTTCCCCTGTGGGGAATTCCCATGCCATTTTTATCAATGAACTTTTATGTGTATTGTCGGACCGGCAATTCATTAATAGCCGCGAGTAGTTTTAAATGACTTTTTTTCCTTTGAAATGTCATTTTGCTGTCAGACTGTTCTAAACACGGGAAACATGTGCCCCTTTACAGGCCTACTATAGACACCCCCCAGGTACAAAATTTAAAGGAATATTACACTTTTATTGTTTCACTTTAAGCATTATTAAAATCACTGCTCCCGAAAAAACAGCCTTTTTTTTGCATTGATCCATGTCCCCTGGGGCAGGACCCAGGTCCCCAAACACTTTTTATGACAATACCATGCATATAAGCCTTTAAAATGAGCACTTTTGATTTCTCCCATAGACTTTTAAAGGGTGTTCTGCGGCTTTCGAATTTGCCGCGAACACCTCAAATTGTTCGCTGTTCGGCGAACTGGCGAAAAGCCGATGTTCAAGTCGAACATGAGTTCGACTCGAACTCGAAGCTCATCCCTACTGGTGACCCCACAATAGGGATAAAACTTTTTCGCAGAAGGGAGTTTAACAAGACTCGTGGCCACTCATTAAAATTAGAGGAAAAGAGGTTTAACCTTAAACTACATAAAGGGGTTCTTTACTATAAGAGCAGCAAGGATGTGGAATTCCCTTCCACAGGCAGTGGTCTCAGCAGGGGGCATTGATAGTTTCAAGAAACTATTAGATAAGCACCTGAACGACCACAACATACAGGGATATACAATGTAATACTGACATATAATCACACACATAGGTTGGACTTGATGGACTTGTGATGGTGCACATCAGGGTACATGGGGCACATCAAAGCACATGGGCCACATCAGGGTACATGGGGCACATCAGGGCACATTAGGGTACATGGGGCACATCAAAGCACATGGGGCACATCAAAGCACATAAGGCACATCAGGGTACATGGGGCACATCAGGGTACATGGGGCACAGCGTTTACTTCGTTTTCTTAAAATGCAGAGTAGCAAAGGAAGTGTCTGTGATAAGTTCTCTCTCATGTCACTAAAATTTATAATGGGGTATGGCGCTTCCTATAGGATTATATGGGATGGTGTAGTGGGAAGTGGGGGGGGGGGGTTTGTAATCCCTTAGTATCCTAATGTGAACTATCTAAATGCAGTTTATATGCCCACCATAACCCCTAAGAAATGATTGCAAATAAGAGCGATCTTGAGTCCTATAAGTTATACAAAATCATAAAAAATCATAAATGTGAACATAATAAATATAGGGGTGTAGACTAAACACCTAAAGTTGTGATAGAACTTCAAAGAAAAACCACCATAAATTATAGTGGCTTAGCATTAGACAGAAACATATAAGTGCATCTCTGCCTAATTAGGGCGAATATATACACATTAATTTATAATTAGTGATCATAGTCCATAAGATGATGAATCATTGGCATTAGACAAAAACATATACAAAAAAGTGCACCTCTGCCTAATTAGTGTAAATATATACAAATTAATTTATAAATTAGTGATCATAGTCCATAGGATAATGAATCTCTTCAGAAACCAGTGTTAAAATTTTCTTCAAGAAAAAAACGTGACTGGGGTGCTCTCAGATGATCTAAGTGACTTTTGTGCTCCCCCTCAAGGGTCCCCACTCACCGAAAGGGGCAAACAGCATAAGATATCTCCACCACGTTCTCCTCACCGCCACGATCATATAAGGCGTCCAGGGTAGTCTCCGCTCTCCGTAATGGTGGTTAGAATATATTCATAGTAGCTCCTTTTGTTATTCTGAAGAAATCCCTGTTGTGTTCCTCCGTGCCTCTGTGCTAAGTGGGCACCCACGGAGAGTGGAGACTACCCTGGCCAATACACTCACCGAACACAAAAAATGTGAGTAGCGTAGTATTTATTAAAATCGGAAAACTTAAAAACTGCAGCATATATATATATAAACAATGGCCAAAAAACAAAAGACTTATGGAAAATGGCTGCCGCTCCCAGCATGAGGACACAGCGGCAATGGCGTCAGTGTGTAGGCCCCTCCCAAAGCGTTTTGTGGGCATGCATGTTCTCAAGGGATCGCCATTCCACAAGCGGGCACAATTTTGAAGCATGACATGTTGGGTATCAATTTACTCGGCGTAACATCATCTTTCACAATATAGAAAACAATTTAGCTAACTTTACTGGTTTCTTATTTTTTAATTCAAAAAAAGTGTTTTATCAAAAAAAATTGCGTTTGTAAGACTGCTGCGCAAACACGGTGCGACAAAGTATTGCAATGACCGCCATTTTATTCTCTAGGGTGTCTGAAAAAAATATATAATGTTTGGGGTTTAATAAGTAATTTTCCAGCAAAAAAAAAAAGTTTTAACTTGTAAACACCAAGTGTAAAAAATAGGCTTGGTCCTTAAGTGGTTAATTGATACATGCTCCCTCCTAATTTAACAATCGTATGTCTAACAGCCTTAAAAATAATTAGACGAACAAGACACCCCTCTCCCCCTCCCTTCAATGGAATTCACAGGTTCACTGACTTCCACACAAGATTCACTAAACCCTTGGTGAATCAAACCTGGACAGATTCACACACCATGCGTCCAAACAGAGAAAGGAACTTTCAAACAATGCTTTACATGTGTGACTTTACTTATGTCTGTTCAGAAGTTGTTTTAATGTGTTTTTTCTTGATATAGGTATTACTAAATACTGTACTAATAAACATATTTCCTGGTGCCTCCATGGCAGCATACCTGTGATAAGCTCCGCCCCGGACCCCTCCCCTCAGGATAGTTAATACATTATAAAAAAGAAAACTCTACCCCCCGATAGCATTCTCCTTTTTTTCCTCATACCTGATGGATAGTCTGTGCGGGTCCTTTACCTCTTCCTCAGGCAGCTTCCCTCTGGGTTCAGGCCTCTCCCAGATGCGGTCCCCTGTCTTGGGCTGCTAACAGCGCTGATAAGAGGGGAGCCCCTTCTCAGGGTCTTTTGGGGCTGCAGCGTTTTCTAAACCAGGAACACACAGGTCTGCGTTTAAAATGGCTAAAGCTGAGAGTTTCAGTGGGGGCAGGTAAGGGCTTTCGTTTTTACCTTACTGTCTGCTGTTGCTATATGTGCTAGTCCTGTCCCTTCACCTTTCATGCCTGTCTGCATAGTGAGCGCCATGGCGCTAACGCGCCACTGTGCTGTGTCTTTTCTCGTCCGGCGTAGCTGTTGATGGGCCGGGCGGCGTTCCCGGCTGCTCGGCGCATGCGCAGGCGTCTGACGGTCACGGCGCCATCTTGGTTATGGACAAATATGTGAAACTTTGCCCTTAGTTGGGTAGAAGTGTAGGAGGGGACTTAGGGACAGGGGGACGGGTGTTCCCGCCCCTCTGTTCACACTTTAAAAGTCTCAGGTAAACCATTACACCCTTAGGCTTTCCCCAGCAGGTCCAGCCTCTTCAGTGTTCCTCCAGCACAGTATTTGTGTTTGTTGGTAGTAATATTTTTTCTTGTTAAAAAAAATATATATATATATAAAATATATATATAAAAAAAAAGAAAAAAAAAGATAAATAAAAAAATTTTTTAAAAAAAGGGGGGGGAAGTTTTATAATAAAAGAATTTTTTTTTTGTGCGTTTTGGGGGGAAAAGGCTGTCTTCTCCCTATTTTCATTATTAGCTTTCCCTTTTCTAGTGTTTACTCTGCTACTTGTCACCCTTAGCCTGCCCCCACGGTCATGAGTCAGCCGCCGTCAGATCAAGACCCTCGATTTCTTAGGTAAGGGCTCGCACCTAATAAAAAAAAAAAAAAAAAAAAAGGAAATAGAAGAGCTTTTTATTTTTGAGCAAAAGAGTGTCTTACGCTGTTACTCTCGTTTCAGCCCTTTACGCCTAGACATGTCTAATAAGACTTCGGGCCATCACAGCGGACAGTCCCTGCCAAGCTCCAGTCACAGCCGGTCGACTAGTTCCCGACAACGGTCTGTGGAAAGGTCGACAACTAAAAGACGTCGGTTGCTCTCTGCCTCAACCCCGGGTGAGACTTTGTTGACCCAGACCACTGCTATATCCCAACACATTGGTTGTTATTGACCAATGTATTGTTTGTGAGTATCATGGAAACGTAGGTTTCTTTTGTACTTACCTTCCACTTACCCATTATTGCTTATAGACTAATAGATGTTTTATTGTTTTATTTTTAGCTAAATTGCATCTGACTCCTGATGATTGGTTGAAAGCCAAGAAACGCGTTGAGTTACCAACTTATGGATGCATATATCGTTTCATTGCAAAATGTATTTTTTCTCTTAAAATGTACTTATTGCTCGAATTATGTCTATTATCTGATTGTCTGTATATGCTCAACTATGTCTTATGATGTTCACTTTTTATTTTTGGATTATGTCCTATGATGAATTTTATTAAACCATCTTTTGTGCCATCAGCATTTTGTAAATCCTTTGCGATTACAATATTGTAACGCTTTACTAAAAACTATGGACAATATATTATACCATAGTGGGTCCAAGTCAATTTAATTTGATTCTGACCAATTAGCATATATACTTATTGACATGTCTCACGCAAAGTCCCGCTACTGTCCCCTTCTTTTTTCACCAATAACTGGGATGGAGACATGTCAATGCATTTTTCTGGTGTGGACAGGTCACAACTCCACTTTTGATACGTCGGTCAGATAGTCCTTCCAGACGAGAAAGCTCAAAAAAATGCCGAGCTTGTGGTGCAACTCCGATGCCAGATAAATTAATCTGCACAAGGTTATGCGGATCAAGGAAGGGCTGAGGTCCAGTAGGTCACGGACCTAATAAAGAAAGTGGTAAAAGACTCATTAGCTGAGCTAATGGACTCATCCCCCTTGCAGGTCATACCAAGTGATCAAGTACATCCTTCAGAGCCATCCCTGCCTGGCCCATCATCAGCAGTAGTCGCAGCAGTGCCACAACAGGGGAGAATGATGAATCAGAGGATTCAGCAGAGGAATCAGAGCCTTCGGGCTTCAGCTTCTCTCTAGTACAACCGTTTGTTTCTGCGGTCAAACAGGCCATCAGTTGGGAGGAGGTGGAAGAGCCACCTAAGAAGGCCAAGTAGTTTTTTACATTTTTAAAGAAAAAAACTCTCCTTTTTTCCCTTTATGGAAGAAATAAAGGACCTAATAGAGGGGGAATGGAAAAAGACGGACAAACGATTTTCCCTGAACCGTCTGCAGAAATTGTATCCATTAGCAGAGTCCGACTTGGCTTTCTTGGACACTCCTCCGGTGGTCGATGCTGCAGTGGTTCGCCTAGCTAAAAATGTCACCCTTCCGATGGAGGACTCGGCCTCCTTGAAAGATCCGCTGGATAGGCGCATCGACTCAGATCTAAAGAAGGCCTACCAGCTGGCGGGAGGAGCCTGCAGGCCAGCCATAGCCTTAGCTTCAGTGTCTAATGCCATCCGAGTCTGGTCTGAGAATATTGAAGTGGCCATTCTTCAAGATGTTCCAAAAGAAGATATCATAAAAGCACTGGAGGAACTCAAGTTATCTGCAGACTTCATGGGGGAAGCAGCAATTGATTCAGTAAGGTATTCAGCAAGAGCAATGTTGCACACGATTATAGCCAAACGAGCTCTCTGGTTGAAGCCTTGGGCAGCTGACACTGCCTCCAAACAGAGTTGGTGCAAGATCCCCTTTGATGGGAAAGCTCTGTTTGGGGATAGGCTAGAAAAGGCAATTTCTGGGGTGACTGGTGGAAGATCGGGGTTGCTCCCCCAGGACAGGAGAGTTAGGCGTTCGAGTCTTCGCCTATAAGTTCCAGCCTTCAAGAAATAGAAACTTTTCTCACTTCCGTCAAGGCAGAGATACCAAAAAAAATTGGAGAAGTACCCAGGCGACTTTTTTAAAGTCAAATAAACAAAGGAGCCTTCCCAATCCCCAGGAAGGAACAAAGTCCTTTTGACGGAAGGCCACTCCAGCCGCCTCCAGTCGGGGCCAGGCTGAAAAAATTTGCCGAAGTCTGGTCCAGCCAATGCAAGGATCCCTGGGTGGTATCCACCGTCTGTTTCGGGCATTTCTGGACGTTTCTAGATCACCCTCCACAAGACCTGTTTTTACCAACGAGACTACCTACTTCCCCTCGGAAAGCAGAGGCTCTGCAAAAATATCTTTGTCTGCTTCAAGCACAGCAAGCGGTAATTCCTGTTCCACCTTCAGAAAAATTCACAGGTTTCTATTCTCCTCTCTTTCTTGTTCCCAAAAAGAGTGGAGAATGGAGACCGGTAGTGGATTTGAAGAGGTTAAATCTGCACGTTTTTCTGGAATCCTTCAAAATGGAGTCCTTGCACACCATAATACAGATGGTCCAACCAGGGGACTGGATGGTCTCGGTGGACCTTCAGGACGCCTACTTTCACGTGCCCATTCTGCCTGCCTTTCAGAAATATCTCAGAGTGGCAATGGGTCCCATGTACCTCCAGTTCCAGTGCCTTCCCTTTGGTCTGTGCACGTCCCTGAGGATATTCTCAAAAGTACTGATCGCAATTCTGGCACCCCTCAGGGAAAAGGGTCTGCGAGTGTTCCATTTCCTGGACAATATCCTGCTGTTAACTCCCAGTCCAGCACAGCTTCTGGAGCACAGAGAAGTTCTTCTTTCTACCCTGAAGAAATTTGGTTGGTTGATAAATACAGAAAAGAGTTTCCTGTCTCCAACCCAGGTAATGATTTATCTAGGTGCCCTCTTCGATACCTCAGCCAGAACAGTGTGCCTTCCTCCCCAGAAAGTGGCAGCTATTGTCCAGAAGATGTCCCATGTGAGAACACTGTCTCACCTGTCAGCGTCAAACTGCATGAGTCTAATTGGGACTATGTCATCTTGTATCCCAATGCTACCTTGGGCTCATTGGCATCTGAGGATTTTTCAAGTGGGTTTTCTGACCCAGTGGAAGAGGAAGTCACTATGCCAGCGAATCATGATCTCAGTATCCATGAGGAGAGGTCTCCTCTGGTGGTCAAAGAAGGATCTAATCTCAAAACCCCGTCTACTTCAATGTCCATCCTGGACCATCCTAACCACCGATGCAAGCTCGGTGGGTTGGGGGGCACACTGCGATCATCTTGCAATACAGGAGAAATGGGACTTCCCAACGGAGTGAATAGTCTCCAACATCCTAGAATTAAGAGCAGCTTTTTTAGCCCTGGTGAATCTGAAGGATCATCTTCGACAGAAGTCGGTCTTAATATACCTAAACAACAGGGCAGCAGTGGCGTATATTCAAAATCAGGGAGGGACACACAGCATACCTTTGCTGAGAGAAATAGAGCCCATTATGTTATGGGCCGAAAAGAATCTGCTGGATCTGAAGGCGGTCTACCTGCCGGGCCATCTGAACAAGTAAGCAGATCATCTGTCTCGTTATTTTCAAGACGACAACGAATGGTCTCTTCACCCGGCAGTCTTCGACTGGATCCTGAATCTACAGATTCCTCCAGAGATAGACCTGTTTGCCTCGGCAATGAATGCCAAGCTACCACGATTTCTGTCTCGCCTACCTCATCCTCGGGCAGAAGCAGTGGATGCCCTCTCGAGTCCATGGAATTGCAAGATAGCATATGCCTTCCCTCCCAGACCCTTGATCTCGAGGTTCCTGCTCAGGTTGTCGAAAGAACCAGTCAAGGTGGTAGCGATTCTTCCATACTGTCCAAGGAGGGCATGGTTTCCCTGGGCAATATCCCTCAGTACATGTCGTCCTCTCAAAATTCCAATTCTACCTCACCTGCTCTCACAAGGGAGATTCGTGCATCCAGCCCCTCACAAGCTGAATCTGCATGTCTGGGAAAGATTGCAGTCTTTAGGATGCTCTTCTAGTGTCATTGCAACTCTTTTGAAGGCCAGGAAACCTTCCACAAATTATGTATATTCAAAGATCTGGAATAAATTCAAGTTATTTATGGAAAGTAGAGGTTCGGCTCACACAGATCCGTCTAGTGCTCTTCTCTTGGATTTTTTGCAATCTGGCCTGGACCTTGTTCTCAGTTTAAGTTCACTCAAGGTTCAAGTGGCAGCTATCTCGGCAGCTACCCAAAAAAGATGGGCAGAAGAGTCACTCGTCATTCAATTTTTCAAAGCAGTTAAAAAAATTTGTCCGCCAATAAGGCAATCCTTTCCGGCTTGGGACTTGCCCTTTATCCTGGACTGTCTGAGGTCTCATCCTTTTATTCCTCTAGAAACCACTTCACTATGGACCCTTACGCTCAAGACAGCCTTTTTAATTGCAATAACCTCAGGGAAAAGGGCTTCAGAGTTGCATGCATTAGGGTCAGAAGATGATCATATTTCTTTCTTTCCGGATAGGGTAGAACTATGGACAGTACAAGGTTTTGTTCCAAAAGTTGCTTCTCGGTCCTCTCTATCAGAAACTTGGGCGCTACCTACTTTTACAGATCCACTCTCAGGCGCTCTGCAAGAACTGGACATTGCCAAAGTTCTAAAATGCTACCTGCAAGCCACAAGTCCATTTAGAGCATCAGATTGTTCATTGTGCCTCCTGGATCGCCTCCTGGATTTGCAAGTTGATCCAAAAGGCGTATAGGGCTAGAGGGATGGTTCCTCCGGCGGTGAAGGCCTACTCAACTAGGGCAGTGTCTGCATCATGGGCGGCAAGGGCCAACGTTTCTCTAGAAACCATTTGCAAAGCAGCCACGTGGTCATCCCCAAACACTTTCATGCGTCACTATAGGATTGACTCACTCGGTCTCTCACTTCGGTGGAATTTGGAAGGAGGGTGATTGAGTCAGCTCTTGTATTGCCTTATTAAAATTTTCTTATGAGCATTACCCACCCTGTTGTTATCTATTCATTTTATCACAGGTATGCTGCCATGGAGGCACCAGGAAAATGGAAAATTGTATCATACTTACCGTAATTTTCCTTTCCTGACGTCTATCCATGACAGCATACATGCCCTCGCATGGTATTCGATGTAATAGGAGAATGCTATTTGGGGGTAGAGTTGTCTTTTTTATAATGTATTAACTATCCTGAGGGGAGGGGTCCGGGGCGGAGCTTATCACAGGTATGCTGCCATGGATAGGCACCAGGAAAGGAAAATTACGGTAAGTATGATACAATTTTCCATTTTTTTTTCAAGCAAGAATGCAAAAACCATGTAAGATGAACTGGGAGGTTTATAAAGACAAACAAATGGTTTTGTAAGTCACAGAAATGAGTTTAGTGATTCCATAGCTGCATAAAATAAATCTAAGCCCTCAGGTGGATGACATTTAGCTTGCTAAAGCACTGTGTATCAAAAACAATTGTTGTGTTTTGTTTTGCTTTTAATAAAAACATGTTTTCCAATTTAAAATGCTGTTTTTATAGGATTCCTCACTTAGTTCTTATTCATATGGGCACAGATATGCATATGTAAGTGGATGCAGATGCAGCGGCTGTATGGACTAAAATGCATAGATAGGTTTGACAGGCATGCAGGGATGGGTGCACAGTCCTGAATGCACACTATCTGAGTTCAGGCTGTGCAGATCTAAATTCAGTCATTAAAATCTTTTATATGATAAAATTAACTGTAATTTTTAAAATAAACACAAGATGGCGACATTATGCCATATTATACAGAAAACATTTTAACTTGCTGGCTGCACACTGCTGAAAAACAGATAAAACAGAAAACATATTCCATCAATATATATTATTATACATTTGTCAGCTTCTTCAATGTAGAGTTGTGAATGGCTTAATACATCACTATTCAAAATCTCCCTTTTAGGATAATACTGCAACTCCTAATCAAGGCATTCAACATCAAAGTCCATCAGTGAATAAGGTGACCAGATTTTTTAAATAAAATCCGGGGACATTTTTTTTTTTATTGGCAAACGGTAAATTATTTTATAAGCATATTTTCATCAAATTATATATGCAGTGTATGTGGTATATGTTTATGGAATGATTGTATGACATATACATTATTTCTCACATTTCATCCATGAGATTTAAAAAAAAAGATACTTCTTAGATTTTTTTGGGGATATGACTACCAAATGTTAAGAAGATAAGATAGAGGAAAACTTCATAAAGTATTAGAGGGGTGCGGAGGGTATGGCTGTGGGTAGTATGTACAGGAGAGTGGTGTGGATTGTATGCTGGCCGGCATAGGCGTGCGCAGCCTATTGCATTAGGGTGTGCACCCCAAAGCTCAAACACACATGAGTGTGTATATATAAATATATATATATACATACATACACAGTATCTCACACAAGTGAGTACACCCCTCACATTTTTGTAAATATTTTATTATATCTTTTCATTTGACAACACTGAAGAAATGACACTTTGCTGCAATGTAAAGTAGTGAGTGTACAGCTTGTATAACAGTGTAAATTTGCTGCCCCCTCAAAATAACTCAACCCACAGCCATTAACAATGTCTAAACCGCTGGCAACAAAAGTGAGTACACCCCTAAGTGAAAATGTCTAACTTGGGCCCAATTAGCCATTTTCCCTCCCAGGTATCATGTGACTCATTAGTGTTACAAGGTCTCAGGTGTAAATGGGGAGCAGGTGTGTTAAATTTGGTGTTATCGCTCTCACTCTCTCATACTGGTCACTGAAAGTTTAACGTGGCACCTTATGGCAAAGAACTCTCTCAGGATCTGAAAAAAAGAATTGTTGCTCTACATCAGGGGTCTCAAACTGGTGGCCCTCCAGATGTCGCAGAACTACAAGTCCCATTATGCCTCTGCCTGTGGGAGTCATGCTTGTAACTGTCAGCCTTGCAATGCCTCATGGGACTTGTAGTTTCACTACAGCTGGAGGGCCGCCGGTTTGAGACCCCTGCTCTACATAAAGATGGCCTAGGCTATAAGAAGATTGCCAAGACTCAAACTGAGCTGCAGCATGATGGCTAAGACCATACAGCGGTTTAACAGGACAGGTTCCACTCAGAACAGGCCTCGCCATGGTCGACCAAAGAAGTTAAGCATCATATCCAGAGGTTGTCTTTGCGAAATAAACGTATGAGTGCTGCCAGCATTGCTGCAGAGGTTGAAGGGGTGGGGGGTCAGCCTGTCAATGCTTAGACCATACGCCACACACTGCATCAAATTGGTCCGCATGGCTGTCGTCCCAGAAGGAAGCCTCTTCTAAAGATGATGCACAAGAAAGTCTGCAGTTTGCTGAAGACAAGCAGACTATGGACATGGTTTACTAAAACCATGTCCTGTGGTCTGATGAGACCAAGATAAACTTATTTGATTCAGATGGTGTCAAGCGTGTGTGGCGACAACCAGGTGAGGAGTACAAAGACAAGTGTGTCTTGCCTACAGTCAAGCATGGTGGTGGGAGTGTCATGGTCTGGGGCTGCATGAGTGCTGCCGGCACTGGTGAGCTACAGTGCATTGGGGGAACCATGAATGCCAACATGTACTGTGACATAATAAAGCAGAGCATGGTCCCCCCCTTCGGAGACTAGGCCTCAAGGCAGTATTCCAACATGATAACGACCCCAAACACACCTCTAAGATGACCACTGCCTTGCTAAAGAAGCTGAGGGTAAAGGTGATGGACTGGCCAAGCATGTATCCAGACCTAAACCCTATTGAGCATCTGTGGGGCATCCTCAAACGGAAGGTGGGACAGCGCTCGTGTGAAGACCAACACAGACTTCATAGCATACCACACCATACATCCAGTGGAATTTTATCTGGTCATTTTAAAGCTGTCATAGATTGGTTCACTGAAGCACCAGTGCCATGTGAGTACCCCAGTGTGGGGAGCGTTTTTATACACGAAAAAAGACACCTGCAGCAGAGGTCCCAATGAGAATCACAGGTTTTAATGCACTTTTTAACCGGAACTAAAGATAAACTATTAATTATATTAACTAGGAATCATAAATCAAAGATATCAATGAAATATCCTATATTGAAGAACTAGTAAAAATTGACTAAGGTAATGAAATATGATTTAAAGTGTGAGTATAAGTATGTGCAATGGTATTTTTTTTATAAAAAAATTACAAGGTTAATATAACTAGTAGGTATAACTAGTATTAAAGTACTAGAAAAAATTACTGAGGCAATAAGATATAATGTAAGGTGTAAGTGTGAGTATGTGCAATGATATGCATGTGAGAATTATAAAGATAATAAAGAAAAATATGAATGTGAATGATAGGAATGAGTGCTGTGAATTGTGGAGTAACAAGAAAATAGAAAGTGATCCATATAAAAAATGGTGAAACCACCTTCAATATAAACTAATAGGGAAAATGAAAAGAATAAACAACGTTGAAGCACAAAATGTGAAGACCATATGGTGACAATTATCCTTGTCATTTTTTATATGCATACCATTTTTACTAGTCCTTTAATATAGGATATTTCATTGATATCTTTGATATATGATTCCTAGTAAATATAATTAATAGTTTATCCTTAGTTCAGGTTAAAAAGTGCATTAAAACTTATGTGATACTCATTGGGACCTCTGCTGCAGGTATCAGGGCCCCCTTCCCCCCTTTTTTCGTTGGCTGCTTTTTAGCGTGACTCCTTGTTAGTCACACAAGGGCGGACCACCCTCCCCAGGAGTGTGTGTGACACGAATGCACAGGATCATTTTAAGGACTTTTAGAGGAACCCTGGTCAGGAGATTGTTCACATACATCATTCATTGGTTACTAAACCTATAAATTCTGGGGCGTGTCCAAGATGGCCACCTGAACAGCCACATTTTTGGGAGCTCTGCTGGCACTGTGTCTAATCCTGCTCCTCCTGGGCGCTGTAGACGGTGAAGGAGAAGAGATCGTACATGGATGAGATGCTGATCATCCAGGGTGTCCGCGGGTAAGGGGAAAAAGCTCAGTTTCCGGCAGATAGAGGAGGTACGGATCCCGTCCCCCCCGCACGTATGGAGTGCCGAGCCAAGAGGCAATCAAACATGGCGTCACAGACCGAGCCACCGGAGCCTCGGGAGCCAGATGCCTCCCCCCATCCCAGCTACGTGGCTGACATTATGTCAGCTATTGCCCTGTGTCAGGCCACACTTACGGACAAAATAGAAGCAGTGCAGCTTGACTTGGTGATGATGAGGCAGAATGTTGATAAGCTCCGGTCCTGGGTCACAGAGACTGAGCAGCGGATAGGTTACATAGTTACATAGTTAGTAAGGTTGAATAAAGACACCAGTCCATCCAGTTCAACCTGAGTGAGTGTGGGTGCATGTGTACAATTATCCCTATTTATTTAAGGTACCTATATAGCGCTGTCAATTTACGCAGCGCTCCACACATACATCGTACACTCACATTGGTCCCTACCCTCAAGGAGCCCACAATCCAAGGTCCCCAACTCACATTCATATACTAGGGCCAATGTTGGACAGAAGCCAATTAACCTACCAGCATGTCTTTGGAGTATGGGAGGAAACCGGAGTACCCAGAGGAAACCCACGCAGGCACAGGGAGAACATGCAAACTCTAGGCAGGTAGTGTCGTGGTTGGGATTTGAACCAGCGACCCTTTTTACTGCTAGGTGAGAGTGCTACCCACTACACCACTGTGCCACCCTAAGGTCTCACAGAGGACACAGTTACAGAGCACTCCTCTGCAATCCGCAGCCTACAAACCAAGATGAAGGCCATGGAATATAAGGCAGACGAAAACCACAATAGGAGGAACAATCTCCGTATAGTGGGACTGGCGGAGGGAGCGGAGGGCACTAATCCTGCGGTGTTTGTGGAGGAACTACTGCGCAATCTGCTGCCAAATGCACAATTCTCTCCCTACTTTACAGTCGAGATAGAACACCGTGTCCCACCAAAGCTGAATATCCCAGGGGCCGCACCGCGCACCTTCATCTTGCGGCTCTTGAACTTCCAGGACAGAGATGAGGTACTCTGAGCCGCCAGGGTGCAGGGAGAAGTTTGGTTTCAGAATGGCAAGCTATTAATATTTCCTGATTACTCCATTGAGACACAAAAGCTAAGGAAGTCTTTTGATGAGGTGAAAGCAGCCTTGCGGGCCTGCCTGATACGGTATAGTGTCCTGTTTCCTGCCTGTCTGAGGGTCCAGTATGGCAAGTCGGTCCGTTTTTTCACCTCTCCACGTGAGGCCTCGGCCTGGATCGATACATTACCACCGAACCGCTGATCGGCATGGAGGTGAGGTGTTCTGCCTCCAACTCATCTTCCCTGAAATTTGCCCGTTTCACTTGTGGGGTGCCCCCCCCCCTTTTTTTTATTCCTTTTCCTCAGCCGAGGAGGAGAGCAGTTGTTGGGGAAGCCTCGCTTTGCTGCTACTGATGTACTGATATTACACCAAGTTCTCTTAACGTTTAAGGTTGTGCCCCTGCTTCCTTGCAGGTGTTTGTTTATCAGCGTACTATGCAGATCACTTCTCTACATGGAAGATTATAGTTCTGGGTCCTGTTGAATCCGTGACCCTCTCTTGTTTGTGCATCCTGACTCAGACTTCCACAGGATCCTGCTCAGGAAGAAAACAATGATGTATAAATGCAGTCCTTTTTTTTTTTTCTTATTTTTGTCTTAACTATTCCGGTCTATGCATAACTACATGCTGATAGATGCTGATAGGAGTGCCAGCATCTCTCAAGCACTGAGGCTGTCTCTTTGGTGGGCCAACATATCTGGTTCACGTACACTTAGGGTTGTCCTACTTGACTGGGTGTTTGGGGTTTCATGCTCTTCATTAATGGGATGGGGGTGCGGGGAGGGGGGTGGGTTTGGTTGCTCCCTGAGGACTGGGAAAGTTTTGTTGTTCTGTTTTTGTTCTTTTTTTTCATATAGTTAATGTGGTGCATGATACTCTCCTGTCTGATTTGTGCTTTGAAAGACTGTCTTGTTTGCTGCAGCGTTTGATGCATGAAATATTTTGTGGGGTGCCCGGGGTCTCTTGTGTGCCGTGGGCAGCCCATGCATGTCTGAGATTACTGCTGATCTTTATTCATAATTACCAATGTCTCAATCTAAAATAATCTTATGGAATGTCTGAGTCCTTAACTCGGCGGTGAAAAGGTCCCTGGACTTTAAGTTTTTGCAGAGGTACAAGCCGCATGTCTGCATACTGCAGGAAACGCACCTCCAGGGCTCCAAGATTAATGGACTCCGGAGGCCCTGGGTTGGTGAACATTTTCACGCAACCTACTCCAACTATGCACAGGGGAGTAAGTATTCTCATTCGGAAAGCCCTTCCTTTTCCAGTACTGGAGGTGTGTACTGATCCAGATGGGAGGTATGTTATGCAGTATGTTAGCATTTATGACAAAAAAATGGTTTTGGTGGGACTGTATTTGCCTCCTCCAGCTTCGATTGCTGTGCTGTATTGAATGATATTATGACCATGGCTTTGAAATTTGACACTCCAGCTGTATTTTTGATGGAGGATTTTAACATGGTCCCTTGCCCAGCCCTGGATAGACTGCACGGGACGCCACAAGGTGCAATGGGCCTCCACTTTTGTCCTTATGTCACGGATGTGTGGCGACATCTGCATCCAGATGTGAGAGAGTACACATGCCATTCTGCCACGTTTAAATCCCTCTCACGGATAAACTTAGCCTTTGCCTCCTCTGACGGCCTTCGCTCGGTCACTGAGGCATGCACAGTTGGGGGTGTCAGATCATGCCCCACTTAGCATGACTCTCTCATTATCAACTCCCCCTACAACTAGTTTATGGCGTCTCTCCAGGTTTTGGGCAATGGATGACCGGTTGCAAGAACCTATCATGGAATCCGTATGTAATTACTGGAGATTGAATGGGGATACCGAATCCACTATGATACAGTGGGACTCCTTTAAGGCATGGGTCAGAGGAGCTTACATATTCCGCATTGCATCATTGCAGAGGGAGGAAGCTTGATCATTGGAGTTTTTGGAGGCTGAGATGGAGGGATTGGAGGCAGACTATGTTTCCTCTCCAACTCCGGAAAGGTATCGGTGTGGCAGAGGACTTTGAGGCAACTCTCTCTTCTCCGCGTAGAGAATACAAAAAACGCCCTCTTCTACTCCTAACAAAAGGTGTTTGAACATGGCGGTAAAAATGGTAGGCTTTTGGCATGGTTGCCTAAAAGCCAGAACCCCACAACTCACATTGCTAGTGTCAGGGATGCAGATGGTCAGTTATTGGTGGCCCCTGATCTTATCAATCAGCAGTTTAAGCAATTCTTCCAAGAGCTGTATGAGACTAGGGTGGCTTATTCCACTACTGAATTGGCCACCTTCCTGGACCTTGTTAGGCTTCCGGTGTTGGGGTTGATGGATAGGGAGCGCCTGGAGGCAGATATTATTCTGGAGGAGATACAGGTGGCTATTGGGAGCCTGCAGGCTGGAAAAACCCCGGGTTCAGATGGGCTACCTACCTATGTGTCTTAACATCTTATCTAACCAGCATTGGTACCGACAAATCTCTATATCATATACTTCCTCTTTTAGGAATCAGTTTCTTGACATCATCAATGACGCCTTCTCTAATGCCGCGTACACACGGTCGGACTTTTCGTCTACAAAAGTCCAACGGACGCCGACGGACTAAAGCTGGCTGGTAATCCGATCGTGTGTGGGCTTCTCCGGACTTTCAGCAGACTTTTTCAGCCTCAAATCCGACGGACTTTAGATTTGAAACATGCTTCAAATCTTTACGTCGTAACTACGACGGACCCCGAAATCCGCTCGTCTGTGTGCTAGTCCGACGGACAAAAACCCATGCTAGGGCAGCTATTGGCTACTGGCTATGAACTTCCTTATTTTAGTCCGGTGTACGTCATCACGTACGAATCCGTCAGACTTTTGTGTGGTCGTGTGTAGGCAAGTCCGTTCGTTAGAAAGTCTGCTGCAAGTCCGCCGAAAGTCCGCCGGAAGTCTGTCGGACAGGCTGTCGGACTTTTGTAGACGAAAAGTCCGACCGTGTGTACGCGGCATAAGGGTCTAATCAACAAAGACATCTACGATTACCTGAATGTTCGGTCTCCCATGGTGGTGACGTTCTATGCACTTCCCAAGGTGCATAAGGACCCTCTTTCGCCCCCCTGGGAGACCAATAATTTCAGGTATCGGGAACCTCACAGAGAATGCCAGCAAACTGGTTGACGCCATATTAATGCCTCATGTTATGGCTCTACCTTCTTATACCAAAGATACCCTAGACTTACTCAAACAAATCAAAGGGTTGTCGGTCCCTCCTGACTCCCTGCTCGTGACACTGGATGTGGAGGGTCTGTACTCCAGTATCCCTCCCGAGCGGGGAGTCGAGACGGTTCACACCTTTCTCTACGAGGAGGATCACCATCATTGGAATTTCAATGACTTCATTTTGAAATTATTGGATTTTATTTTAACTCACAACTGGTTTGAATTTATGGGCTCCCACTACCTCCAGGTGCAATCTGTACCTGGGGGGGTGGGAATGCCATCTGTTTTCCTATGAGCCCCTGACTAGATTCACTGACCACATCCTGTGTTGGAAATGATACACTGATGACATTTTCATCATTTGGACAGACACCAATCAATCCTTTAAACAATTCATTCAAGCCCTTAATGCCAACCACTTCAATTTAAAATTTACCTACAATTGCAATGCTAAGTCTACCAACTTCCTAGATCCTGTTATCTATAAAGACGCCAACAATACTCTAGCGACAAATTTATTTCGAAAAACGACAGCTGGAAACACATTACTGCACGCTGCCAGTGCACACCCTCCGGCACTTATTTGGAGCATACCATATGCACAATATATCCAACTCCATCGCAATTGTACACACCTAGCAGATTTCCAACACCAGGCAAACCTTCTGAAATCACTCCTATTAGCACGGGGATATAGCCGATCCCTCCTGCATCAGGCTTACAACAAAGCTAAACAGAGAACACGTAACGATCTACTATACAAAACCAGAATCCAATCTAAAGAGCCTACTGTTAAACTGATCACTAAATTTTCATCTCATCATGATGGCGTTAGAAAAATCATGAATACACACTGGCATCTTCTACAAGAAGACCCAATTTTGAGAAAATACATCAGTATACACCCAGAGATAGTATTTAGACGTGCTTACTCATTTAGAGACAGACTTGTGTCTAGTCATTACAGAGTTCATAACCCATCTACGTTCAAATTACCTTTAGGAACATCGCCTTGTGGCAACTGTGCCTTCTGTCCCTGGATATTACCTGGACATAAAATTCGACTCCCCAATGGGGAGATTTACCACCCCAGATTCTCAGCAACATGTAGTACACAGGGTGTTGTATACCTCATGATATGTACCTGTGGGGCTTTTTATGTAGGGAAGACGGTCAGACAGTTAAGACAAAGAATCAACGATCATATATACTACTCAGGAAATGGCAAAATGCTGACTCCCATCAGCCGACATCTTGACTTATATCATCAGTTTGACACCTCGTGTGTCTCTTTTACTGTTCTGGCCGTCATTCCTAAGAGCCCCAGAGGGGGTGAGTGGGATAAATATGTATTGCAAAAGGAGACCCTATGGATTGAGCACCTGAACGCTATCAGAGCACCAGGACTCAATGAGACTCAATCCTATAGACCGTTCCTCTGAGAACTGCATACTGTTTATCCCAAGAATTGCCATCATTTGTCACATCTTTGAAAAATATCCAAAACATTCAATGCTCAGCCCATGGATCCTTAGATCTACGTAAAATCTTTTCTTTAGTTTTTTTTGATACCTAAAAAATGATGATTATAATTTATAATTCTATGACTATCATATCATACTCATGTATTTGGATACCATTATTGTTTAAAGTTTTATGTACTTTTTTTTTTTTTTTATATAAAAACATGTCTATACCATATATCTTGTACATTATTGCTATAACATAGATTATGTTTCCTTCCCTTCTGTGATCCCATGGTGTATCCCCCTAGTCATGGTCACTCGGTTTGGTCTCATGGAATTCGCCTAGGTAAACTCAGCCACACAGCGCCGCACATCTGGTCCTTTCTCTGACCGGATGTGCGGCGATTGATGGGGACACAGGGACCCTCCCTGGGTTCCCGGACACAGTCCCCGCCTCTACTGCTCTAGCATGGGCCGAGCGTCGCGGCGCTGTTGCGTCGGGCTGGCGCATGCGCAGTAGTCGATGGATATTCCATCCCTGTTCTGCTGCGCTCGCTCTGGACGGCCGTCGCAGTGTCGGCGGCGTCCTCGGCGCATGCGCAGCAGCCAGCGGCTGGACCGGAGAGGGCCGAGTCTCACAGGCTATCGGCGCTTCCGGTGGAGGACACTATTTAAGGATGCACGCCTGCCCCATACGGCCGACGGACGCTGCCTCACCAGGGAAGCTATACCATACCTCTCAAGTTCCCCATTCTAATCCAGGTAAGTTCCTTAAAGAGGAGCTGAATACAGACCGTACCTTCTTGCTAAAACCCATACAAACATGTCAAGATGTACGGTATTTCATTATGCCTTCATGCTTGTTTGTTTTTATATTATTAACTTTGGTCTCTGCAAGTCATTGCTAAAGAGTTCCTTTTGACGCCTATCCTTGCCGTGGTAAACTGGGGTTACTTTTGGTCACTTCCGCAGCATTTTGGCATTTGTTACCAGCTTCTTAAACGCAATCTAGTGATTGCTTGCTCTACCAAGTACAAACATTACACCTATATTTTTCTACTTGGCCTGATCATATGGGGTAAGCTATGTCTATCTACACGCATATACTTTTATGCATTTACATGTCCATATTCATTTTTTAACATTACTATGCCTTCCTTCACTACCTGCGCCCAAGTGGTGGACCCGCCATGTCTCCCCTTTCAATAACTTACAACTGTTTTGATTAATGGAACCTTACCACCCCTTTAGAGGGTCTTGGTTATTCTTGTTATGTAATAGCTTTTTGTGGAACATTGGTAGGCACCGTTAGTCTATCTTTGATGCACAGTAGATAGCCCTCAGTGACATTATATGCATATTCATATGTATGCATTATATGCTCTGTTTAATAGCCTCCCCAGTTACCGGGTTTTACCATGGACCCCCGCCTGACCATTTTTCCTTAATGGGGCTTCCTCCTTGTGATCATCATAATTGGTTGGAATTTACCCTATTTTTATCTTGTATAAACTTCATTGTTTAAACATATGTATTCTTGTCTATATTGTATATATACTTACTGTTATACATCTTCTATGTGTACCCAGCAGAATTATCTCTAGCTCCTGAAGAAGCATCAAAGATGCGCAACATGTCGAGCAATTAAGGAGAAAACCTACCTGACCTGCAACTCAACCCAGATTGTCTCCTACATTCCTAACTGCAATTTATATTTGGGAAGTTGTTTTTCCTTCTCCATTTTTGAATGTTGGAACATATATAATAATGGTTGGGTTTAAACAGCATGCAGGATAGGACTTATTTATATACAGCTTTTCTAGATGCAAATTGTATTAGCAACAATATTCAATCATATATATATATTTTTTTAAATGTAAACTTAATAAAATAAAACTATTTTTATTCTTTATACTTTTCATAGTTTAATTACTTGTGTGCCCTCAAAGTCCAACATTTATTTTCCCATACTTGACACATTACTATCGGGACATTGGCACACCATTTTCAACTGTACCTACAGTGTCACCCTGTTTTCAGGTACATTTTCACCTGGGATTTTTCTTTAAACAGATGGGCTACCTGCTGAATTTTATTCTAATTTTACTGAAATTGTAGCCCCTAGGTTAAAAAAAACCTTTTCTCTGACCTGTCAACTCTGGGTACCTTTCCAGAATCTATGGAAGAAGCGGTTATAGTGTTAATCCCTAAACCTGGCAAGGACACCCGTTTCATTATTAAACCTGGATGCGAAAATCCTGGCAAAAGTGCTGGCTTTTCGTTTATCTACTGTTATTGAAGAACTGATACATGTAGATTAAACAGGATTCATGCTGGGTAAGGGAACGGACATCAATCTGAGACACCTTTTCTTGAACCTCTCGATACCACATGATAACCAGGGCACGAGAGTCATTGCTTCGTTAGACGCTGAGAAGCGTTTGACTCAGTAGAATGGCTGTATTTGTGGGAAGTCCTGAAGAGATACGGCTTCGGTCCCAAATACATCCATTGGCTCAAGATGCTCTATAGAGCACCCAAGGTGAGGGTCCACACAAATGATTGGTTGTCTGACATGTTCTCTCTCCATAGGGGTACTCGGCAGGGATTCCCCCCTGTCCCCCTTACTATTTGCTTTGGCCCTGGAGCCACTAGCAGTTTTGGTTAGTGATTCCTCTGCAGTTAGGGGCTTGAGAGTGGGACAATTGGAGGAGAAACTGTCCTTGTATACGGACAATGCCCTGTTATATCTAAACGATGCAGGTCCGTCGCTATCAGCTGCCCTAGAGTTATTCGACACATTCGGTACCTTCTCGAGAATACGAATTAATTGGTCTAAATCCATCCTTTTCCCTATAGACGACGGGGCGGCGCAAGCGGCCCCAGCCTCTCCACTACAATGGGTTAGAGAATATAAATACTTGGGGGTACAGATCATTATACGGATGTCAGACTTTTTCGATAGTAACCTTCAGACACTTCTGACCTACTGTTCGTCCTGGTCTGGGCTCCTGCTGAATTTGCTATGACGAATTAATCTAGTTAAAATGATGCTCCTTCCACATTTTAACTATATATTTCGCAATTGTCCAATTTGGATTCCGCTGGCCTTCTTTAGAGAAGTAGATAATCGGTTGATCTCCTTTATTCGTAACAGAGCCTCCCCCCGTGTGGCAAAAACCACACTGAATCTCCCCCAGGCTGGGCGGTTTGGCCTTACCGAACTTCCGGGTTTATTTTTAGGCAGCGATGCTGATGTCTGTCTATTGGTGGTTCCAGGGCTCTAGGGCTAATGCGGCCACCTCTTTAGAGGCGGCTTTTCTGGGCTCCCTGATGGATCTCCGTAACCGAATTTACTGGGGACCGCGGGCTTACCGGTTTCTGCCAGGACCTACACACACACACTACATGATGGGTATAGAGGGCAGCCACGTGTCGGTTAACCGCTCCTGGCCAGCTCTCTCCTGCTCAGCCCTTATGGGGCAACCCGGGACTCCCTAACTTTCATACCGTCCCTGACCTGCAGCTCTGGGCCAGACACGGGGTGAAGACTATTGGGGATATTATGCCAGCAAGTACCCTTCTGAGTTTCCCATTATTATCCCAGAAGTTTGGACTGCCTGGCTGGATGCTGTTTTGGTGTTTCCAATGCCGCCAATGCTCAGTTCCCTAGATCTCCTGTTGTCAAGGCTGACTCTATAGTGGAACTTTTGGCACCCGGAGACCTACGTAAACCACTTTCTATGGCGCTCTTTTATGCACAGACCTCCCCAGGATGAGGAAACTGTGGGAGTACTGGAAGGGGGATATGCCATCCTTAGATAAGGAGGACTGGGAGGATTGCCTAGAACAGGGCCCGAAGCTAGTAATCTCATCCCGGGATAAGCTGATACAGGTCAAATCTCTACACCGGGTGTATTATACTCCTGAGAGGCTACATAGGATCTTCCCAGAGCATGACCCTGTGTGTCCCCACTGCAAAACACAACGGGGCTCATATTTGCATACGTTTTGGGAGTGCCCTGTAATTTTGCTATATTGGGAGGCGATGTTTGCTGAAATTAACCTTAGGTTACAATTAACCCTGACGCCTACCCCGTCCCTGGCCCTCTTAGGAATCCCTGACGATGAGCAGCGTCCTTATCATCTGAAGCTACTGAAGTATAATAGTAGAGTATCGAACCAGGCAGAACTTCAGCAATGCAGGTTTTTTAACAGCTGATAACATACAGGTTTATGTTCAAAGTATTACAAGATACAGGTCTAATTTATGCAGTTTCTTACAATGCAAGCATATTAGATATAGGTATTCTTATCCTCTAACCAAATTGAAGCAATTGTGAATTGTTCTCACCTTGAACCAGAATGGGTCTTTTCTGCCAATTCTTGGGAACCCGTCACCTGATAGGGACCAGTCGATCGGCCGGTGGTCTGGTATCCTCACAGAGTTCTGGGTTCCAGCTCGACCAAGTTCGTGAGGGAAATTCACCTGAGACCACATTCTGGAACAAGTTAAGAAGTCTTCTCTGACTCGTACGAGGAGACAAGTTACGGACAGATACTTGCCCATTGGTTCTGACCTCTATGACCCTTGCAATAGGGCAGCATACACAGAGTTCAGCCTTATGAGCTCCTATCTGACTTGTCTGTATAACAATTGTAGAGCTTGCATTTATATACCCTTTTACAAGTCTTATCTTAACCATTTCTCTTACATATGACTGGTCGCTAAGATCTAGGTCAATGTAACTAACCATAAATCTGACACCTGTTCTACAACCAGATAAACGTAATTATTCCCAAAATTCCTATATGTTTATTAAAGTGATTTATAACTGGTTTTGTCCAATTAAAAACACCTGTGTAGAGACAGTCTGGCACCCAGCTGTGTTATCAAACTCTCCTCATCTTGATAAGATTTAACTTAACTTCAAGGATTACAGATTTATGACTTTTGGGAGAATGAACTTTCAATAACCCCACCAGATGTGTTACATGTTTCACTATATGTATGTTTTTTAACAGTTTTAATGAGGGCACAAACAGACCTTTGTTTGACCCTGTCAAACTTAATTTAATGTACTGTACATAACTTTATTTCTAAACCACCAGTTTTTTTATCTTTATCTGTCTGATTTATATGCATTTCAAAGACTTGAGACAATTCTATATAACTTGAATCTATTTTAATGAACTTTCACCCAGTAGACTATCTTAATACATTTTCGAGAACACCTGTGTACAAGTACTTGTCATAAAGCAGAGGTCATTTAAAGCTCAACACTTAAAAATGAAGACTTTCTAAATCTATGGAAAACACAGTATACATTATTAAATATTAATAATTGTTGCTTTACTTATTGAATAATAATATTGATAAAACCACTACCATATAATAATAATAATATGAATAATAGTAATAATTATATTATCAATAAAACATATGCAAATCAATATGAATAATATGAAATACATTGGCTAATATGAGATTCTACAACACTACTGATATCATACCTCCTGTATTATGCTAAAAAATAAATCTTAATGAAATGGCTACCTCCCCACAAACCTGAAGTCGCTGCTTGGGAAATGATAGTCAATGCAGCACTCCCACTATATAAAATTACCTATTTGAATAGGGGTTGTCCATGGAAGTTTGAGAAAGTCTTGGCACCGTGGACCTGATATGCATAATATACAGTGGGGCAAAAAAGTATTTAGTCAGCCACCAATTGTGCAAGTTCTCCCACGTAAAAAGATGAGAGAGGCCTGTAATTGTCATCATAGGTATACCTCAACTTTGAGAGACAAAATGTGGAAACAAATCCAGACAATCACATTGTCTGATTTTTGAAAGAATTTATTTGCAAATTATGTTGGAAAATAAGTATTTGGTCACCTACAAACAAGCAAGATTACTGGCTCTCACAGACCTGTATCTTCTTAAGAGGCTCCTCTGTCCTCCATTTATTACCTGTATTACTGGCACCTGTTTGAACTTGTTATCAGTATAAAAGACACCTGTCCACAACCTCAAACAGTCACACTCCAAACTCCACTATGGTGAAGACCAAAGAGCTGTCGAAGGACAGCAGAAACAAAATTGCAGACCTGCACCAGGCTGGGAAGACAATAGGCAAGCAGCTTGGTGTGAAGAAATCAACTGTGGTAGCAATAATTAGAAAATGGAAGACATACAAGACCACTGATAATCTCCCTCGATCTGGGGCTCCACGCAAGATCTCACCCCGTGGGGTCAAAATGATCACAAGAACGGTGAGCAAAAATCCCAGAACCACACGGGGGACCTAGTGAATGACCTGCAGACAGCTGGGACCAACGTAACAAAGGCTACCATCAGTAACACACTATGCTGCCAGGCACGCAGATCCTGCAGTGCCAGACGTGTCCCCCTGCTAAGCCAGTACATGTCCGGGCCCATCTGAGGTTTGCTAGAGAGCATTTGGATGATCCAGAAGAGGATTGGGAGAATGTCATATGGTCAGATGAAACCAAAGTAGATCTGTTTGGTAGAAACACAACTTGTTGTGTTTGGAGGAGAGAGAACGTTGAGTTGCAACCAAAGAACACTATACCTACTGTGAAGCATGGGGGTGGCAACATCATGCTTTGGGGCTGTTTCTCTGCAAAGGGAACAGGACGACTGATCCATGTACATGAAAGAATGAATGAGGCCATGTATCATGAGATTTTTAGTGCAAACCTCCTCCCAACGGCAAGGGAATTGAAGATGAAACGTGGCTGGGTCTTTCAGCATGACAATGATCCCAAACACACCACCCAGGCAACGAAGGAGTGGCTTCGTAAGAGGTATTTCAAGGTCCAGGAGTGGCCTAGCCAGTCTCCAGATCTCAACCCCATAGAAAACCTTTGGAGGGGGTTGAAACAACTTTGTGAAGACTTACAGAAAACGTTTGACCTCTGTCATTGCCAACAAAGGATATATAACAAAGTACTGAGATGAACTTTTCATATTGACCAAATACGTATTTTCCACCATAATTTGCAAATAAATTATTTCAAAAATCAGACAATGTGATTGTCTGGATTTGTTTCCACATTTTGTCTCTGATAGTTAAGGTATACCTATGATGACAATTACAGGCCTCTCTCATCTTTTTAAGTGGGAGAACTTGCACAATTGGTGGCTGACTAAATACTTTTTTGCCCCAATGTAGTGTGTGGAATTAAATATGGAAAGTCATAGGATCATGCAACAGCACTGGTATCCCCGCAAACTATCATAATATAGACCATGTCCTGCATTTGAAAGATACTAATGATGGTGGGCAGCGATCCCTTCGGGACTATGTACAACCAAATTGTGTGTAGCTCAGTATATTAGTTAAGGCATTAGATACTGTTGTTACTCTGTTTTCTAGTCTTGCATAACTTGTACTATGTACTATATTCAATAAAGCACCACTCTTTGTTAAAAAAAATCCCTATAAATGCTACCTCTCCTTGTTAATACAAGGGATCTTATTTGTGTATATTTTGTATGTTAACACATATAAACAATGCATACATATTCTTTGACAGCAAATTAATTCCCCGAGGAAGACTTTGACCACACACATCAAAATGCATTGGGAATGTGCATACCAGATGTCGGACTAAATACCATGTAATGTTGTATGGTTATACATTGTTGTAGGAATTTGAATGTTGTTGTATATCTCCGACCAGAGCTCATATTTTAAATGTTTATGTGTCTATGCTATGTTGTCACTGTTCTAATAAAAATCCTTTTTTTAAATTATTTCCTCAATGATTGTAATTCTGCTGTGGAAAAACCCCACTGGGGGAGACTTTCCTATATTGAGGGGTATGGTTATTGAACATGTCCAACAGCCTATAAGAGGTAGTGACTGCGATCGTCTGATGCTACAACGTGAAGCCTACTAGATCCACACCCTGGGTACAGTCAATCCTGGAGGAATTAACACCAATCAGTCACATGCTTTTAAAATGATAATCAATCTGTATTTTTGACCGATGTTATGATTGAACTAGTTTACCAGGACCTTGGACTTTTTTCTTTTTTTTTTTCTTTTCTTGACTTGAGGGAACTGCTGGACAACATACCCATTATAATGGATGTTGGGATTACTATTGAACCGCTATCAATATTTTGTTGTTACTTGCATTATTCTCCCACATATGGTGCACCTGAAACAATATTACACTAAGCACAGTTGAAGTGCTCTCTCTGCTCTCACCTTCTTCTTCTTTGCATATTTTTCTTCTTCTCTCCTTTTTTTTCCCCTACTTCTTTCTCTTTTCCTTTGGTCCCAGCATTCAACCCCCCCCCCCCCCCCCGCCTCCTAGTCTATCCGCTGTGCCTCCTGTTTTTCTTTCTTTTCCTTCTCTCTTCTTCCTCTCAGTCTATCTCTTTTTTACTATTCATCTCTTTCCTAATTCTTACTTCAACGTTAGAGCTTTATCCAGGAACATGTGTGATGGGAATATGGAGTACTCAAAGGGACACAGGCAGCAAATAAGAAAACTGACAGAGTTTTTACCATCCTCTACTCTCTGGGGTCATTCCGTGTGATGAGCAGCCTCAATCACTGACAGGGAAGCTCAAGAGGCTGGAAGGGGTAGGAGCAATTCGACTACAATAAATATTGTCAGCATATGACTTCATCTCTGCTTGAAAATACATGCATTTATACCAGAAAAGTGTGATCCGGGCCTGGGTACAATTGTAACAGTGGATAATGGAATTTACAGGTAGAGGTACAGATTGGTCCATAGGCTATAGGAATAAGAGGTAGGACAGATCAGCTACTAATGCATAGGCACAACAGGCTGCTGGGGGATTGTGTGGGTAGCACAATCTGCACCAAGAGTTCAGATCCTAGAAAGTGGTTGGGACTATATATCCCGTGGGACTTTAAATGAAACCATGACCTGATGTGGTCATGCGTTTCCATCCCTGTACTAGTCTAAGAGAAAAGGGTGGGACTTTAAATGAATTGCGTGAATGCTCAAACAAAATCGATGAACAACTAGGAAAATTGTATTCAATTCATAAAAATATAACATGCATAAAATATATTATATCAATCATAAATAGAAAGAAATATTGGCAATAATAGCAGCAATTATACATGATTATATGAATACAGAAATTCTCCATGGTACACCAACTGGAATATTATAACACATATATATTAAAGAGTATACACCTAAAGCCTCCAAAGGTTCCAAATAAAAATAGAAATGCATGACGCTGGTAAAAAACGCGACAATGTTAGCTCTACGCGTTTCAAGGCTGTTGTGCCACTCGTCAGGAGCAAGCGCGTATCTTATCTAGGATAGAAAATATAAAAAATTGGTCTGGTAAGTATATACATGAAACAAAGGTGGGGTGATAAAAATATCAAACCAAATATGAAACAAATGTCCGATAATCGGGCGGTGTACGGCTCTCTGCCACCACCCTACAAACCAGAATGCGTAAGCATGTACTTTGTGTGGGGCTTTTTTATCACCCCACCTTTGTTTCATGTATATACTTACCAGACCAATTTTTTATATTTTCTATCCTAGATAAGATACGCGCTTGCTCCTGACGAGTGGCACAACAGCCACGAAACGCGTAGAGCTGCCATTGTCGCGTTTTTTACCAGCGTCATGCATTTCTATTTTTATTTGGAACCTTTGGAGGCTTTGGGTGTATACTCTTTAATATATATGTGTTATAATATTCCAATTGGTGTACCATGGAGAATTTCTGTATTCATATAATCATGTATAATTGCTGCTATTATTGCCAATATTTCTTTCTATTTATGATTGATATAATATATTTTATGCATGTTATATTTTTATGAATTGAATAAAATTTTCCTAGTTGTTCATCGATTTTGTTTGAGCATTCACGCAATTCATTTAAAGTCCCACCCTTTTCTCTTAGAGTTCAGATCCTTACTCCTAAATAAAGGAACCACCATAATAATATATGTTGTACCCTGTGCAACTCCACAAAGCAGTGTAGATACCTCAGCAATCTATCAGAGGTAAACCACTGCATGGCGGGTCAGGGATCTAAGCCAGTGATTTCCAAACTGCAGACCAGGAGTTGGATGTGGCCATTTACCTGCGCTTATCAGGCCCTTGGGGCCCTATTCCTCCCACTGACACCAATAATGCGGCACGATTCCTTTTAATGACAACAACGATTTGACACTATTTCTCTCACCAACATCAATAAGGTGCACTATTCCTCCCACCGACACTAAAAATAGGGCACTCTGGGGGGCGTGGCTAGCTGCAGACTGAAATGGCCACTTGATCCCTCAGCTCCGCTCAGCCTACAGACAGAAAGCAACACCCAGCGCAAACTATCAGCTCATTCCCCCTCTCTGCTTCACTGGAGGGGAGCGGAACCATCGAGCACCTGATCGGTATGTCCAGGAGCGGACAAACCGGCCCCCATCAGCCCTGCCGCCTCACAAACTATTTCAAGAGAGCTGACGACCCAAGTTGGCGCCGGCACGCTGCCACACATCTCTCTGACTGAGCCCGGGAGCTCTTTAGAGCACAGCACTGACGAGATGGACAGCTCTACTCCTGCAGGAGACTCCTCTCAGCCTTCGCCCACTGACAGAGGTAAGAGAGCTGCACAATCTCCAGCCCTCTCACCCACCAAAGCTCCTCTGCTTAAGAAGCAGCATTGGGATACCCCAGCCACTGCAGGCCCTGAACTGCCACACACTGACTCACTAGCTGCACTGCCTGCATCTGACCAGCCAGCCTCTGAGCATACACTCAAGCTCCTGCTGTTATCACTACAGCATGACATCCGTAATGAATTGATCTCTATACTTCACTCTAGAATTGATTAAGTAGAAGACCGCACAGATGATACTGAAAAACAGCTCACTGAGCACACTGCAGCCTATAAAGAAATGGTGGACGCCCATGATCGCCACACTGAGGAAATTCAATATCTGCAAGCCAAAGTCGCGGATTTAGAAGATCATTCGAGGAGGAACAACATTAAATTTAGAGGGGTACCAGAATCGGTTAAGCCCCCAGAACTGATCCCCTACATACAACCACTATTCCTCGCACTCATACCTCAACTGCGCCAAAATTACATGATCATCGTCAGAGCACATCGACTTGTCAAGCCCAAACACCTCCCTGCATCTGTACCTACAGATGTCCTCGCACGCATCCATTTTTTCCAAGTGAAAGAAAAGATCATGGCAGCTGCCAGATCCACCTCTCCACTTCCTGATCCTTATTCCTCTGTGTCCCTATACGCTGACATATCGGCTGCCACTGCTCAAAAAAGAAGAGAGTTCTCACAGAACACCGCAACCCTCAGGAAAAACAACATCCTATACAAATGGGGCTTTCCTACCAAGCTGGTAGTCATACGCCAGAACCAGAGTACCACCATTTTCACTCCCAAAGATGGCATCAAGCGCATGCTCAACTGGGGCCTAATCACCACTCCGCCACCTGAACCAATGCCTCAGCAACCCCCTCCATCATCATCTACTTCTGGTCCTAGGCGCCATACTCCTGCTTCTGCCCGCAGGTAAAGACTACCTATACTTACTTTACTCCAGCAAGTGCCCCCTGGAAAATTTTTTGTGACATTAAACCTGCGCTACTTTACCTCATTGCTGTCCCTTATGAACGTACCACTATGTACACTCCGTACTATTTTCCCCCAGAGAAAGAAAAGTGCCAAGCACTTGAAAGACACTTTGCTGCATCTTTTTATTGATTTTTTTTATTATTGCTTCTTATTTTTCCGCCATACTAAGCTCATAGCTTACCATCGTTTTAACTACTGCATTATAGATATATTTGATTACCGTTAGAGGATTAACTAGGTTTGACTACTGCGACTCTGACAGGTCTACCCCTTCATAACCTCCCCCATACATACTTACCAACAGGGTGCAACCTACATCCTCCCCTACCCCACTGGCTATCCACATCCCGATATGTCAATCACCTTCACATCCATTAATGCAAAGGGCCTAAACTCCCTTTACAAAAAAAGTTTATTGTGGAAAGAAGCTTTAGCACACACCTCTGACATATTATGTGTACAGCAAACCCATTTTGCAGCCAACAAACCCCCCTCCTGTTCCCACAAACAATACCCTCACTGCTACTTTGCCAATGCCACCAAGAAAAAAGCAGGTGTCATGCTTGCCGTATGCTCCACAGTCTCATTCCAACCAATCCACACAGACATAGACCCGGATGGCAGATTCATAATCCTAAATGCCACTATCAATAACCAAACCATCACCATTGCTAACATCTACTCCCCCAATACAAATCAACACCGTTTCTACAAATTGCTGTTGAAAAAGCTGGAACCCTTTAAACAAGGACCCCTGATCATTTGCGGTGACTTCAACCAAATTGTTGATGCCTCGCTAGACACCTCTAACCCGGCCCACAAACGCTCCACCTCCCTCGCCTGCCTGCTCCACTCGGAAGACCTTTATGATCCCTGGAGGTGCCATCATGGCACCAAAAGGGACTACACATTTTTCTCCCACACGCAACAAACCTATCCTTGGATAGATCTCTTTTTGACTGACAAACATACCCTGCAACTGGTCCAGGATACTAAAATTGGACTCATCACGTGGTCTGACCACACACCCATTTTAAAGAGGCTGTTCCCAGCACTCACAAACAAAAACAATACCATCTGGAAGCTTAACACCTCTATTATTGCACACCAGCCCTACCAAAAACAGATTCTATCTGAGTTGCAACAATATTTCACCACAAATGAAGGATCGTTGGATAACCCTATCGTACTATGGAATGCCCACAAGGCTTTCATTAGAGGCCTCCTAATCAAGTTGAGCGCCCACGAGAATAAACAATATAATTCCATAGCACACAAACTCTTAGATCAAATACGTACTCTCGAACAAGCCAATAAACCCCAACCCACCCCTCTGCTCACCTCTGAACTGCAACTAGCTAGACAAGCCCTCAGTGATCACCTCCACACTAACTTCGACTACCACCTCAAACTCCTCTGTCTACAAACCTATTCGCATCACAACAGACCTGGGGCGCACCTAGCTAAACAACTCAAATGCAAAATAACACAATCTAAAATCCCGTTCCTTACAGACCACTATGGTACAAAACATACCAACCCTAAAGACACTGTGGACCAATTTAGTTCTTATTACTCCAACTTATACAATCTTACCCGCATTAGCTCGGACTTACCACCCTCATTTTCTGATATAGAGGATTTCCTCGCCAACCTTCACCTTCCCACACTCTCACAAGAACAAATTCTCAAACTTTCCTCCCCGTTCTCCCCGTTGGAAGCTGCCGCAGCCATCAACGCCCTACCACTGCATAAAGCCCCAGGCCCTGACGGGTTTAATAATGAATATTATAAATCGTTCTCTGAAGTCCTTACCCCCTACCTATGCCACTCTTTCAATTCTATCGCAAACACAGGCTCCATCCCACCAGAATCCCTTCAAGCTACCATTGTCTCTATCCCAAAACCGGGTAAACCAACTGACCAGCCTGCCAGCTACAGACCCTCACTGCACAGTGGCGCTCTCTATTGACACCTGCAGGCTGGAGGGAGGAAAAAGCCTAATCCTCTCTCCAGCTATCTGTCAGTGTAGAGGGGAGACGCGAGGCCACACAGCCAGTACGGCTCTGTCTTGTTTACTTGAGGCCGGTGGGCTTGTGCTTCGTCCGATTGGCGGGAATATGTGGATGACGTCATACAATCATACGATCATCAGCGCAAGGGCTGAGCATCGCCATTTTCATTGTAGGTGGCCGCGGAGATGGAGTGTTTTCTCTCGCTGCTGGCATAGAGCCTCATAGTGGATTAATCTGATATTACACTCCGCACGTAGAGCACACCCACAGCTTCTTCATCGAGAGACAGTAAGGTCTAGTTTACACTTGCTTCAAAACATGGCTTTGGACACGCTTTGTTAAAGCTCTCTGAACGCCAGTCAAAGCTCCTTTCACTAAATAAAATGGTTAGCTTACAGTCCTGTTTACACCTTTGCTTTTGCTTGGTGCTTCAATGAGGCTTCGATGAGGCTTCAGTGGGGCTTCGATAAGCCTTTGGTGGGGCTTCAAGCGAGCTTTGCCATAGACTTCTATGGAGGCTTTGAAGACGCTTTGAAGCACCACTAAAGCTACATGGGGTATCACTTTTGAAGCGAACCCGAAGCAAAGCAAAAGCAAGGTGTAAAAGGACTGTAAGTTAACCATTTTATTTAGTGACAGGTGCTTTGACTAGCATTCAGAGAGCTTTAACAAAGCTCCAAAGAGCTGCCATTAGAGATCGCAGGGGCCCCGAACACCCTCCCTAACATGGGCCCCCCTCCTCCCAGATCTAATCTTTAACCTCCAAATCCCCCTCCTAGCACAAATCTACTCCTCCAAATGCCTCTTTCACAGTATAAATCCCCCCAATCCCTCCTCCCAATCCCTCATCCCAACACAAATCCACCCCCAATCCCTCCTCCCAATCCCTCATCCCAACACAAATCCACCCCCAATCCCTCCTCCCAATCCCTCATTCCACTCCAAATCCACCCCAATCCCTCCTCCCACTCCAAATCCACCCCTAATCCCTCCTCCCACCACAAACTTCCCCTATCCCTCCTCCCAGCACAAATCCACCCCATCCCTCCTCCCAGCACAAATCCCCCCCTCCCTCATCCCAGTACAAATCCCCCCATTCCTCATCCCAGCACAAAACCACCCCCCAATCCCTCCTCCTAGCACAAATCCCCCAATCCCTCCTCCCAGCACAAATCCCCCAATCCCTCCACCCAGCACAAATCCCCCAATCCCTCCTTATAGCACAATTCCCCCAATCCCTCCTCATAGCACAAATCCACCCAATCCCTCCATCTAGTGCAAATCTCCCCCAGGGTCCATACATGCAGAATAAGAACAGATACTGATAATTACACCCAGCATACAGGACAAGAGAAGTGGTACTGTGCAGAGTCCATACAGATAAGAACAGATACTGAGAATTACACCCAGCAGTAGGGATGTGCCAAACACCCCCCCCCCCCGCCCCGGTTCGGTTTGCAGCAGAACATGCAAACAGGCAAAAAAAAAAGTGTGCGAACACTGTTGAAGTCTATGGGACACAACTGCGAAAAATCTAAAGTGCTCTTTTTAAAGGCTTATATGCAAGTTATTGCCATAAAAAGTGTTTGGGGACCTGGGGGCCCAGGGGACATGTACCAATGCAAAAAAAAAGTTTTAAATACGTCAGTTTTTTCAGGAGCAGTAATTTTAAGAATGCTTAAAGTGAAACAATAAAATTAAATATTCCTTTAAATACCATGTCTGGGGGGTCTCCTTAGTCTGTCTGTAAAGTAGTGCATCTTTCCCATGTTCATACCAGTACCACAGCAAAATTACGTTTCTAAAGGAAAAAGTGTAATTTAAAACTGCTCACGGCTGTAATGTATTATCAGATCCCAGTAATAAAGATACAAACCATTGAAAAAAAATGGTGTGAGTCCCCCCCCCCCAGTCCATACCAGGCTCTTTGGGCCTGGTTTGAATATTAAGGGGAATACAGCGCCAAAATAAAAAAAATGCCATGGGGGTCCCCCCCCCCAAATCCATACCAGGCCCTTCAGGTCTGGTATGGATTTTAAGGGGAAACCTGCGTCAAAATATACAAGGGGTATGGATTTTGGGTCCCCCAAAATCCATACCAGGCCCTTATTCGAGCATGCAACCTGGCAGGCCGCAGGAAAAGGGGGGCACCCCCCTCCTGAACCGTACCAGGCCACATACTTTCAACATGGAGGCAAGGTTTTTCAGGTTTTTTTTTCTTGGGACCGTCTGCGCTGTGATTAAAGATAAATGGACATCGCGGGACACTTTTTTTTTTTTTAATAAAGGACTTGTCCAAAACTGTCTCCTGTCATTTTTACTTTTTTTGGTGAATGAGTAGGGGTACAATGTACCTGATACCCATTCACATAAGGGGGGCAGTATCTGGGGCCCCCTTGTTAAAGGGGGCTTCCAGATTTCGATAAGCCCCCTGCCCGCATACCCTCACAACCACCTGCCAAGGGTTGTGGGGAAGAGGCCCTTGTCCCTATCAACATGGGGGACAAGGTGTTTTGGGGGGGCCCCAAAGCAACCTCCCCATGTTAAGGGCATGTGGCCTGGTATGGTTCAGGGAGGGGGGGCGCTCTCTCATCACATTACAGCCGCGAGCAGTTTTAAATGACATTTTTTCCTTTAGAAATGTAATTTTGCTGCTCTAATTCATTACACTATGTACGGCCGCTATGTAAGCAGCCTTACATAGTGTGGGGCGTGGACTTAGCCCTCTGAGCCATGACTGGCCATAGGCACCCTGCCTTTGGCCAATCATGGCTCTCACAGCAGAATGCAATGTGATTGGCCAAAGCATGCACGTCAGGTGCATGCTTTGGCCAATCAGCAGCTGTCAATGCACTGCAATCTTGCAGTGCGTTGATGGTCTCGCAGTTCATTATGGGGCATTCCGCGGGCGCTCAAATTTCCCATGAACGCCCCATAATATTCTAAATTTGGCGAACGGGCAAACATCTGGCTCATCCATACAGGACAAGAGAAGTGGTACTTAGCAGAATCCATACATACAGAATAAGAACAGATGCTGATAGTTACACTCGGCATACAGGACAAGAGAGAAGTGGTACTGTAAAGGGTCCACATATACAGAATAAGAAAAGATACTGCGAATTACAGTCGGCATACAGAACTAGAGAAATGGTAGGTGCAGGGTCCATATATACAGTATAAAAACAGATACTGAGATTTACACTCCGCATACAGGACAAGAGACGTGGCACTTAGCAGATTCAATACATACAGAACACATACTGAGTATACCCCGCATAAAGGACAATTCAAATTTAAAGTGGGAATATCCACTACACAGTTATTATGCCCCCCAATCTCTCCTCCCAGCACATATTCCCCCAATCCCTCCTCCTAGCACAAATCCCCCCAATCAATCACTTCTTCTAGCACGAATCCCCCCCCAATCCCCCTCCTAGCAAAATTGCCCCCAACTCCCTCTTCCTAGGACAAATCCCCCCCAATCCCTCCTCCGTGCAAAGCAAAAACCCTCCCAGTCCCTCCTCCCATCACAAATCCCCCAATCCCTTCTCCTACCAAGATTCCGCTTCCTAGCAAAAATCCCCCCCCAGTCCCTCCTCCCCGCACAAATCCCCCAATCCCTTCTCCTACCAAGATTCCCCATCCTAGCAACCCCCCCCCCCAGTCCCTTCTCCCAGCACAAATCCCCCTCCCCCCAAAAACCCTCCTACAACATTGGAAAGGGAAGACACCACTTATTTATTTACTCAACTGCACGGTGAATGAACACAATATTTTTTTCAAAGGATTACAAGAGAGCACAATTCGATTTTTCATCACCCCCTTTACTTTGGACTTGTATGTTTGAAAATCACTATTAATATTAATATTATGCTGTCTTTATAGCAATCACTGCATATTGAGAGATGAATGCCTATGTTTTTACATATTTATTTGCAGTATTTGCACCTTCTTTTTCAAATATTTATTGCACTGTTATCAGCACCTAAAGTGCTATGGATTGTGTTATATGAATTCTCAAGTTTTTAGATATTTGCTCAATGTCACATTATATGATTCACCATTGTTTTCATGCTTGCACACCAATGCCCAAAGTTAGCTTTTTTGCATAGATTCATTTAACAACCACTACAGAAGCGCAGCACCACCATTCCATATATACAGTATCTCAAAAAAGTGAGTACACCCCTCACATTTTTGTAAATATTTTATTATATCTTTTTATGTGACACTGAAGAAATGACACTTTGCTACAATGTAAAGTAGTGAGTGTACAGCTTGTATAACAGTGTAAATTTGCTGTCCCCTCAAAATAACTCAACATAACTCAACATACAGCCATTAATGTCTAAACCGCTGGCAACAAAATTGAGCACACCCCTAAGTGAAAATGTCCAAATTGGGCCCAAAGTGTCAATATTTTGTGTGGCCACCATTATTTTCCAGCACTGCCTTACCTCTCTTGGGCATGGAGTTCACCAGAGTTTCACAGGTTGCCACTGGAGTCCTCTTCCACTTCTTTATGACGACATCACGAAGCTGGTGGATATTAGAGATCATGCGCTCCTCCACCTTCCGTTTCAGGATGCCCCACAGATACTCAATAATGTTTAGGTCTGGAGACATGCTTGGCTAGTCCATCACCATTACCCTCAGCTTCTTTAGCAAGGTAGTGGTCATCTTGGAGGTGTGTTTGGGGTTGTTATGTTGGAATACTGCCAGTCTCCGAAGGGAGGGGATCATGCTCTGCTTCAGTATGTCACAGTACATGTTGGCATTCATGGTTCCCTCAATGAACTGTAGCTCCCCAGTGCCAGCAGCACTGATGCAGCCCCAGACCATGACACTCCCACCACCATGCTTGACTGTAGGCAAGACAGTGCACTTGTCTTTGTATGCCTCACCTGGTTACCGCCACATACGCTTGACACCATCTGAACCAAATAAGTTTATCTTGGTCTCATCAGACCACAGGACATGGTTCCAGTAATCCATGTCCTTAGTCTGCTTGTTTTCAGCAAACTGTGACTTTCTTGTGCATCATCTTTAGAAGAGGCTTCCTTCTGGGACGACAGCCATGCAGACCAATTTGATGCCGTGTGCGGCATATAGGCATGAGCACTGACAGGCTGACCCCCCACCCCTTCAACCTCTGAAGCAATGCTGGCAGCACTCATACATCTATTTCCCAAAGACAACCTCTGGATATGAGGCTTAGCACATGCGCTCAACTTCTTTAGTTGACCATGGCGAGGCCTGTTCTGGGTGGAACCTGTCCTGTTAAACCACTGTATGGTCTTGGGCACTGTGCTGCAGCTCAGTTTTAGGGTCTTGGCAATCTTCTTATAGCCTAGGCCATCTTTATGTAGAGCAACAATTCTTTTCTTCAGATCCTCAGAGAGTTCTTTGCCATAAGGTGCCATGTTGAACTTCCAGTGGCCAGTATGAGAGAGTGAGAGCGATAACACCAAATTTAACACACCTGCAACCTTGTAACACTAATGCCCTGTACACACGGTCGGACATTGATCGGACATTCCGACAACAAAATCCATGGATTTTTTCCTATGGATGTTGGCTCAAACTTGTCTTGCACACACGATAGGAATTTAACTGATCGGATTTTGTTGTCAGAAAATTTTATATCCTGCTCTCAAACTTTCTGTGTCGGAAATTCCTATGGAAAATGTGTGATGGAGCCTACACACAGTCGGAATTTCTGACAACAAGGTCCTATCACACATTTTCCATCGGAAAATCCTATCATGTGTACAGGGCATAATGAGTCACCTGACACTGGGGAGGGAAAATGGCTAATTGGGCCAAATTTAGGCATTTTCACTTAGGGGTGTACTCACTTTTGTTGCCAGCGGTTTAGACATTAATGGCTGTATGTTGAGTTATTTTGAGAGGACAGTAAATTTACACTGTTATACAAGCTGTACACTCACTACTTTACATTGTAACAAAGTGTCATTTCTTCAGTGTTGTCACATGAAAAGGTATAATAAAATATTTACAAAAATGTGAGGGGTGTACTCACTTTTGTGAGATACTGTATATATACAGTTGTGCTCATAAGTTTACATACCCTGGCAGAATTTATGATTTCTTGGCCATTTTTCAGAGAATATTAATGATAACACAAAAAATTTTCTTTCACTCATGGTTAGTGTTTGTCAGGGCTGGGCTCAGCCCTTCCTTCTCTGAGCTGGCTGCTCAGCTGTCGGCTAATTGCCAGCTCCTTTCTCTCCACAGTGACTCAGCTGTTGATGATCTGCTCGTCAGTCCTGGCTACTTAAAGCCGTCCAGCTCACTTCATCTCTGCCTTCGTCTTTGGTCACATCTCAGAGACTTTCTCCTGCGTTCCTGTTGAAGACTTGCTCGGCTGACGTCACTTCTGGCTCCTGATCCTGCTTGCTGTACTACTACGTTGATCTCTGGCTCTCTGACATTGGCTGACTACCTGATCTGGTTACTGAACTCTGGCTGTGTATTGACTACGCTTACTCTGTTTACCTATTATTATTATTAAACAAGTGTGATTAACTGTACTTTTGTCTCAATCCGATTCATGGTTTCTGACAGTAGGCGAAGGCCATGAATTCAGAAGATGCAGTCAGTCCACTTGTTAGTATATTTTTTCCAGATTGGATGACCAGGATCACCGCATGGATCAGTTTGCCTTGGCGTTACAAATGCTCGTGAGTCGCACAGCTCACCTGGAATCTTCCACTATGGCTGCTCCAGTACAACCTGTGTTGCAGGCCGTCCCAGCTGCTGCTCCAGTCTCTGTGCAGGCACCCGCCTCGAGTATTACCTCTATAAGAGGCATGTCTGGTTCCGCTCTGCTTCCCCAGCGATTTGGGGACGATCCAGTTCAATGCAGAGGGTTTCTCAATCAGGTTGAGATATACTTTGAGATGCTGTCCCAGGTGTTTCCCACGGACAGAAGCAAAGTAGGTTTTGTGATATCTTTGCTTTCTGAGAGAGCCTTGGCCTGGGCAAACCCTCTATGGGAGACACAAAAACCAGTGGTCCTGAGTTACCCAGAATTTGTGGCTTCATTCAAAAGGGTATTTGATGTTCCCACACGCTCCGCTTCTGCTGCCAAGAGTTCCTCGTGTCTATCAAACAGAGTACGAGAACTGTTGCCTTCTGTCTCGGTCTGATTCATGGTTTCTGACAGTGTTTGGCGGAAGCCATTTATTATCAGTCAACTGTGTTTACTCTTTTTAAATCATAATGGCAACAGAAACTACCCAAAAAACCCTGATCAAAAGTTTACATACCCCAGTTCTTAATACCGTGTATTGCCCCCTTTAACATCAATGACAGCTTGAAGTCTTTTGTGGTATTTGTGGATGAGGCACTTTATCTTCTCAGATGGTAAAGCTGCCCATTACTCTTGGTAAAAAGCCTCCAGTTCCTGTATATTCTTGGGCTGTCTTGCATGAACTGTACGCTTGAGATCTCCCCAGAGTGGCTCAATGAAATTGAGGTCAGGAGACTGAAATGGCCACTCCAGAACCTTCACTTTATTCTGCTGTAGCCAATGACAGGTCGACTTGGCCTTGTGTTTTGGATCATTGTCAAGTTGGAATGTCCAAGTACGTCCCATGCGCATCTTCCTGGCTGATGAATGTAAATGTTCCACCAGTATTTTTTGATAACATATTGCATTCATCTTGCCATCAATTTTGACCAAATTTCCTGTACCTTTGTAGCTCACACATCCCCAAAACATCAGCAATCCACCTCCGTGTTTCACAGTAGGAATGGTGTACCTTTCATCATAGGCCTTGTTGACTCCTCTCCAAATGAAGCATTTATGGTTGTGGCCAAAAAGCTAAATTTTGGTCTCATCACTCCAAATTACCAGAAGGTTTGAGAATTGTCTCTGTGCTGTTTGGTGTATTGTAAGCGGGATACTTTGTGGTATTTGCATAGTAATGGCTTTCTTCTGGCGACTCGACCATACAGCCCACCTTTCTTCAAGTGCCTCCTTATTGTGCATCTTGAAACACTCTCACCACATGTTTTCAGCGAGTCCTGTATTTCACCTGAAGTTATTTGTGGGTTTTTCTTTGCATCCCAAACTATTTTCCTGGCAGTTGTGGCTGAAATTTTAGTTGGTCTACCTGACCGTGGTTTGGTTTCAACAGAACCCTTCATTTTTCACTTCTTGATTAGAGTTTAAACACTGCTGATTGGCATTCTCAATTCCTTGGATATCTTTTTATATCCCTTTCCTTATTTATAGTTCAACTGCCTTTTCCCGCAGATCCTTTACCAATTCTTTTGCTTTCCCCATGACACAGAATCCAGAAATGTCAGTGCAGCACTGGATAAAAGATGCAAGGGTCTGTCAGGAGTCCAGAAACTCATTGACCTTTTATATACACACACTAATTGCAAGCAAACAGATCACAGGTGAGGATGGTTACCTTTAATAGTCATTCAAACCCCTTCGTGTCCACTTGTGTGCATTTTATCTGGCCAAAATCACCAGGGTATGTAAACATTTGATCAGGGTCATTTGTGTAGTTTCTGGTGTGATTATGATTTAAAAAGAGTAAACACAGTTGATTGATAATAAATGGCTTCAGCCAAACACTAACCATAAGTGAAAGAAAAGTTCTTGTGTTATCATTCATATTCTCTGAAAAATGGCCAAGAAATCACAAATTCTGCCAGGGTATGTAAACTTATGAGCACAACTGTGTGTACAGTCAGATCCATAAATATTGGGACATCGACACAATTCTAATCTTTTTGGCTCTATACACCACCACAATGGATTTGAAATGAAACGAACAAGATGTGCTTTAACTGCAGACTTTCAGCTTTAATTTGAGGGTATTTACATCCAAATCAGGTGAACGGTGTAGGAATTACAACAGTTTGTATATGTGCCTTCCACTTTTTAAGGGACCAAAAGTAATGGAACAGATTATCATCCATCAAACTTTCACTTTTTAATACTTGGTTGCAAATCCTTTGCAGTCAATTACAGCCTAAAGTCTGAAACGCATAGACATCACCAGATGCTGGGTTTCATCCCTGGTGATGCTCTGCCATGCCTCTACTGCAACTGTCTTCAGTTCCTGCTTGTTCTTGGGGCACTTTCCCTTCAGTTTTGTCTTCAGCAAGTGACTTGGCCATTCCACCTCTTTCCCTTAAACTCTTTGGCTGCTTTCGCAGTATGCTTCGGGTCATTGTCCATCTACACTGTGAAGCGCCGTCCATTGAGTTTTGAAGCATTTTGCTAAATATGAGCAGATAATATTGCCCGAAATAATTCAGAATTCATCCTGCTGCTTTTGTCAGCAGTCACATCATCAATAAATACAAGAGAACCAGTTCCATTGGCAGCCATACATGCCCACGCCATGACACTACCACCACTATGCTTCACTGGTGAGGTGTTACGCTTTGAATCATGAGCAGTTCCTTTCCTTCTCCATACTCTTCTCTTCCCATCACTGTGGTACAAGTTGATTTTGGTCTCATCTGTCCATAGGATTTTGTTCCAGAACTGTGAAGGCTTATTTAGATGTTTGGCAAACTCTAATCTGGCCTTCCTGTTTTTGAGGCTCACCAATGGTTTACATCTTGTGGTGAACCCTCTGTATTCACTCTGGTGAAGTCTTCTCTTGATTGTTGACTTTGAAACACATACACCTACCTCCTGGACAGTGTCCTTGATCTGACCAACTGTTGTGAAGGGTGTTTTCTTCACCAGGGAAAGAATTCTTCGGTCATCCACCACAGTTGTTTTCTGTGGTCTTCCGGGTCTTTTGGTGTTGCGGAGCTCACCAGTGCGTTCTTTCTTTTTAAGGATGTTCAGTTGATTTGGCCACACCTAATGTTTTTGCTATCTCTCTGATGGGTTTGTTTTGTTTTTTCAGCCTAATGATGGCTTGCTTCACTGATAGTGACAGCTCTTTGGATCTCAGAGTTGACAGCAACAGATTCCAAATGCAAATAGCACACTTGAAATGAACTGTGGACCTTTTATCTGCTCCTTGTAAATGGGAAAATGAGGGAATAACACACACCTGGCCATGGACCAGCTGAGCAGCCAATTGTCCCATTACTTTTGGTCCCTTAAAAAGTGGGAGGCACATATACAAACTGTTGTAATTTCTGCAACGTTCACCTGATTTTGGATGTAAATACCCTCAAATTAAAGCTGAAAGTCTGCAGTTGTTCGTTTCATTTCAAATCCATTGTGGTGGTGTATAGAACCAAGAAGATTAGAATTGTGTCGATGTCCCAATATTTATGGACCTATATATATATATATATATATATATATATATATATATACACACACACACACACACACACACACACACACACACATACATACATACACACACACACACACACACACACCAATCACATTAGCTACAGATAAGCCATCATGTGCCTGCAGCAGTGGGTCAATCCAGCTTCCCAACTCACATCCCACCCCAATCCCCCCTCTTAGCGGGAATCTACTCCCCCAAATGCCCCCTCCTAGCACAAACATCTCCCAATCCCTTCTCCCAGCACAAACCCTCAAATCACTTAATCTAACACAAATCCCCCATATCACTTCTTCTAGCACAGATCCCCCCCCAACCCCTCCACCCAATCCCTCCTCCCAGCACAAATCCCCCCAATCTGTCCACCCAGCACAAATCTCCCCAATCTCTCCTCTTAGCACAAATTCCCCAATCCTTCCACCTAGCACAAATCTCCCCAATCCCCCCTCCTAGCAAAAATCCACCCCATCCCATTGTGCTAGAAGAAGTTTCTGGACTCCTGACAGACCTAGCAGTAAAAAGGGTCGCTGGTTCGAATCCCAACCACGACACTACCTGCCTGGAGTTTGCATGTTCTCCCTGTGCCTGCATGGGTTTCCTCCGGGTACTCTGGTTTCCTCCCACACTCCAAAGACATGCTGGTAGGTTAATTGGCTTCTGTCCAAAATTGGCCCTAGTATATGAATGTTCATTGGGGACCTTTGATTGTGGGCTCCTTGAGTATAGGGACTGATGTGAGTGTGCAATGTATTTGTGGAGCACTGCGTAAATTGACAGCACTATATGGGTACCTTAAAAAAATAATAATATGGTGTCCGGATGAGAGCCAGGGAAGACGTGCTAGAGCTGAGCTCCTCACAGGCAGAGATAATCCAGTGCCATCCCTGCCATAATCTACCTCGGAGAGCCTGCATTTCAATTGAACCGGTGCCTGGGCCCCCTCTGCTACTGCCCTAGGTGGCTCTTAGTGAAGTTGGGCGACTTAAATCAGATTCGGGCCTGCGGCTTGGCCCGCACCGCTGACGCCCGTCGCCATCTTGAGGCCTACGGATCCCCCGGAGGCCTCGGCTCTTCCATCCCGGATCCCGTGGATCAAAGGAACATCTTGCCCCAGCACATCAGTGACTCCGGGGGTCGGGGGCTACCTGTACAGCGGTGGATGGTGGACTGGAGATCCCTAAAACCAGCTCCGGTACCCTCCGGCCGGACGCCATCTTGCGGCCTGCGGACTCGGCCTATCTCATCCTCTGGGCACAGTGAGTAGCTGGGCAGTCGCCTATCCTTCCCATACTGGGTACCCCCTTAAAGAGACTGTGCACCGCTGTGTTGCTGGGGGTCGGTCCGCCATCCTTAGACGCGCCGTGAGGGAGCTTTGTTACCCTGATCAGAATCCACAGCCATCCTGCTCCAGGGTTATCGGATTCCGCCACCAAACCCTCCATCCAGGTCCCTGGGCACCCCCTGAACAATCCCCTGTCTGTCTGGAGAATCCCGGCCATCCACTCGCCCCTCTATCCGGCCTACGGCCGGCTCCATTATTTGGGGACTGGCCGCCATCTTGAGTAGCCCTGTGAGGGAGCTGTGCTGTCCTGGACAGAATCCATTGCCATCCTGCCCCGGTGCTTGCTGGATCCCCCACTGGGTCCTCCATCCAGGTCCCTGGGCACCCCTTGAACAATCCCCTGTCTGTCTGGAGTATCCCGGCCATCCACTCGCCCCTCTATCCGGCCTACGGCCGGCTCCATTACTTGGGGACTGGCTGCCATCTTGAGAGGCACTGTGGGGGAGCTGTGCTGTCCTGGACAGAATCCATTGCCATCCTGCCCCGGTGCTTGCTGGATCCCTCACTGGGTCCTCCATCCAGGTTCCTGGGCATCCCCTGAACAGACCCCTGCCTACCTGGAGAGTCCCAGCCGTCCATTAGCCCTACCAGTCTCACTGCTGGCTCCATCTGGCATCTCGGGGCCTTGGGACCTGCAGATCCTCCACACTCGGCTACCGCTCACAGCAGAACAGACGTCAGCACCTTCCGTACATACCCGTGGCGGCTCCGTGGACCGAGAGGCGGGATTTTGTGAGAACTGGATACCGCCAGAAATACCCTGCATGGGACTACACTCTGGGAACAGAGGTGAGGAACTGCCTTCCTGCTGCACCGTGGGCCCACCAGTAGCTCCCTCGTCCCTCCTGGACCGGGTCCAGACCCCAGGTTATTACAAAATCGTCCCGCTCACAGGGGTGTGGTCCCACCATCTCATAGCCTGATTCTTCAAAAGTCCTGGGTGTTTGATCTTTACCCCCACAAAGCTCAGAGTACACCTCTTCGGGCAACATGTAGCCCCACAACAAATTTGGAACAAGCTATTGCCCTTGGATAGGGGTGATAAGATGAACTAAAGTCATAATCATAACTAAGTGGGGGCGCTTGCGAGACGCGATGCAGTTCACCATTTGTAATTGAGAATTTCATCTATTCAGCGAGGATTTAACACACACTGCAAGGATCAATTACCTTAAATAATTATATTTTTTATAAACATCCCTGCAGTTCATACTAGTGCATGCCGTCGGGCAAGAAGGCGTACAATCGCCGTGCGCAACAGCACTCTTTAATCACATACCCTCTGCGCAATAAGGAGCAGAATAAAATGGCGCATAAAGGTGCTAGTTCGTCGCTGGTACAGTCCCCTACAACTGCCAGTGGCCCTTCGCACAAGTCCTCTCCAACACAGAACAGTGATCTCCCCTCTCAGATCACAAAAGCAGATTTGGACTCCAGCTTAACCAAGATCTACGAAAAACTTGTTGACAAAATACAGTGTGAACTCCAAAAAACAACAAACACACTCACACAAGAAATAGCAACCTTGGGAGGACGAACAGATGTTCTTGAAACCAAGCATGATGAGCTATCACTTGCACACAACGATCTTAGAAGGGACTTTGAACTGTTAGCTGAAAACCACTCATACTTACAATCTCAAGTGGAAGATTTGGACAATCGAAACCGTAGGAACAACCTGAGGATTCGTGGTATTCCAGAATCGGTCACCGAACTGATGCCAGCGGTGTCCAAACTCTTCCACAATCTCCTTCCGGATCTACCTCCATCCTCATTTGTGTGTGACAGAATCCATAGGGCCTTGCGTCCTAAGCCACCCCCAGACAAACCTTCACGTGACATTATACTATGCATGAAAGACTTTATCACAAAAGAAAGCATACTAAGAGCATCCAGGAATATGCATAACATTGAATTGGATGGAACAAAAATTCAAATATTTCCTGATATTTCACAAGCTACCCTGGAAAGGAGACGCAAAATGAAAGAGATAACTTCAGTATTACAATCAGCTCACATCAGATACCGCTGGGGCTTTCCATTTAAATTAACAGTGCCACACAATGGCACAACTTATACAGTTTTCAACATCGCGGAAGGTAAAGATCTCCTGGTAAAGTTGGGTCTTTTAGACCCAGGGGCGGTGGCAAGACCTCCTGCCACCCCTCATACCTCACCGATCTGGGCCACCCCAGCCACGCGTCGTGGACAAGGAAGATGGCGTCCATCACTCAGAAATCTGGATGCTTGAAGTTAAAATTTTTCGCATACCTACGGCTGAAAATTCACACTTCTGTGGGGGGAGGAGAGAGAGAGGGAGGAGAAGGAGAAAGGGATTTTTTTTTATTTTTTTTTTTCTCTGTCTCCTTTTCCTTCGCAGGGTTCATAGAACAATTTTTACAGTTCTAAAAATTTACAAATTTTGAGGTTTGATTTACTGTGTTTAATAAAGTAGTTCTACCCCTTTAAAAGGTATTGGGTAGGTATTTCACAGTTCCTACCATGCAATCTTATGCAATCATATACATTTAACCCCTTTTTTTTTTTTTTTTTCTCTCCATCTATGAGGTTTTTCTCCACTAATTTTTTCAACATACGTCACGGCATGCTCTTATATTTTTGTCTATAGAATCCTCGCTGAGGCTGATCTGCTCTGGTAGTTTGTTCCCCTACTCACAATGGACTCCAAAAGCATGGTTCAAATAGTGGATACATTTCTACGACTGACCCTGCTATCCATTGTTTTAATGATGGATGCTCCACTTGTGAGTAATGGACAATTTTGTCCACTACAATTTTATTTTCGGTCAGGCAGTGCTTCTCACCCTGACTCCCAAGCTATAAATAATTTTTCTCATAATTATACTAAAATATTCTATTTTTACAAAATTTTGAAAAGGTTGAACAAATTCTCTGTATTTTACTTAAGATGTTATGATGGTGCATTGTTGCGCAATGTAGCACTGTTATTATCTAGGAGTTTATTTTTTCTAGGGTTCTACGGTTCAGGTACCCAAATCTTCAGTCTACACATATATAAGTATAATATATTATTTGATATAGAAAGGTCAACAAAAAAACACTTATGCAAAATTTTGAGGTATATTCCGATATATCGTATATATGAAGATATAGATGGTAACACAGTGATCACCAGATTTTTCTCTATCTCAGGTAATTCTTCTTTATCGACGTTATCATTATTATCCAATTTACTATCACCATAACAACTTTGCCAAATGCTTTGCCCTGGGCCATGTGATCCATTGACACTACCTTATAATTATCATCGCTTTCTAACACCAATACAATGGGGCTTAGGGTGATTTCTCACAATGCCCAGGGCATTAATTCACCTCACAAGAGAAAGAAAGCTTTTCGTCACTATAAAAGATTAGGAGCTGATATAATATTAATGCAAGAAACTCACTTCGCTACAGACAAACACCCTAAATTCATTGACAAAAGTTTCAGCCAATTTTATTGTACAACTTACAACACAAAATCTAGGGGTGCTGCCATATTTATTAGGAACTCGGTGGTTTTTGAGGTTCAGAATGTCTTCAAGGACCCAGAAAGTCGTTATTTGATTTTGAAAGGCTTAATTAAAGGACGTTCGGTTACCATTGCCTCAGTATATGCTCCTAACGAGGCCCACTCAAACTTTTTTAACAAATTTTTTGAGACTTTGGATAATTATCATTCCGCACATCTAATAGTGGGTGGGGACTTCAATTTAGCAGCTCACTCGGTTCTGGACAGAAGCAGAGTTGTCCCTTCCTCTAAAGCTTTCCCTAAATCGCTGAACAGATCACTATATAATCATCAATTAGTAGATACTTGGAGAGCCCACAACATAGGTATCAAATCCTACACATTCTATTCGCACCCACATAACAGCTTTGCACGACTTGATTATATCTTCTGCACCCCAATCCTATTGGCCAATTCCTCTAAAGCAGATATACATGCATGTCCTTGGTCGGATCACCATATAATCTCCTTTAACACTTCACGCATAGGTCTAGCCAACACAACACACTCATGGCGAATTAACGATTCCTTGCTCACAGATCCATCAAGCAACCAACAAATTCTATCTCACCTAGAGCAATACTTCGCACACAACGTAACGCCTGATATGTCTCCTACAAATATCTGGATGGCACATAAAGCGGTAATGAGAGGCCATCTGATAAATATTGCCTCAATTAAAAACAAATCCAAACTTGCAGATATTAGATCCCTTACAAACGATCTAGATAATTTATATCACAGACACAACCAAAACCCATCTAGTGACCTATTTAAACAGATTCAAGAGAAACGCACTACCTTAGACACATTATTAGCATCGGACACCGAAAAGGCCCTCAGGTGGTCTAAAGCCAGATTCTTACTCAACAGTAATTCATATTCCACCATGTTCGCTAGAAAACTTAACCAATCTACAAAACCACCCCACACATACAAATTAAGGAACCCATCTGGACATATGGTGTCCCATCCCAAAGAAGTCATGAAACTGTTCTTAGACTTCTATAAAAATCTTCTTTCCACATCACAATCAGCCCCCAAACAGTCTTCCCTTGATTGGCTTAACAACATTACATTGCCCACTCTTTCTAAGGACCAAATAGAATCTCTCAATGCCCCTTGTACAGACATAGAAGTTTGCAGAATTATTAGAACTTTAAAGATATCCACTGCCCCAGGCCCAGATGGCTATTCCTCGTCCTACTATAAAAAATTTGCCCCTACCATTACCCCACACCTTACTAAACTATATAATAGTATTTTACAAGGCGGCCAATTCCCATCTGAAATGCTATTAGCCAACATGTCTCTTCTTCCCAAACCAAATAAAGACCACTCCACCCCTCAAAACTACCGCCCAATATCAGTTATTGATAATGACCTAAAAATATTTGGCCGAATTTTGGCAGACAGATTATCGGCTGTTATCTCCCCACTAGTTGATCCTGATCAAACGGGTTTCATTCCTAACAGACAAATAACAGACAATATACGACTGACCACAAATATCATTCAAGACTCCAACACAAATTCCAAATCCACACTACTACTCAGTCTCGACATACATAAAGCGTTTGACAGCGTTTCCTGGTCATATCTTGACACTCTACTCCCCAAATATGGCATCAACAATGAATTCTTACATGGTTTTAAGGCTCTCTATCACAACCCACAAACACGTATCAAACTCCCAGGCAACAACTCAGACTTTTTCCCCCTAACCAAAGGTACCAGACAGGGTTGCCCCCTCTCCCCTCTACTTTTCGCCCTCGCGATAGAACCCCTTGCCTGCGCGATTAGAAATAACATAGACATTAAAGGATACTCCAAGGGATCCAAGGAATACAAACTAAGTCTCTACGCAGATGACGTGCTTCTGTTTATAACCGACCCTCTTATCTCCCTACCCAACCTAACTAAAACCCTTGCCATCTTCCACGACGTGACAGGCCTGAGTGTAAATCTATCTAAATGCTCAGCTTTACCAATCAATATTCCTCCAGCCTTAATAGCTTCACTTAAGGACAAATTCTCATTTAATTGGAATATGGATTCATTTAGATATCTAGGCATCCAAATTACTTCTTCCTATAAAACGTTTTACCAAGCAAACTATCCTCCTTTATTTAATAGTATTAAAAATTTACTTAAACTTTGGTCATCATACCAAATTTCATTCTCGGGTAGAATAGTGGCTGTAAAAATGATGATACTACCCAAGCTTTTATTTTTTTTCAGAGCCCTTCCTATTATTCTACATAAAAAAACATTAGATTCCTTACAGAGAGAGATCAACAAATTCATATGGCTAAACAAGAAATCCAGATTCAGCTATTCCCTTATGTTTAGACCCCAAGGAAAAGGAGGCCTCAGCATTCCTAATCTTTGGCTTTATTATCTATCGGCCAGATTTACCCAATTAGCCCAATGGTATGCCCCCTCACTTCAAATCCCTTGGCTCCGGTTCGAGGAAGAATCTGTCCTACCCTACAATCTACAAGGACTTCTCTGGTCCAAGACTATCCCACCACAAAAAATTAAACCCCTAAATTTCATTGTCACTCACACCCTTCAACTATGGAACAGACAAGCCTCTAAATTCAAATTATCTTCTGACATTCCCCCCTTGGCCTCCTTTCTAGGTGACCCTCGTTTCCCCCTCCCAGACAGAGCTCAAGATCAAAACTCTCTAACGAATTGGAAGTCACATAACCTAACACATTTAAAATCGCTCTTCCACAACAATTCATTCCTCACTTTCTCCAGTCTACAAATAAAATATGATTTTCCACCTTCTGAACTAGAGAACTATACAAATATAAGACAATTCTATCAGAAATATCATTCACTTACACTTCATCCCCCCTATACACAATTTGAGCAAATTTGTATCTCTTTCCCCCGTGATAGTGGTTTAATCTCCAGAATATATAAAAGTTTAAATGAGACCAACATGCCTGAGAAGTCACACCCCATGCTACAATGGGAATCAGATCTAAATACCTAATTTACTCCTGATCAATGGGATACTATTTTTACAAATCTCCATAAATGTTCCAAAACAACCTCGATCAGAGAATCATCCATCAAATTGCTCTATAGATGGTATCTTACCCCCGCTAAACTTAACTCATTCTATCCCTCACTATCCCCACTCTGCTTTAGGGGTTGCCCCTCTCAGGGTACACTTTTACATATCTTTTGGGATTGTCCCCATATAAAAAGCACCTGGCATAAGGCTAGCATAATCATGGAAAAAATATCCGGTAGGAAGTTTTCTCTTACACCCCAAATATGTCTTCTTTTCTCCCCTATACAGGATATTCCAATGACTAGCACAAGGCTAATCCACACATTTCTCAGCTCCATTCATTGGGCTATAGCCTTCAATTGGCGCTCCACTACGGTACCTTGGTCACAAATTCTCAACCGCATGTCGAACATCAGACTTTCTGAAAAAATTCACCACACGTTATATGACTCTATGCCTCTTTATCAAAAAAAGTGGACCCTCTGGGACACCACCTCTCTGATTTAGAAAAATTTCTATTTAATTTTCCTCACCTCCTCTCCTTAACACATACGTAATTGCCCTTCCTTCTTCCCTCCATGATAACTGGCATATTTATGACACTGTGCAATATTTAATCTGAATAACCATAACCCTTTTTTATTTCCTGTAAAACATTCACTGTTAAAGATATTTGTATGTATACCTGTACCATCATTGTAATTGTTTTATACCTTGACCTTTTGCATAATAAAAATCGTTTGTAAACAAAAAAAAAAATAATAATATAATAGATGGGCATCTTAATGAGACACAATGTACAGTGATAGGGACAATTGTAGAACTGGATGGACTGATATCTTTATTCAACCTTACTATGTAACTATACAAGTAAGATTATGACTAAGAGAACCTTGATTCGTGAAACGAGTTAATCTTGCCATGCCTGCATAGAGGTCTCATGATGTATCTTGATGGATTTTTATCTTCAATAAAGTAATCATCACTGCTTCATACCTGGGAGTGCGGTCAACCTTACTTGAACCATTGGCCCATTGTTGTGCTAGAAGAAGTGATTTGAGGGAAACAATGAATATCCCCTTGGGAGTGGAACTTTAAAGGCGACAAGAACACCAAATAAGAGTTTAAAAAAAAAGTTTTATTACAAAAAGTAGTACAAGAGAGTAGAATAATAAAATCATGTCTATACAAAGACACATAAACACATACGTATTAATATGCTAATTTGAGTGATACATTTGCAGATACTTAGTTGTCTCCAATGTACCCGACGCGTTTCTGGTTTTACACCTTTTTTCAGGGATAATGACAAGGAGATCTGTATTCACATAGTATTTCTATTAATAGAAGACATACAACATTATAAAAGGACATCACATAGGAAGCAGTGGCGGACCATAATATATGCTCTTCATTAGGCGTTTACATACCCACTTAGCATATTGTACAATCATGCACATAATGAAAGATCTTAATGGGATCAATTGCCATAGCTTGAACAGGTCAGGCATGAGAAATTGCCAAATGCCACTGGGACAGTACAACCCCTATGGAGGTCCCCAACAAAGAAGCCGCAGGTATATGACATCAAGAACATGGAAAATCTACAGAAGATAACATATCTTGTGACCATGTCCCTTTATTGACCTATGATCATGCATGTATATGCAGTCCAAACCAAAAGGCAGGGGGACAAAAAGACCTGGATACCTACTTGCATTTGGCAGTTAATACAGCCTAGTCTTTTGCAGGAATAAAGAACTCTTAAGGCTTCTGTAAGTTTCCCTACACAGTAGGTGTCCCTCTATAGAGCAAACAGAAGCGGATACTGTTTTCAAACAGGTCATACAGGACTGGATTTCCCAGGGTTTGAACCAGTAGGAACAAACCAAAGACAAAAAACGAGGGGCAGGAGAACATTTGAATAGGTACTTGAGGTCCCCAGACTGATATGATGTCCTCCCGGTCACAGCTCTTGTGAGTACAAGCCGCGGCTGGGTCTAAATACGGCGCCATACTCCCGTGCGAGGCGCCATCATGCATTTGCGGTGATCAAAAGGTCACAGCGCATGCGCAAATGCAGCTAATAGGACCAACTGTTTCCGGAGAGCACATCGCCACACTACAATCACAGTGGGGCGGTGCCATGCGCTCCACAAACACTAACGTACAACCACAGTGTCAAAACATGAAACAGGACACTCCCATATGGGCGGAGGGAGGCCCGTCCAAGGCAGCACCTTTTATTAAAGGGTCCCCTGTGCCGAGGACAGCACAGGCACCCCCTTTATGTACCGGCTAGGGGGTGGATGCCCCAAAAGACAAGGCATCCCCAAGGCATGCCCTGCTCATCCTAGGCAAATGGGGGGAAAAAAACCTCCGACCTTAATCAATGTATTACAATTAAAAAAATGGCAAAAGATACATCAAAGCGCATACAGTGATCTCAGCATGTAAACAGACCAAAAACCAAAAGGACAAATAACAGAAGCAGGGATAAAGAAAAGGTAATTAGCAGACATTTGCCCATAATTGTCTAAAAATTGCCCAAGATGCATGACAATGTACCATGAATCTAATAAAGTAAGGCAATTTGTGTAAACGTACAACAGTCAAATAACTTGGATATTATTGTATATACAGAATAAGAACAGATACTGAGAATTATACCCCGCATACAGGACAAGAGAAATGGTACTGTGCAGAGTCCATATATACAAAATAGCAACAGATACTGAGAAGTATACCCAGCATACAGGACAAGAGAAGTGGTACTGTGCAGCATCCATAGATAAAGAATAAGAACAGATACTGAGAATGACACCCAGCATACAGGACAAGAGAGGTGGTACTGCACAGTGTCCATCCATATAGAAGAAGAGTGCAGTCATGTACACTGCAAAGCCCAGAGCTACTTTGTTGGGTTAGGAACACATACTTAAATTAAATATATTTTTTGAACCAGAGTTTAGTGTCACTTCTTTAACATCTTACAAGGAAACAGCGTGATTGGCCGGCTATAAGGAGAGAAGGAAGGCCGTTTTTTTTTTTGGAACACTAAACATTATTATTATTTTTCAGTATAATCCATACACATCCAATAGGTAATTACCCCATTATCTAATTTTCAATAAATAATTTCTTAAGTTTTTTTTTCTGCTTCCTTGTACTGTAACATCCTCCATGAGCTCCCACACCTCTCATTTTCCCCTTCACTTCTGTTTGTTTGGAACGAGCAGTGCACATTAGTTGCAGTTACGTACACTGCTCCACACCCAGCCAATAAAATAATCAAAGTAGAGTTTAATTATATCTAAAATCTAAAATGATATAAAATGTATTTGGCTACAGTGTCACGTGACCGAGGTATTCCCAATCAAAGTTTCCAAGCCTGAAAAGTGTGGTATGAGGTGTGTGAGGTCACAGTGGGCTGCAAACAAGTTCAAACCGGACTGCAGCTGTTTCAAATCATTCCTACACTGGGAGCTGACCGAGTCACATTCTCAGATTGTGTCTCCTGCGAATATTAGTGTTTTTTATTTAAATATACTGCTATTATCATACTATTATTGTATATATTACTATTATTAAACATTTTTTGCTTTTTATCAGGTACACATCAGTCATCAACAGAATGCCACGACCTTCATGACACCTCCCATGGAAGGAGATCACATCAGGAGGGCGAAAAGGCTCCAATCAGGAGGACAAGAGGACAACTTCGACTGGAGGACGCAGAAAACAGCAGCCATTCTTCCGAAGACCACAACAGGGATGCTGAACAAAACCCAGCGCCACAGGGACCACCGGCCATGGAGCAGCCTTACTGTTCCATCTGCCTGGGTGAGTATGCAGAGGACTCCAGAACACTACCCTGTTCTCATACTTTTCACTTTGCTTGCATCCACAGATGGCTTCAACAAAACCCTACTTGTCCTTTGTGCCGGGCATTTACTCCACCATATGAAGACCTTGTGTACATTCATGTTGTCCTGGGGCTTGATGGAAATGGAGAGCTCCAAGTTGGTTTCCTGAATGTATAGTATAACACATTTCTCTTTCAGATGGCTCAAAAACAACATGGGGTAATGGATACCAATATACATATATTATTTGCTATTTTCTGCTTATAGTAGAAAATGCCTAGGAAAAAAAATATATACTCCAGACTATTACCACAGAAAAGGAGTCCTTTTATCCTGATGAAGCCCCTAGCTCTCAGGTGAACTCTCCAGACCATTACCACAGAAAAGGAGTCCCTTCATTGTGATGGAGCCACTACCTCTCAGGTGAACACTCCAGACGAACACCAAAGAAAAGGAGTCCCTTCATCCTGATGGAACCTCTAGCTCTCAGGAGCGCTGAACAAAAACAGATCCACAGGGACTACTGGCCATGGAGCAACCTTACTATTCCATCTGCCTGGGTGAATATGCAGAGGACTCCAGAACACTACTCTGTTCTCATACTTTTCACTTTGCTTGCATACACAGATGGCTTCAACAAAACCCTACTTGTCCTTTGTACCGGGCATTTACTCCACCATATGAAGACTTTGTGTACATTCATGCTGTCCTGGGGCTTGATGGAAGTGGAGAGCGCCAAGTGGTTTTCCTGAATTTATAGTATAATACCTTACTCATTCAGATGCCTCAAAAACAACATGGTGTAATGTATACTATATATATATATATATATATATATATATATATATATATATATATATATATATATATATATATATATATTGCTATTTTCTGCTTATAGTAGATAATGCCTAGGAAAAAAAATATATACTCCAGACTATTACCACAGAAAAGGAGTCCTTTCATCCTGATGAAGCTTCTAGCTATCAGGTGAACACTCCAGACCATTTCCACAGAAAAGGAGTCCCTTCATCCTGATGGAGCCACTACTTCATAGGTGAACACTCCAGACGAACACCAAAGAAAAGGAGTCCCTTCATCCTGATGGAGCCACTAGCTCTCAGGTGAACACTCCAGACCATTACAACAGAAAAGGAGTCCCTTCATCCTGATGGAGCTTCTAGCTCTCAGGAGCCATTCTCACAAAGACTGCAACAGGGACGCTGAACAACAACAGCGCCACAGGGACTACTGGCCATGAAGCAACCTTACTGTTCCATCTGCCTGGGTGAGTATGCAGAGGACTCCAGAACACTACCTTGTTCTCATACTTTTCACTCTGCTTGCATCCACAGATGGCTTCAACAAAACTCTACTTGTCCCTTGTGCCAGGCATTTACTCCACCATATGAAGACCTTGTGCACATTCATGCTGTCCTGGGGCTTGATGGAAATGGAGAGCTCCAAGTGGTTTTCCTGAATGTATAGTATAACACCTTTCTCTTTCAGATGCCTCAAAAAACAACATGGGATAATATATACAAATATGTATATTTATTTGCTATTTTCTGCTTATAGTAGATAATGGCTAGAAAAAAATATATATACTCCAGACCATTACCACAGAAAAGGAGTCCCTTCATCGTGATGGAGCCACTACCTCTCAGGTGAACACTCCAGACGAACACCAAAGAAAAGGAGTCCCATCATCCTGATGGAGCCACTAGCTATCAGGTGAACACTCCAGACCATTACAACAGAAAAGGAGTTCTTTCATCCTGATGGAGCCACTAGCTATCAGGTGAACACTCCAGACCATTACAACAGAAAAAGAGTCCCTTCATCCTGATGGAACCACTACCTCTCAGGTGAACACTCCAGACCAGACTACAAAATGTAGCAACAAACTCAAAATATAAACAGCAAAACACATTTTTTTTTTTTTAAACCAGAGTTTAGTATAATATCTTACAAAAAAGGAGGGTATTGAGATTGGCCAGCTATAAGGGAAGGAGGAGGCTGGATTTTTTTTTTTTTTTTTTACACTAAACAATATTCTTTTTTTACCCGAAAAATCCACACACATCCACTAGTTAATGGTCCTCCTACACCCCACCTTTTTCCCCTCACGTCTGTTTGGAACGAGCAGTGCACGTTAGTTGCAGTCATGTACACTGCAAAGCCCAGAACTACTTTGTTGGGTGAAGAACACATACTTAAATTAAATATATATTTTTTGAACCAGAGTTTAGTGTGACTTCTTTAACATCTTACAAGAAGGGAGCGTGATTGGCCGGCTATAAGGGGAGAAGGAAGGCCGTTTTTTGTTTTTTTTGGAACACTAAACAATATTATTTTTCACTATAATCCATACACATCCACTAGGTAATGACCCTGTTATCTAATTTTCATTAAATAATTTCTTAAGTTTTTTTCTGCTTCCTTGTACTGTAACATCCTCCATGAGCTCCCACACCTCTCATTTTCCCCTTCACTTCTGTTTGTTTGGAACAAGCAGTGCACATTAGTTGGTTATGTACACTGCTCCATACCCAGCCAATAAAATAATCAAAGTACAGTTTAATCATATCTAAAATGATATAAAATGTATTTGGCTACAGTGTCACATGACCGAGGTATTCCCAATCAAAGTTTCCAAGCCTGAAAAGTGGCAGTTGGTATGAGGTGTGTGAGGTCACAGTGGGCTGCAAACAAGTTCAAACCGGACTGTAGCTGTTTCAAATCATTCCTGCACTGGGAGTTGACCGAGTCACATTCTCAGATCGTGTCTCTTGCGATTAGCATTTTTATTTAAATATATTACTATTATCATATTATTATTGTATATATTACTATTATTAATATTAAACATTTTTAGCTTTTTTTCAGGTACACATCAGTCATCATTAGGATGCCACGACCTTCATGACACCGGTCCCATGGAAGAAGATCACGTCAGGAGGGTGAAGAGGCTCCAATCGCCCACAGGACGAGAGGACAACTTCGACTGGAGGACGCAGCAAACAGGAGCCATTCTCCCCCGAAGATCACAACAGGTACGCTGAACAACACCCAGCACCACAGGGATCACCGGCCATGGAGCAGCCTTACTGTTCCATCTGCCTGGGTGAGTATACAGAGGTCTTCAGACCAATACCCCCGTTCTCATACTTTTCACTCTGCTTGTGTCAGGAAGATCCTGCCAGTAAGGCGTCCTGTGTGTGCAGGTGTGTGATCATGCACGGGCACGCACACCAGGCAAGCTATTTAAACCTAGTTGACACACGGGGATCTTGCTGTCTGCTCTACAGCGTTACATGTATTGATCCTTGAGAATCTGTTTCTGTACTAAAGAACCGGCTTGTTCCTGATTATCCTTGTTATCTGCCTGCATCTGATCCCGGCTTGTCTCCGACCATCCTTGTCTTCTGCCTGCATCCGACCCCGGCTTGTCTGACTACTCTTCTGCCTGACCCCCTGGCTTATCCACAATCCGCTTGGCTATCGATCCGGCTTGTCTGACTCTCCAGCCTTAGTATACTGACTCCAGTTCCAGTCTGCTGCACCAGTGTTCCAGTCTGCTATCCGGTTCCAGTCTGCTGTTCCAGCTCCTTCCAGGTTCCAGTCTACCTTCCGGCTCAGTCTGAAGTTCTACTGCACAGCGCTTCCTGAGTTCCAGACCCACTTCCTGCTGTTGATCCTGCCAAATACTCGTGCCACTCCTAACTCTTGTGCTTCCTGTGTATACTACCAGGGCCCCTCGAGTCAGAGCCGCAAGAGAGGCCATCCCCTGCAAGTCGGGCTCGTCCACAAGGTACGTGACAGTAGCAGACAGCCATGACTGAGCCCGAGCAGGGAGCCTCTCCTATGGAAGAACTTTGTATGCACCTGGCTGGCCTGACACAGGCTGTTAAGAGTCTCCAGGAAGGATATACACGTCTGGAAGAACGGGTCCAAGTACTGTCTGGTCCCACTGTAACTCAGGGGCCTTCCCTGCTGTCTACTTCTGCTAGCAGTACTACGTCCCCTACAGTAGTTATGCTGCCTCCTGAACTAAGAGTTCCCACTCCTGAAAAGTATTCCGGGGCACAAAGTAAATTCAGGGCATTCTGGAATTCATGCGAACTGTACTTTGCCCTTCAGCCTCGCACCTTTTCACTTAAAGCAACTAAAGTGAGTTTCGTGATCTCGTTACTCCTGGGTGACCCTCAAACATGGGCTCACTGCCTTCTGGAACTGAAAGCCAAGGTATTGACTACCATATTTATCGGCGTATAACACGCACATTCATTTTAAGAGGGAAATTTCAGGAAAAAAACTTACATTTTAAATAAGGAACTTTGAAGCAAAATAAGGGTCAGTGCCTATCTGCAGCCTCACCATTGCCATCAATGCAGCCTGATCAATGCCCATCTGCAGCCTCACAAGTGCCATCAGTACAGCTTCACCATTGCCATCAATGCAGCAGCCTTGCCACTGCCTTCAATGCAGCAGCCTCACCATTGCCTTCAATGCAGCAGCCTCACCATTGCCTTCAATGCAGCAGCCTCACCATTGCCATCAGCGCAGCCTGATCGATGCCCATCTGCAGCAAGAGGGGACAGGGAGGGGGGCGGAATGAGTGCCGACAGATTACATGCAGTGAGAATCCTATGATAGACAGAACAGTGGTCCAATGGCGGCCCATGAGACGGGACTTCCTATTACAGAGGCCGCCAAGTAAACAGGAGATTCTCACTGCATGTAATCTGGCGGCGCTCGTCCCGCCCCACTCCCTGTCCCCTCCGAGGCAGCTAAAATTTAAGTATTGGCGTATAACACGCACATGCTATTTGCACCCGATTTTCATGGTGGAAAAAGTGAGTGTTATACGCCAAGAAATACAGTACCTTCTTTGACACAATGGCCCAACTATACGAGGCTTTCTGCAACCGCAGAAGCCGACCTTCAACAAGGGTGTTGGGCAGTAGAGGACTATGTGGTGGAATTCCGCCGATGGAGTGCAGACACGGACTGGAATGACGCTGCCCTCCGCTACCAGTTCCGTATGAGGCTCTCCGATCCCTTAAAGGATGAACTGGCTCGAGTGGGAATTCCTCAGACTCTGGATGCCTTGATCAACCTTGCTATACAGATTGACCGACGGTTGAGGGAGCGAAGAGCAGAAAGAGGTTCTGGGGCCACTCGCCTAACCTGGATGTTACCTAGGGTCCCCAGCTACACTCATCCTGCACCCACCTCTAGTCCAGCTGCTACACCTGATACATGGAATCCTGTACCACCTGTGCTCGGAATAAAATCAGTAGAAGCAGGGCCTGGCGATTACTGAAACCTCTACCTGTCCCAGACAGGCCATGAAAGATGTTGTCTATTGACTTCATTGTCGAGTTGCCTCCGGCTGAGGGGTACACTGCCATCTTTGTGGTGGTAGACCGGTTATCCAAAATGGCTCATTTCATTCCGATGAAGGGTACTCCCACTGCTCCTGAAACTGCACAAACGTTCATCAGAGAAGTAATTAAACTCCATGGAATTCCGGCTAATATAATTTCTGACCGAGGAGTACAATTTACTTCCCGATTCTGGAGAGCCCTGTGTAAAGCCCTTGGAATTGAACTATCATTTTCCACCACCTATCATCCCCAGACGAATGGCCAGAGGACCAACCAGACTCTCGAGCAATATCTTAGTTGTTTCTTTTCCTTTTCTCAAGATGATTGGCTTTCTCTGCTTCCCTTGGCTGAATTTGCCTATAATAATGCTGTCCATTCTGCCACAAAACAAAGTCCGTTTTTTGCTAATTACGGGTTTCATCCATCCTTTTTGCCCAACTCCATTCCTGAAAGTTCCGTACCAGCAGTCCAGGAAACAATAAATTTTTTCTCTTCCAATAACCAAATATTACAGGAAACCATGACGAAGTCTCAAGAACGTAACAAAGAAACTTTCGAAAGGAAAAGACGAGGGGAATTGCTACTTGAACCAGGTAACCTTGTATGGTTATCCACTGTAAACCTAAAATTGACTTGTCCCTCCAAGAAGTTGGGTCCTAAATTCTTGGGTTCTTTTTCTGTAAAAAGGAAAATTAATGGGGTAGCATATGAGCTGGAACTCCTGGATTCACTCAGGATTCATCCTGTTTTTCACGTCTCCCTGTTGAAACCTTTTGTCGCCAACCCTTTTCCTGAACGGAATCTGAATCCCCCGGATCCTGTAATAGTGGACGGAGAAGAAGAATTTGAAATCGAAGCCATCCTTGATTGCAGGAAGAGGAATAATCAAGCCCAATTCCCGATCAAGTGGAAAGGGTATGGCCCGGAAGAGAACTCTTGGGAGCCTGAGGAGAACATTCATGCTAAAAGCTTATAGTTCAATCCTTTAAGAGAACCCATCCTGAGAAATGGGCCCGGTTGGGCATCCGGAGGCTGCCCCTTGGGGGGCAATGTCAGGAAGATCCTGCCAGTAACAAGCGTCGTGTGCGTGCAGGTGCGCGATCGCGCACGCCTATGCGCATAAGCAGGCGCGAGCGCCAGTCGGGCTATTTAAACCTAGCTGACACATGGGGATCTTGCTGTCTGCTCTACAGCGTTACGTGTGTTGATCCTTGAAACTCAGTTTCTGTACTAAAGACCCAGCTTGTTCCTGATTATCCTTGTTATCTGCCTGCATCTGATCCCGGCTTGTCTCCGACCATCCTTGTCTTCTTCCTGCATCCGACCCCGGCTTGTCTGACTACTCTTCTGCCTGACCCCCTGGCTTATCCACAATCCGCTTGGCTATCGATCCGGCTTGTCTGACTCTCCAGCCTTAGTATACTGACTCCAGTTCCAGTCTGCTGCACCAGTGTTCCAGTCTGCTATCCGGTTCCAGTCTGCTGTTTGGTTCCAGTCTGCTGCACCAGTGTTCCAGTCTGCTGTTTGGTTCCAGTCTGCTGCACCAGTGTTCCAGTCTGCTGTTTGGTTCCAGTCTGCTGCACCAGTGTTCTAAGTCTGCTGCACCAGTGTTCCAGTCTGCTGTTTGGTTCCAGTCTGCTGCACCAGTGTTCCAGTTTGCTGCACCAGTGTTCCAGTCTGCTGCACCAGTGTTCCAGTCTGCTGCACCAGTGTTCCAGTCTGCTGCACCAGTGTTCCAGTCTGCTGCACCAGTGTTCCAGTCTGCTGCACCAGTGTTCCAGTCTGCTGCACCAGTGTTCCAGTCTGCTGCACCAGTGTTCCAGTCTGCTGCACCAGTGTTCCAGTCTGCTGCACCAGTGTTCCAGTCTGCTGCACCAGTGTTCCAGTCTGCTGCACCAGTGTTCCAGTCTGCTGCACCAGTGTTCCAGTCTGCTGCACCAGTGTTCCAGTCTGCTGCACCAGTGTTCCAGTCTGCTGCACCAGTGTTCCAGTCTGCTGCACCAGTGTTCCAGTCTGCTATCCGGTTCCAGGCTGCTGTTTGGTTCCAGTCTGCTATCCGGTTCCAGTCTGCTATCCGGTTCCAGTCTGCTATCCGGTTCCAGTCTGCTGCACCAGTGTTCCAGTCTTCTATCCAGTTCCAGTCTGCTGTTTGGATTCCAGTCTGCCATCCAGTTCCAGTTTGCTGTTTGGTTCCAGTCTGCTGCACCAGTCTGCTATCCAGTTCCAGCCTGCTGTTCCAGCTCCTTCCAGGTTCCAGTCTACCTTCCGGCTCAGTCTGAAATTCTACTGCACAGCGCTTCCTGAGTTCCAGACCCACTTCCTGCTGTTGATCCTGCCAGGCACTCGTGCCACTCCTGACTCTTGTGCTTCCTGTATATATTACCAGGGCCCTCGAGTCGGAGCCGCAGGAGAGGCCATCCCCTGCAAGTTGGGCTCGTCCACAAGGTACGTGACAGCTTGCATCCACAGATAGCTTCAACAAAACCCTACTTGTCCTTTGTGCCAGGCATTTACTCCACCATATGAATACCTTGTGTACATTCATGCTGTCCTGGGGCTTGATGGAAATGGAGAGCACCAAGTGGTTTGCCTGAATGTATAGTATACCACCTTTCTCTTTCAGATGCCTCAAAAACAACATGGGTTAATGTATACCAATATATATATATATATATATTTTTTTGCTATTTTCTGCTTATAGTAGATAATGCCTAGAAAAAAAAATATATACTCCAGACTATTACCACAGAAAAGGAGTTCTTTCATCCTGATGAAGCCTCTAGCTATCAGGTGAACACTCCAGACCATTACAACAGAAAAGGAGTCCCTTCATCCTGATGGAGCCTCTAGCTCTCAGGAGCCATTCTCCCGAAGACCGCAACAGGAACACTGAACGACAGCGCTAAAGGGACTACTGGCCATAGAGCAGCCTTACTGTTCCATCTGCCTGGGTGAGTATGCAGAGGACTCCAGAACACTACCCTGTTCTCATACTTTTCACTTTGCTTGCATCCACAGATGGCTTCAATAAAACCCTACTTGTCCTTTGTGCCGGGCATTTACTCCACCATATGAAGACCTTGTGTACATTCATGCTGTCCTGGGGCTTGATGGAAATGGAGAGCGCCAAGTGGTTTTCCTGAATATATAGTATAACACCTTTCTCTTTCAGATGCCTCAAAAACAACATGGGGTAATGTATACCAATATATATTTTTTTTTATATTTTCTGCTTATAGTAGATAATGCCTAGAAAAAAATATATACTCCAGACTATTACCACAGAAAAGGAGTCCTTTCATCCTGATGAAGCCTCTAGCTATCAGGTGAACACTGCAGACCATTACAACAGAAAAGGAGTCCCTTCATCCTGATGGAGCCTCTAGCTCTCAGGAGCCATTCTCCCGATGACCGCAACAGGAACGCTGAACAACAGCGCTAAAGGGACTACTGGCCATAGAGCAGCCTTACTGTTCCATCTGCCTGGGTGAGTATGCAGAGGACTCCAGAGCACTATAAAACATTTATAGTATAAAACATTTCTCTCAACATGGGGTAATGTATGTATTATATATATATATATATATATATATATATATATATATATATATATATATATATATATATATATATATATTTATATTTATTTTTTTTTTTTTTTTGCTATTTTCTGCTTATAGTAGATAATGCCTTGAAACAAATATATACTCCAGACTATTACCACAGAAAAGGAGTCCGTTCATCCTGATGAAGCCACTACCTCTCAGTTGAACACTCCAGAGGAACAACACAGAAAAGGAGTCCCTTCATCCTAATGGAACCACTACCTCTCAGGTGAACACTCCAGACCAGACTACAAAATGTAGCAACAAACTCAAAATATAGACAGCAAACCAGTTTAGTATAATAACATCTTACAAAAAAAGGAGGGTAGGGTGATTGGCCAGCTATAAGGGAAGGAGGAGGCCAGACCCTTTTTTTTTTTTCTTTTTTTTTTTTTTTTTTTACACTAAACAATTTCCTTTTTTTTTACCCGAAAAATCCACACACATCCACTAGTTAATGGTCCTCCTACACCCCTTCTTTTTCACCTCACGTCTGTTTGGAACGAGCAGTGCACGTTAGTTGCAGTCATGTACACTGCAAAGCCCAGAGCTACTTTGTTGGGTTAAGAACACATACTTAAATTAAATAGATTTTTTTGAACCAGAGTTTAGTGTCACTTCTTTAACATCTTACAGGGAAGGAGCGTGATTGGCCGGCTATAAGGGGAGAAGGAAGGCCTTTTTTTTTTTTTGCAACACTAAACATAATTATTATTTTTCAGTATAATCCACACACATCAACTAGGTAATGACCCTGTTATGTATTTTTCATTAAATCATTTCTTAATTTGTTTTTCTGTTTCCTTGTACTGTAACATCCTTCATGAGCTCCCACACCTCTCATTTTCCCCTTCACTTCTGTTTGTTTGGAACTAGCAGTGCACATTAGTTGCAGTTATGTACACTGCTCCGTACCCAGCCAATAAAATAATCAAAGTACAGTTTAATTACTGTATTTATCGGCGTATAACACGCACTTTTTCCCCCTGAAAATCAGGGGGAAATCGCTTGTGCATGTTATACGCCGATCCCTGCTGGAGCGAGCGCCACTGAATTACATAGAGCTGCGATCTCCTGTGTACCCGGCACTCCATCACGCACAGCCACGCCTCCTGGCCCCGCATTAGGCCACTGTTCTGTCTATCATATGAGAAGGGCCAGGAGGCGTGGCTGTGACGGAGCGCTGGGTACACAGGAGATTGCGGCTCTGTGTAATTTAGCGGTGCTCGCTCCTCACCTTTCCTCTGAGACAGCAGGGATAATCCAACACTGTGTAATCCAACACTGGTGGGGCTGCAATGATGGGAAAGGTGAGGCTGCAGATGGGCACTGAGCAGGGTGCATTGTTGGGCAATTTAGTGGCTGCAAATGGGCACTGGTGAGGCTGCATTGATGAGCTGTGACCCTAATTTTGCTTCCAAGTTATTTAAAATGTTTTTTTCCTGAAACTTCCCTCTTAAAACGAAGGTGCGTGTTATACATCTGTGCGTGTTATACGCCCATAAATACGGTATATCTAAAATCTAAAATGAGTTAAAATGTATTTGGCTACAGTGTCACATGACCGAGGTATTCCAAATCAAAGTTTCCAGGCCTGAAAAATGACAGTTGGTAGGAGGTGTGTGATGTCACAGTCACACGAAACAATATCCTTTTTTTTCTCTCGAAAAATCCACACACATCCACTAGTTAACGGTCCTCCTACACCCATCGCGTCTGTTTGGATCGAGCAGTTCACGTTAGTTTCAGTCATGTACACTGCAAAGCCCAGAGCTACTTTGTTGGGTTAAGAACACATACTTAAATTAAATAGATTTTTTTTAAACCAGTAGTTTAGTGTCACTTCTTTAACATCTTACAAAGGAAGGAGTGTAATTGGCCGGCTATAAAGGGAGAAGGATGGCCAGATTTTGTTTTTGCAACACTAAACAATATCCTTATTTTTCAGTATAATCCATACACATCCACTAGGTAATGACCATGTTATCTATTTTATATTAAATCATTTCTTACTTAGTTTTTTTGCTTCCTTGTACTGTAACATCCTCTATGAGCTGCCACACCTCTCCTTTTCTTTCTCCCTTGTGTTTGTTTGAAACAAACAGTGCACGTTAGTTGCAGTCATGTACATTGCTCCAAGTACACTGCAAAGCCCAGAGTCCAGAGCTCATAGCTTACAGTCCATCTCAGGAGTGAGAAAGAGAGAGAGGCTATGCTCCTGCATACAGTGGGGACCATGGAGAATGAAGGTAGCCACCCTCTAACAGGAAGTCACATCACAGGGAAAAAAAAGGAATTTGGAGATTAGGAGTCTGAGAGCAAAAGTAGGGACTTTTTAAAAATAAAGTGATTGTAAACGATCACCTTGTAACACAACCCATTCAGTTTAAAATAGAAATGAAAGGCAAAAAGTTTTTGTAGCGATATAAAAAAACATTATAAATACATTTTTTCCCCATTTTTTAAAAGTGATCACATTCCCTTTGTTCCCAGCTTCATAATAGCTGGAGGGAGGAGAAGCAGCAGCACACTGATCTTCCCAGTGAATGGCTGTGCGGAAAGGGAGTGTCAGGACAAGTCTGATCATTGAAGGAGAGCAGGTTAAGTTCTCAGCATAGCTAGAGACCTGACCACGGTGTGCTCTCCTGTTTGGTGTGGTCAGTAATAGGAAAGTAGAGGGACTGGCAGGAACACCAGGGATATCACACAAAGGAAGCAAAGCAATACAAAGAGAACAGGATACTTTCTCATACAAGTAAATGGTACAGCAGAACATTTTTTTTTAAACCAGAGTTTAGTGGCACTTTAACACTTTTGCAAGAAAGGAGCGTGATTGGCCAGCTATAAGTGAAAGAGGAGGCCGGATTTTTTTTTTAACATCTTGCAAAAAAGCGTGATTGGCCAACTACAGTGCCTTGAAAAAGTATTAATACCCCTTGAAAATGTATTTTTTGTCATGTTACAACCAAAAAAACGTAAATGGATTTTATGTGATAGACCAACACAAAGTGGCACATATTTGTGAAGTAGAAGGAAAATTATAAATGGTTTTCAAAATTTCTTATAAATAAATACTGTATCTAAAAAGTTTGGTGTGCATTTGTATTCAGCCCCCCTGAGTAAATACTTTGTAGTACCACCCTTCGCTGCAATTATAGCTGCGAGTCTTTTTGGTTGTCTCTACCAGCTTTGCACATCTAGAGTGACATTTTTGCCCATTCTTCATGGCAAAATAGCTCAGGCTCTGCCAGATTGGATGGAGAGGGTCTGTGAACAGCAATTTTCTAGTCTTGCCACAGACTCTCAATTGGATTTAGGTCTGGACTATCTCTGCATCCAGTCTGGCAAGGTCCAGATATGGTACTTGAAAGTACAATTTAGAGAAGGGTCTTGATTACAGGTAAAAAAAAAAAGAAAAAAAAGGATAGTATCAGATAGGCAAGTCTTTTAACACAGAAGAGCTGAAGAAAAGAATGTGTCAAATCCTCCTGTAGGCAGCAGTATAACCCAAAGGTAAAAGACTTCTTGTGTCCCTGAATGGACAAGAAAGAACATGGCACATGGTGCAATGGCAGACTCTTCAAAGTAAATAGGCTGCCTAACAGAACGCATGAATACCTCACATTAAATGGGAGCCCCTTATCTCAGCACACCGGTGTGCACAGGCCCTTACATTTTGCATTTCCCATCACTTTCTCTCCCAATGGCAATGGTCACTAAGACTAATGGAGATGTCAAATTCCTGCACTGGGGGTACTAGTAACAATAACAGCTTGAAAAATATTGTAACCCCCCCCCACCACATTAGAAAAATAAAGTTTTGTCTGAAGTTGTACTTTAAACATCAATTTTCAGTGCAGTGACCCTCTTAACTTTGGTCTTATATTAAGAAGAAAAGGATGATTGGAACCGATTCTCTTCAATCCACCTCTTCAGATATGTCTCCGATTTTACTTTCCTCAAGAGAAGACACCTAAAATAAAAATATGCCATTTAAAATGTATTTTAACAATCAATGCAAATTTATTACCATCAATTACTCCTAAAAACCAACGACATCTTGCTGGAAAATAGGATTTTTATAACAGCTTACCTGTAAAATCCTTTTCTTTTGAGGTAAATCATGGGACACAGAGCCTCAGTAATTACTGATGGGTTATAGGGTATCATTAGGTGATTGGACACTGGTCACACCCTAGACAGGATGTACGAGAAATGTACGAGATGTACGAGAAAGAAAATAGGATTTTTATAACAGCTTACCTGTAAAATCCTTTTCTTTTGAGGTACATCACGGGACACAGAGGTCCCGCCCCTCTTCTAATACACTTATATTGCTTTGCTACAAAACTGAGGTATCCCCAGGAAGGGGAGGGGTTATATAGGGGGTTGAACTTCCTGTCTAGGGTGTGACCAGTGTCCAATCACCTAATGATACCCTATAACCCATCAGTAATTACTGAGGCTCTTTGTCCCGTGATGTACGAGAAAGAAAAATACTTTTATCACCGCAATATAATCACACTCATCCCCATGCTGAGCCATCTGGTAGAAATGGCTGCTGCAGCGGACACATAAATAGAACTGATCAGTGGACGTATTTAAAGGGGCTTTCCAGTAATATGATGCAACAAAAGCAAAATAACTTGGACAGTTCTTATGTGGAGGGTCAAGCTGTGTTTAGTACTGATGTACATTCATGACACAGACAGCAACATAGTCAGCCAGGTGTTTCTGCTGTTAAAGAGAAGCTGTCACTTTGCCCATTTGCAAATGACAGGTTCTCTTCACAGGCCTACTCCCTCCCTTAAGCCCCAACAGCAGTATGCTTTGCTTTTTTTGGATGTGTACTGGCCAGCACAAGACATGGTGGATTCTTCTCGATCCTCTCCTAGTGATGGGTGGTCATGGATGATGGAGAGAGTCGAGCTAATGTGGTGACATCAGAGCCGCACTCTGCATCAATACACTGAGTGTAGGGTTCAGGGGCTCATGACGCCCTTCAGTCTTTAAGTCTCACGGTGTCATTGAACAAAGAAGACTGAGGACATCTTGTGGTGAAGGAGAGAACTGGGGACAGCTCTGCGTTAAAAAGGTGGCTGCAGCCAGAGATGCTACTTTTTTTTATTTGTAAAACCTTGAGTTCAGCTTTAAGGCTGGGTTCACACTGGTGCGACACGACAGCCGTCCTACTTTGGATCCGACTTTGCCCTGCGACATGAAGCCGGCATGTGTCCGACTTTCAATGAACGGGGATCCGACTTGGATCCCCGCCAATGCCCGGCACTGTGTTTGGTATGAATCTTTAGGGGGAACTCCGCGCCAAATTTTAAATAAAAAACCGGCATGGGTTCCCCCTCCAAGAGCATACCAGGCCCTTGGGTCAGGTATGGACCTTGAGGGGAACCCCCTACGCCGATAAAAACGGCGTGGGGGTCCCCCCCAATCCATACCAGACCCTTACCCGAGCACGCAGCCCGGCCGGACAGGAATGGGGGTGGGGACGAGCGAGCGCCCCCCCCCCCCTCCTGAACCGTACCAGGCCGCATGCCCTCAACATGGGGGGTTGGTGCCTTGGGGGAGGGGGCGCGCTGCGGCCCCCCACCCCAAAGCACCTTGTCCCCATGTTGATGAGGACAAGGGCCTCTTCCCGACAACCCTGGCCGTTGGTTGTCAGGGTCTGCGGGCGGAGGGCTTATCGGAATCCAGGAGCCCCCTTTAATAAGGGGGCCCCCAGATCCCGGCCCCCCACCCTATGTGAATGAGTATGGGGTACATGGTACCCCTACCCATTCACCTAGGGAAGTGTCAATAAAAAAAACCACAGTACACAGGTTTCAAAATTAATTTATTGGGCAGCTCCGGTATCTTCTTCCAACTTCTCCCGGTGTTCCGCCTCTTCTCCCGGGCCCCGCCGCTATCTTCTTCCAGCTCTATTGCCAGCGAGGGGCCCGGTCTGCTGCCGCTGTCTTCTCGCCGCTGTCTCGCCGCTTCTTCTCTTCATCTCTTCTTCCGATGTTGACACGACGCTCTCCCCGGCTGGAATGCTCTCTGTGCGCTCTGCTCTGACTTATATAGGCGGTGACCCCGCCCCCTTATGCCGTCACAGTCTCTGGGCATGCTGGGACTGTGACGTTTTAGGGGGCGTGGTCATCACCCGATGACCACGCCCCCTTATGCCGTCACAGTCCCAGCATGCCCAGAGACTGTGACGGCATAAGGGGGCGGGGTCACCGCCTATATAAGTCAGAGCAGAGCGCACAGAGAGCATTCCAGCCGGGGAGAGCGTCGTGTCAACATCGGAAGAAGAGATGAAGAGAAGAAGCGGCGAGACAGCGGCGAGACAGCGGCGAGAAGACAGCGGTAGCAGACCGGGCCCCTCGCTGGCAATAGAGCTGGAAGAAGATAGCGGCGGGGCCCGGGAGAAGAGGCGGAACACCGGGAGAAGTCGGAAGAAGATACCGGAGCTGCCCAATAAATTAATTTTGAAACCTGTGTACTGTGGTTTTTTTTATTGACACTTCCCTAGTGAATGGGTAGGGGTACCATGTACCCCATACTCATTCACATAGGGTGGGGGGCCGGGATCTGGGGGCCCCCTTATTAAAGGGGGCTCCTGGATTCCGATAAGCCCTCCGCCCGCAGACCCCGACAACCAACGGCCAGGGTTGTCGGGAAGAGGCCCTTGTCCTCATCAACATGGGGACAAGGTGCTTTGGGGTGGGGGGGCCCGCAGCGCGCCCCCCTCTCCCCCAAGGCACCAACCCCCCCATGTTGAGGGCATGCGGCCTGGTACGGTTCAGAAGGGGGGGGGGCGCTCGCTCGTCCCCACCCCCATTCCTGTCCGGCCGGGCTGTGTGCTCGGATAAGGGTCTGGTATGGATTGGGGGGGACCCCCACGCCGTTTTTATCGGCGTAGGGGGTTCCCCTCAAGGTCCATACCAGACCCAAGGGCCTGGTATGCTCTTGGAGGGGGAACCCATGCCGTTTTTTTATTTAAAATTTGGCGCGGAGTTCCCCCTCAAGAACATCTGAGCACAAGTCGCGTGCCGAAGTCGGATCATGCAAGACGGCAATCCGACTTTGATCCGACTTCAATGATAGTCAATAGGCTGAAGTAGGATCAAAGTCGGACCAAAGTAGTACAGGGAGCATTTCTAAAGTCGGAACGACTTGTGTCGGACCAGTTAGGACGGCTCCCATAGGGAAACATTAAATTTCACACGTCATGCGACATGAGCTCCCAATGTCGGAGCGTTTGTCGGACCAGTGTGAACCCAGCCTTAAGAACTATAGGCAAAACCTTTTGTATCATTTTGGATAGAGCAAGGGAGGGTTATAACCCCTGTCAGATTTGTTTCCCCATCTGTTTTCCATTGGGGAGATTTCCCTTCACTTTCTGTCCCATAGCCAAACAGGAAGGGAGAGGAAATTCCTGCAAATTAAGGGAATTCCTTGGGGACCCCCAGGTCACCAGAACTAGTGTCCCCATTGGAAGATTTCCCCTCTATTACTTTTTTGGGGACAAACCAAAAATTGTGATTTTCTTTTACTTTAACTGATAATGGTAAAAAGACAGCAATAAAAAAAAAATGGCAAGCATTCTAATCCCTCTCCAAAGTTTTGCCTTTTGTTATACTTTAATATTCTTCTGCTCTTCTGCTCAGGCCCAATCACCACATACTGGTAAGAGGAAAAGGTAACATGCGCCCTCATCTGTCATGAGACCCCCTTCTGCCACCCACAGAAGTGATCTACTGTTCAGCCACTCAAATCATTCTGCTGGAAAGGGAATCGCCAGCTGAAAATTTTCATACGGGGATGATGACTTCAGGTGCAGGCATCATCTCGGTATAACCACTGCAAACCGAGGAGGTCAATGGACATCCTACAGACGCCAAGTGGCTAATCTTGGGAGGGAGCCAGTAGGAGGGTGAAATGTATCCGAGGACATAGCATGGGAGGAGACTAAAACTGGTCTTTACATCTCTATTTCCAATACTGGGCTGCCCCGCTGCGTGTGTCTCTCTTTCTTCTTATTAGAAGGTGCATCACTAACCTGTGAAGAGAACCTGTCATTATTCTGTGAAGTATCAAAGTGGGAGACTCTTTTGAAGTAGCTGATAATACAAAAGGTGCTCATCTGCTTGTGCTGCCTGCCCAACAGCAAGCAAAAAATACTTGAAAATAAAATCAAAATTAGAAAAAAAGTCTTGCGAGCTACCAGAAATAATCACTTTGAATGTCTTTTATATAAATGCAGTAATTTTCCAGCTGCTGGCACTGATCACATTCCCATATAAATGTGCTAAATATTTAATTAAACTTTATGTGCCGCGCTGTGCTCTGCAAACAAAATTCCTTCCTGTGAACCTTTGCAATATGTTATCTAGTGCTTGATATTAATCAAAAAAGTGAATGATGCATTATAATAATATACACGCTTAAAGTGCTAACCTGCAAACAATGTATAGAGTACATATATAAATACACTTACATTTAGTGGTTAATCCCTTATGTGTACTATGGTGCTCAAAAATACAAGTCCATCAAGCAATATCCTTAAAGCACTTTCAGTTGAGTTGAATCCTTGTGATGGTGCTCCAAACTCATCCAAAGTGCCAGCAAACTCGTACTCCCCCTATGTGATTATCCTCACCTTAGGGCATGTTACTGCACAATTAAGTTTGGTCTGATAATGCAGTTGAACCACCCCTGGGCTCTGTGATGTATGGACTCTGCAAGATCCTTAGCTGTTCAATGCTAATATCCTCAATACATTTATGAAAGATAAGCTACATAGCGCTTTATCGTTTTAAAACCAAATTTTTTAAAAGTATAATATCCAGGGTACTCACACATTTAAGGTGCTTGTAGCGCACCACTCTGTATCAAACAGAACTAGATCTATTCCATATGAGGCCGTACGTCCGTATGCTCATCCACAGCTACCCATCCTAACAATGCAGCTGCTTCCTACACCGTCCTGTCCCCTCCCCGAAGTGTGTCGACACAGGGGTGACATGTCTTCCTCAGGGGGGATTGTTCATATGGTGAATCCTGTGTCTTCTCACAAAGATGCTGGAAACACTGCTTGTAGGAGTAACTCAGGGCAGAAAGAAATACTTTAAATTCCCTTGAAGAAGTCACATGATCGGTGACACAAGGCGTCGGGAGGAGCTGGTGAAAACCGGAAGTAGTGGTGAGGAGGCGAGCTGCACGTTGTGAGTTTTTTGTATGTCATATAACAAGATGATAGCTATGTTAGTGGGCATTTTTTATACATATTAAACGCATTGTTTTGGAACAATTTTGCGCAATGAAAGTATTTCTTTCTGCCCTGAGTTACTCCAGACAAGCAGTGCTTCCAGCATCTTTGTGAGAAGACACAAAGGATTCACCATACAGCGGTGGTTACCTGGAGGATTACTCAAGATCAGTGATACCAAAAGGCGTGTTTAGACCCAAGAGGTCTTCCCCTAAGGTGAGTGGCCAATTTACCTGGAGGTGGCAGCGGTGGTCACATATTATTCAAATTGTTTTCACTAGGGGGCATGTGTGAAGCCAAATGCCTAAGGAAGGATCCCAGATCTGATCTTTTTTTTACACTGTTTCTTTCGTTTGGACTATTTATTTATTGAGAGGGTGTTTATAGTCACCCATTTATGTCACTAGTAGTAATAGATATAGTTAATATTTTTGATGTATTTGGATAAGCGCACTATTATTTCACTGTACAATATGAGGCCCCTTTCACATGGCTGATTTGTTGCGGCCGTTGGATTCCTGTGGCAAGAATCTGCAGATTCTTGCTGCTGCAATGACCAGGTCATGTGATCAGCGGTGGGCTGACAGCAGCTGCTGCTGATTGCATGTAGCCACCCAAAGAGATTAGCTGCCGTTCAAGACAGACGTCTGAGCCTAAACGCAGCTGACTACTGCCACTTATTGCATAAGCTGGTCATTCTAGCAGCCTTAGGATCAGTCCACCGAAAACTGATATTTTAGACCCCTTTCACACTGGGGCACTTTTCAGTCATTTTAGCGCTAAGAATAGCGTCTGTAAAGCGCCTCTCATGCCTCCCCAGTTTGAAAGCCCGAGTGCTTTCACACTGGGGTGGTGCACTTGCAGGATGGGAAAAAAAAAGTCCTGCAAGCAGCATCTTTGGGGCTGTGCAGGAGCGGTGAATACACCGCTGCCAAAACGCCTTGCTTCTTGAAATGAATGGGCAGCGCTGCCGAAGGTAGTGGCTGAAAAGAGCCACTATAACAGGTAAACGGTAACAGTAAAGCGTTGCTAAAACTAACAGCGTTTTACCGCTAATGGCGGCACCACCCTGTTGTGAAAGAGGTCTAATACCCTGTACACACGGTTGGATTTTCCGACGGAAAAGGTGCGATCGGATTGTGTCGTCGGAAATTCCGATCGTGTGTGGGCTCCATCGGACTTTTTCTGTCGGAATTTCCAACACACAAAGTTTGAGAGCAGGCTGTAAAATTTTCCGACAACAAAATCTGATCGGTTAAATTCCCATCGTGTGTACACAAATCCGACGCACAAAGTGCCACACATGCTCAGAATAAATTAACCACTTCAGCCCCGAACCATTATGCTGCCTAAGGACCAGAGGACTTTTTCCAATTTGGCACTGCGTCGCTTTAACTGCTAATTGCACGGTCATGCAATGCTGTACCCAAACGAAATTTGCGTCCTTTTCTTCTCACAAATAGAGCTTTCTTTTGATGGTATTTGATCACCTCTGTGGTTTTTATTTTTTGCGCTATAAACGGAAAAAGACCGAAAATTTTGAAAAGAAATGATATTTTATATTTTTTGTTAAAAAAAAACATCCAATAAACTCAATTTTAGTCATATATTTAGGCCAAAATGTATTCGGCCACATGTCTTTGGTAAAAAAAATGTCAATAAGCGTATATTTATTGGTTTGCGCAAACGTTATAGCGTCTACAAGCTAGGGTACATTTTCTGGAATTTACACAGCTTTTAGTTTATGACTGCCTATGTCAATTCTTGAGGTGCTAAGATGGCAGGGCAGTACAACCCCCCCCCCCAAATGACCCCATTTTGGAAAGTAGACACCCCAAGGAAATTGCTGAGAGGCATGTTGAGCCCATTGAATATTATTTTTTTTGTCCCAAGTGATTGAATAATGACAAAAAATAAAAAATAAAAATTACAAAAAGTTGTCACTAAATCATATATTGCTCACACAGGCCATGGGCATATGTGGAATTGCACCCCAAAATACATGGTTTTCGGGGTCCCGTACGCGGCTAGGCTCCCAAAAAGTCTCACACATGTGGTATCCCCGTACTCAAGAGAAGCAACAGAATGTATTTTGGGGTGTAATTTCGCATATTCCCATGGCATGTTTGAGCAATATATCATTTAGTGACAACTTTGTGCAAAAAAAAAAATTTGTCTCTTTCCCGCAACTTGTGTCACAATATAAAATATTCCATGGACTTGACATGACTCTCAGCAAATAGCTTGGGGTGTCTACTTTCCAAAATGGGGTCAACCACTAATGGGTCTAACCACTTGAAGACAAAGCCCTTTCTGACACTTTTTGTTTACATGAAAAAATTATTTTTTTTGCAAGAAAATTACTTTGAACCCCCAAACATTATATATTTTTTAAAGCAAATGCCCTACAGATTAAAATGGTGGGTGTTTCATTTTTTTTTTTTTTCACACAGTATTTGCGCAGCGATTTTTCAAACGCATTTTTTGGGGAAAAAACACACTTTTTTAAATTTTAATGCACTAAAACACACTATATTGCCCAAATGTTTGATGAAATAAAAAAGATGATCTTAGGCCGAGCACATGGATACCAAACATAACATGCTTTAAAATTGCGCACAAACGTGCAGTGGCGACAAACTAAATACATTTTTAAAAGCCTTTACAGGTTACCACTTTAGATTTACAGAGGAGGTCTACTGCTAAAATTACTGCCCTCGATCTGACGTTCGCGGTGACACCTCACATGCATGGCGCAATTGCTGTTTACATTTGACGCCAGGCCGACGCTTGAGTTCGCCTTTGCACGAGAGCAGGGGGGGGGGGGGGGGCGCAGGGGTGCTTTTTTTTTTCTTTATTATTTTTTTGCATTTTTATCTTATTTTTAAACTGTTCCTTTCATTTTTTATTTTTTTTAATCATTTTTATTGTTATCTCATGGAATGTAAATATCACCCATGATAGCAATATGTAGTGACAGGTACTCTTTTTTGAAAAAAATTGGGGTCTATTAGACCCTAGATCTCTCCTCTGCCCTCAAAGCATCTGACCACACCAAGATCGGTGTGATAAAATGCTTTCCCAATTTCCCAATGGCGCTGTTTACATCTGGCGAAATCTAAGTCATGAAATGCTCGTAGCTTCCGGTTTCTTAGGCGATAGAGATGTTTGGAGCCACTCTGGTCTCTGATCAGCTCTATGGTCAGCTGGCTGAATCACCGGCTGCATTCTCAGGTTCCCTGTTGAGACAGGAGAGCCAGAGAAAAACACGGAAGACGGTGGTGGTGTTGGGGGGGGGTCATTCCCTCCCACTGCTTGTAAAAGCAGTCTAGAGGCTAATTAGCCACTAGGATTGCTTTTACATGAAAGCCGACCGCTGGCTGAAAAGAATGATACCAAGATGATACTTAAACCTGCAGGCATCATTCTGGTATAACCACTCAAAGTCATGAATGGCGTACCTGAAGACAAAAAAATGGTTAACAATAAAACACAGTAAACGGTAAAGTATAAAAAATTGCATACCTGAAAAGCAAACATGATAAAACATAATAACAATAAAACATTGCAGAATAGAATACAATAAAAAAGAGCAGAACAATAGAGAGAGAATAGAGAGAGAGAGAACAATAAAAACGACAACTATTTTTTTTTTTTTTTTTTTTTACACTTTTTTTTTGTAACTAACTTTTATAACTGTAACCGGTTCCAGGTTCGGGTCTCTCAAAATGCGATGGCATCTTGGGAGACCTTGTGAAAGTGTGCCTAGTCTGTGCAGTGCTGTACCCTACGCTAATACTCAACTAGTGAATGGTAGCGTTCAAAACATTCACCAATGCAAAGACCAGGATTGTCAGGACAGGAGGGACAATAATAGCGGGTGTCACGCCTATATCCGCGCTTGCTGCAGACACGACATCTTTTTTGGGGGGGTTCGTTGGGTAGGGGTACTCGGGAGGACATAAAGAAAATGCCTCTCATGCAGCCGACTGCATTTGGTTGGGGATGTGAATGGGGGAAGTACGGGCGCTGCAGAAGTGGTGGGTTCCCAATTAGGACTGGCGAATGCAGCAGGAAGGGCATTATGGGCACGACGGGCCTGTGTTTGTCTTCTTCTTGGTGGCAGCGGGACACTACTTGTGCTTGCCACCTCACCAGCTTGAACTGCATTTATGGGACTCGCCACGTCACCAAGTGTTACTGCAGCGCTGGTTTGACTACGACCGGGGTGTACTAGGCCACTGGTGCTTGCCAGTTCACCAAAACGCTACCAAAAAAACTGTTAGCGATCGCAGGGATCAGGCCTGACTCTGCGAACGCTGCAGTTATGCGTTTAGTGTTGTGTAAGTGACAGTGATCGATCAATACTGCACTTGGGTGGGCTGGGCTGGGCTGGGCCGGGCGGAGGGGCAAAACGCAGGTGCTAGCAGGTATCTGGGCTGATTCCGCTAACACTGCGTTTTTGGGAACCCTAAACTGCTGGGGACGCTAGTATAGATCTGATCGGATCAGATATTGATCCGTACAGATTCTATACCACTAAGGGAGGCGTATGCTGCGTGCATGGGTGTTAGCAGTACTGGCGCTAATCTGACGCCTGGGGCGACGCATACCTTTATTCGGTAATAAACGGCGGGTGCCCTGACACTATAAAAAATAAACAAACTAACCAGCGTCACCCGTAACACTTATACGGTGATCAGTGGTGAAAGGGTTAACTAGGGGGCAATCAAGGGGTTAAAACATTTATTAGGTAGTATATGGGGGTCCCTGTCGCTATAAAACGCTGACGGCAAACCTAAATATTTACGTCCCTAACTAGCGTCACCAGCGACACTAATACAGCAATCAGAAAAATGATCGCTTAGCAACACTGGCGACAGGGGGTGATCAAGGGGTTAAAACTTTATTAGGGGGGGTTAGGGGGGTACCCTAGATCTAAAGGGGGCTAATACTAACTGCCCTACCACAGTAACTGTCACAAACTGACACCATGCAATAATCAGAAAAAAAAACTGCTTGGTGTCAGTGTGACGGGGGGGGGGGGGGAGATTGGGGGGTGATCGGGGGTGTTTTGTGTGCCTGGCATGTTCTACTGTATGTGTGTGTGTTTGTGCACTCACATTGATGTCTTCTCTCCTCGGCGCCAGAACGGAAAATACCAAGCCGAGGAGAGATGACATCATTTCCTTTGCTGCTGTTTAGAATACAGCAGCAAAGGAATGTTCTGATTGGCTGGCAGCGATCGCGAGGGGGGGGGCCACGAATGGATGGCCTCCCCCTCACCTCCGATCGCCGGGGGACAAAAGAGGACCGCCTTGGGCACCGGTGGGGGTCCAATTGGACCCCCCACCCGCGGGAGGCAGATCACGTATATGTACGTGATTCTGCCTGCCCGTGCCGCCTTGCCGACGTTCATCGGCGTGAGGCGGTCCTTAAGTGGTTAGGAGACAAAAGCTATTGGCTACTGCCCCGTTTATAGTCCCGACGTACGTGTTTTACGTCACCGTATTCAGAACAATCGGATTTTCCTACAACTTTGTGCGACCGTGTGTATGCAAGAGAAGTTTGAGCCAACATCCGTTGGAAAAAATCCATGGATTTTGTTGTCGGAATGTCCGATCAATGTCCGATCGTGTGTACAGGGCATAAGTATTTAGTAGCCACTGTAGAGTTAGAGCACCTGACAGATTCTTTATAGTCTATATGGCCAAAGGTCTGTGGATACCTGGACGCCACACCTATATGAGCTTGTTGGTCATGCCATGCTAAAACCACAACCATGGCTTCCACCTGTAGCTATTACAACCTACACTCTTCTGGAAAGATAAAAAAACAAACAAGGCTTGTGTAGAATTCAGTGCTATAAAACCTGGTAGTTGCAACAGTGGTGTAAACACTCTTATATCTTATTGTTAATATAAAAGAGAGACATTAATGGATGCAAATAAAAGTTTTAAAAAACAGGCAATGTATCTCAAAAGAATGTTCTGTGGGGTGAACCCCTTTAGGTTAGTCTCTGGTGTAAATGCTGTAGTGGGTAGCCAGGCTGCTTCAGGCACGGGCTGGGGACCAAGAAACTGAGAGATAAAAGGCAAGAAAGGGAAGAGAAGCGCTGGGCAATTCCTAGCACAGCATTATTTTATTGAGATAAGCAATTACTGACAATATGGATTGCACTCACATAGTGCTCAGTTGGCTGAAAAAGGTGTGGCCATGTTTCTGCAATGAGTTCTGATTGGCTGAATACAGTGGTAGGCGGCTCCCAGGTTCACAGCTCTGGATCACTTTCACGCCTAGTAACCCAGCCGGCATTTACCTGAGGTTTCTCGAGGCTTCAGCTCCCCGCTGTTAATGGCGCTCGTGGCTCAACATCAAAGGGACATACCGGCGGTTTCTGCTCCCATGCTGGACGTGGCAAGCCCTCACACACTGAGCACTATGTGACTGCAATCCATATTGTCAATAATTACTTATCTCAATAAAATAATGCTGCACTAGGAATTGCCTGGCACTTCTCTTCCCTTTCTTCCCTACTCTTCTGGAAAGGTTGTTCAGTGGAAGGTGAGGACAGGTAGTGATGTTGGATGAGAATACCCGGCTTTCAATCTGCTTTACAAATTTAAATTCCCATTGGTGTTCAGTAGGGTTTAGGTCAAGGCTCTGTGCAAGACACTCAAGTTCCTCCACAGCAAACCATATCTGCATGGAGCTGGAATTGTACACAGAGGTACAGTCATGCTGAAACAGAAAAGAGCCTTCCCAAAACTGTTACCACAGGGTTGAGAGTGCACAATTATCCAAAATATCTTTGTATTAACAATTCTTTTCACTAAAAACACCTGAATTGAATAATTTGGAGAACTGTCCACATACAGTGGGTATGATGGTCAGGCGTCTATTTACTTTTGGCCATATTGTGTGTCTCCTGGGAACTTTCTTGGTGAGATCTCTATGCTAGGTTCCTGGGTCGGCACACCTCATGTGACCATTATGAGCATTCCTCACTTACCCAGTATGCTTTATTTATTTAATATTAACCACTTAAGGACCAAGCCTCTTTCTGAGATTTGTTGTTTACAAGTTAAAAACATTTTTTTTGCTAGAAAATTACTAAGAAAATAAAATATATTTTATTTAATGTTTGGGGGTTCTAACACCCTAGAGAATAAAATGGCGGTCGTTGCAATACTTTCTGTCACACCGTATTTGCGCAGTGGTCTTACAAGTGCCCTTTTTTTGGAAAAAATACACTTTTTTAATTAAAAAAACAAGACAACAGTAAAGTTAGCCCTCTTTTTTTTATTGTGAAAGATAATGTTACGCCGAGTAAATTGATACCCAACATGTCACGCTTCAAATTTGCGCCTGCTTGTGGAATGGCGACAAACTTTTACCCTTAAAAATCTCCATAGGCGACGTTTAAAAAATTCTACAGGTTGCATGTTTTGAGTAACAGAGAAGGTCTAGGGCTAGAATTATTGCTCTCGCTCTACCGATCGTGGAGATATCTCACTTGTGGTTTGAACACCGTTTTCATATGTGGGTGCTGCTCACGTATGCGGTCGCTTCTGCACGCGAGCTCATCGGGACGGGGCGTGTTTAAATTTTTTTTTTTTTTTATTTATTTTACCTTTTATTGTTTATTTTTACACATTTAAAAAAAAAAAAAAAAAACACTTTTATTCCAATTACTAGGAATGTAAACATCCCTCGTAATAGAAAAAAAAAAAAAGCATGACAGGACCTCTTAAATATCAGATCTGGGGTCAAAAAGACCTCTGATCTCATATTTACACTAAAATGCAATAAAAAAAATAATAAAATATGTCATTTAAAAAAATAATTTAAAAAAAATGGCCCTTTAATAGCTGTGGGCAGAAGTGACGTTTTGACGTCGCTTCTGCCCAGCAATGGTATGGAGATGGGTGGGGGCCATCTTCCCATCACTCGTCTCCATACCCAGCAAGTGACCGGACCCGATCGCCTCCACCGCTGTCGACGGCTCCAGTAATCAGCGGCGGGCACCGGAGCTCGGCGGGGGGGGCCTCTCCCGCCGCCGATAACAGTGATCCCGCGGCGAATCCGCCGCACAGGCCACTTTTATCTTGTAGCGGACCGCCACTGAAGAAGAGAACACCGGGGTTATGGCAGCTAGGTGCTGCCATAACAATGATATCCTCCTTCAAACAGCCGACGTATAATGACGGCGGGTGGTCCGTAAGTGGTTAAGGAGCCTGTAACAGGAGAACCTGGAACACACAAAGGTGGCAGGATACCTAAACATCCCGGGTAGACAGGAGTAATGGTAGAGAGATCACTTCGGAATCACCAAGACACTCACGGACTGATTTCACCATTACCAAAAACATCACTTTTGGGTGGGCTGACCCTTTAAACCCCTCCCGCCCAGCCTATTGTAATATGATAGCCGAGAGGGAGCTCTGTTATCCTGGGAGGACATCATATGAAGTCCTCCCAGAATCGGGCCCTGCTCCGACCCAATCTGTCATCCGCTGAGTCCACTGAACACAGCGGATGAGAGATCACTGTACCAGCCCGCTGCCGGTACCATTTGACCACTGTGGACAATCACAGCAGATAACATGACAATTGTACACAATGAAAGGCTTTGATTCATGCCATTCATTGTGTACTATGGTAATGAGCTCTGTGATTGGTCACAATAATCACAAGGTACAGACAGGGCCAATCACAGCTAATCACAATAGTAAACACTGAATGAATAGTTTTCATTCTGAAAATATGGGGGATATTTGTAGTGTCCTGGAATTTTTAGGCCTCAAGAAATAGGCCGTCAGTACATCAGGAATGATCAATTTTCTGATTTTATACATATACATAAACACAGTGTATATATATCACAGTTTGTGGACTCTAACTTTCTTACAGAATAAATAATATACGCAGATTTGGGTTGATTTCACCAAAGAAATGTAGCAGAATACATTTTGGTCTAAATTTATAAATAAAGATCATTTATTTGCAAAAATGTTATAACAGAAATGAAGAAAAACTTGTTTATGTAGCAAAAAATAAAAACCCAGCAGTGATTAAATATCACCAAAAGAAAGCTATGTTTATGAAAAAAAAAATGCTAAAAATTTAATTTGGGTTCAGTGTTGCATGACCATGCAATTGTCATTCAAAGTGCGACAGTGCTGAATACTGAAAATTGGCCTGGGTAGGAAGGGCGTAAAAGTGTCCAGTATTGAAATAGTTAAAGCTCAACTCCAAAGAAACACTATTTTCCTTTTTAGTAAAGCATGAAGAAGGGTTGGAAACTTTGTCAGGTTGCTGTGTTTTGCTGCTAGCTGTCACGAGCGAATAAAGTAAGAATTCTCCCTAAGAAAAGGAAGAAGTTCTATCCCTTTCCCACTCCAAAAAGTCTTAGGTTGCCTTATGTTTGAACCTGTTAAAGTGCACAAAGAACTCTGTATTTGCCTGTCTAGGTGATATCATCCTCTATATAAGTAGTTTACAGAACATGTACGGTCCCGTTTTCACAACTTTTCTCAGCTTTCCATAGACAGAGAACTCATGGTATGCCATTCCCATATCTTCCCGCAGGGGGCATGATGGTTAGAAAAGTATTAGAGAATGGCTAGAAATCTGCTAACATGCAAGATACTTTAGTCTGATATTATGTCACTTTTACTATGACATTGTGTAGGCAGCCAGGCCACATAAACAGTAATCATTGAGGGCTTCTCTGTTACATTTTAAGAGTCTTTTTGCTGGAAGATAGGCACAAATAGCACTCACTATCAGCATGCTAGAGAGTCAAGCCACTGCTTAACACAGAGGGCAGCAGTCCAACCCTTCTCCTACCTGTTCTCCAATGCTTCTCAGGGCCCCTCTAGAACAAGGTGTATTAATTTTTGGTGCAGCAAATCAAATAGGACTATTAAAAACTAAAAATGAAGCCCTCAACTATTACTGATTATGTAGTCTGGCACTTGGCAGAGATGGGCCTATCTCTCAGAGGCAGCTCTCTAATTAGGCAGTCGCCTAAGGCCTCACACTCCCAGGGGCCTCGTGGCCGCCTAATTTGCCCATACCTCATCCTCCCTGGCAAATCAGAGTCCCAGAATGGCCGCAGCTTGTGCAGGGTATCTTTGTTCCCGCATCATCAACATCTCTCCCCGCAGTCCCCGGCTACCTGACACATACACAGTGCAGAGTGCCGTGGAGTGAATTGAACCCGCCCCTCCTCCTCCCGCTGTGATGTTTTCCTGGACACAGAGGAGGAGGGGGGAAGAGGCTCACTACTCTGCCGAGACAACGCTGCTGGTCTGAGATCAACTGAACTAATCCAAAGTGAGTCTTCCAGAGGAGGGGGCCATGAACAAGTGTTCTAGGGGGCACTTTAGGACCTGTGCTACAAGGGGGCTTGGATATGAAATCCACTCCTCTTACCACATATCCTCCCCCCCAAAAAAAATTAAAGAGCTGCTGTCTGCCACAAGAGATGTGGAAAATTGCTCCAGGTGCCCATACGTGTGCCCCTCTTCCAGGCAACAGGGCGGGTTCACACCATGAAAAACACAGGAACGAGCTGTGCGTTCGGTGCGATTCACATGCGACCCGGGTTCAATTTCAGCCTAAATATGTATGCAGTCTCTGACCATCTCCTGCATCATGTATGCAGTCTCTGACCATATAATGTATGCACTCTGACCATCTCCTGTATAATGTATGCAGTCTCTGGCCATCTCCTGTATCATTATATATAATATATATATATATAAATAAAATATAATATATGTAGTATATATATTTTATTAACCACTTCAGCCCCGGAAGGATTTGCCCCCTTCCTGACAAGGCCATTTTTTGCGATATGGCACTGCGTCGCTTTAACTGAAAATTGCGCGGTCGTGCGATGTTGTACCCAAACAAAACTGATTTTCCCCACAAATAGAGCTTTCTTTTGGTGATATTTGATCACCTCTGCTGTTTTTATTTTTTGAGTTATAAACAAAAAAAAAGAACAATTTTGAAAAAAAACACAATATTTTGTACTTTTTGCTATAATAAATATCCCCAAATTTAATAAAAAAAATTCTTCATCAGTTTAGGCCGATATGTATTTTTACATATTTTTGGAAAAAAAAAAAAAAAAAAATCGCAATAAGCGTATATTGATTGGTTTGCGCAAAAGTTATAGCGTCTACAAAATAGGGAATAGATTTATGGCATTTTTATTATTTTTTTACTAGTATTGGTGACAATCTGCGATTTTTATCAGGATTGCGACATTGCGGCAGACAGATCAGACACTTTTGACACTTTTTTGGGACCAGTGACATTTATACAGCGATCAGAGCTAAAAATAGCCACTGATTATTGTATAAATGTCATTGGCAGGGAAGGGGTTAACACTAGGGGGCGATCAAAGGGTAAAATGTGTACCCTAGGTGTGTTCTAACTGTGGGGGGGATGGGACTGACTAGGGGAGGAGACCGATCGGTGTTCCTACACACGATCTTTCTCCTCTCCCCTGAGAGAACCAGGATTTGTGCGTTTACACACACAGAACCTCGTTTCTCGCTTTGTCATGAGCGATTGGGGGTGCCCGGCGATCATGGCGCCCACCAGGCATGCGCATTGGCTCAGGGGACACGCTGCGTGCCTGCTATAGCATCTTGAAGAGCCGACGTACAGCCACGACGGCTCGCGCAGCGGAGCCAACCTGCCGCAGCATAACTGCGGTGGCTGGTCGGGAAACGGGTTAAAGAAGAATTGGTTAGAGAAAATTCTAGAAACTGTAATTTTTTCATAGTTCATAGGATTTAAGGCTCTTTACACATGCAATTTATACAGTTAATTTTTATCGCTTGAATTATTTTTCCCATTATTGGTGTGAGTGGGGCCTCATGTCTAAGGTTTGCCTAAGGCCATGACGCCTCTGCCTATCTGCTTTGTCAGTTATGCACACAGTCTACCTAGCAAGCAGAACTGGGCTCTCTTATAAGTGGTATAAGGGCCAGTCCACACCAGAATGATGTGGGAAACTCGTGTTCTGTGTGCGTTTGCTCCACCGCATTCAAATTGCACTGGGTGTGTAATCTGCTGTGGGTGTCAATATATTCCTAACACCCTGCAGTGCGTTACCTGCACTGGCTTCCATAGTACTGCAGTACCATGCAAACTACCGTATTTATCGGCATATAACACGCACTTTTTTCCCCTTAAAATCAGGGGAAAATCGCGGGTGCGTGTTATACGCCGATCCCCCGCTGACTGAGCTTCAAAATCGCCGACCGCGATTTGAAAATGGCGCCGCCAGCGCCGAAATACACAGAGCCGGTCCTCGGCTCTTCTCGGCCACTTTCGGCTTCACTCGAGCGCCGCCCGAACCTAGTACCTGTACTCGGCTAGGTTCGGATAGCTCCACTCACAGTCACGCCCATCCCGGGTGGGACTACGAGTGGAGCCGAAAGTGAACAAGAGCCGCCGAGAAGAGCCGAGGACCGGCTCTGTGTATTTCGGCGCCAGCGGCGCCATTTTCAAACTTCAGTGACAATGAAAAGTCACTGCAGTTTAACTGCAGCCTGAGCAAGGCTGCAAATGGACACAGAAAGCTGCAGATCAGCACTGACAAAGCTGCAAGGCTGCAAATGGACACTGATAAGGCTGCAAATGACAGCAAGGCTGCTGACTGCAAGGCTGCAAATGACACCAAGGATGCTGACTGCAAGGCTGCAAATGACTGCAAGGCTGCAAATGACACTGGACAAGCATGCAGATGGACGCTGTGCAAGGCTGCATTGATGGGCATTTAAATGTAAGTTTTTTCCTTAAAACATTTTTTTCCTGATAATTTCCTCCTAAACTTGGGGTGCGTGTTATACGCCGGCACGTGTTATACGCCGATAAATACGGTAATTGCCGTGCATGGGATTTCAGCCCATTCAAAGGGATAGGCTACAAATTGCACCCAACACACCTGTGTGATTCCAGTGTGAACCAGAGTAAATGCTGTTTATTTTGCTGGTGATATTGCTGGTAATATTGGTGTTCACTTTAAGTTAAGGTGACCAGATTTTCAAAATGAAATCTGGGGACATATTTTTTTTTTATTGGCAAATGGTAAACTATTTTTTAAGCATATTTTCCTCAAATTATATATGCAGTGTATGTAGTAAGTGTTTATGGAATGATTTATGATATATACTTTTTTTCTCACATTTCGTCCATGAGATAAAAAAAAAAAAGATAATTCTAATGCCGCGTACACACGAGCGGAATTTCTGACAGAAAGAGTCCGATGGGAGCTTTTCATCGTATATTCCGACCGTGTGTATGCCCCATCGGACTTTTTATGTCGAAAATTCAGACGGACTTAGATAGAGAACATGTTCTATATTTTTCCGACGGAACAAATTACGATTGGAAAAAACGCTTGTCTGTATGCTGTTCCGAAACACCAAAAACGGCGCATGCTCTGAAGCAAGTACGAGACGGAAGCTATTGGCTACTGGCTATTGAACTTCCGTTTTCTAGTCCCGTCGTACGTCACCGCGTTGTGGACGGTCGGAATTTGGTGTGACCGTGTGTATGCAAGACAGCTTAAGCGGAATTCTGTCAGAAAAACCTTCAGAGTTTATTCCGACGGCAAAACCGGTCGTGTGTACAGGGCATTAGAATATTTTGGGATATGACTACCAAATGTTAAGGTGATAAGATAGAGAAAAAAAATTTTCAATGCACATTTTGTATTTTATTCTTACCAAAGAATTTTGGTTCAACAATAGCAATATAAATTAACAATTCAAAACAGTAAAAGATTGTATGGCAAAACGTAGGATACCTTATAACATAAATAATCAAATATTAATAGCCAACTGTTACAAGACTACAAATGTTAAAGGAACAAAAGCAACATATAATACTGGTGGAGTTTTACAACATTTTGCGCCTATGGGCAGGCCTCCCTTCAGACCACCATCCAGAGAACTGTGTACATTACAGTCCTCTCCTCAGACCACCATCCAGAGCACTGTGTACATTACTGGCCTCCCCTCATACCACCATCCAGAGCACTGTGTACATTACAGGCCTCCCCTCATACCACCGTCCAGAGCACTGTGTACATTTACAGGCCTCCCCTCAGACCACCGTCCAGAGCACTGTGTACATTACAGGCCTCCCCTCAGACCACTGTGTACATTACAGGCCACCCCTCATACCACCTTCCAGAGCATTGTGTACATTACAGGCCTCCCCTCATACCACCGTCCAGAGCACTGTGTACATTTACAGGCCTCCCCTCAGACCAGAGCACTGTGTACATTACAGGCCTCCCCTCAGACCACCATCCAGAGCACTGTGTACATTACAGGCCTCCCCTCAGACCACCATCCAGAGCACTGTGTACATTACAGGCCTCCCCTCATACCACCGTCCAGAGCACTGTGTACATTACAGGCCTCCCCTCAGACCACCGTCCAGAGCACTGTGTACATTACAGGCCTCCCCTCAGACCACCATCCAGAGCACTGTGTACATTACAGGCCTCCCCTCAGACCACCATCCAGAGCACTGTGTACATTACAGGCCTCCCCTCAGACCAGCACTGTGTGCATTACAGGCCTCCCCTCAGACCACTTGATTTGTTTGACGACTCCTGTAGAGGTGCTGCCGTAGGCGCCTTGCTTGCCGCAGACTCAGGTCCAGAGCGCCCCGATGCATCATCGTCCACCTCAGGCGTGTCAGAAAGATTTTGAAAGCTTCGGGATCCCCGTGTACCCAGAGCGGTAGAAGGAGGCCTCCGGCCCTTTAAGGGGCGGAGCCACTACCCTCTGTAGCCGTCAATCCACCAGCAGACTTGCCAGGCTGCATCAACCTTATAGAAGCAGCAGAGGGTACCAGAACCTTCCTGCTGCATGAAGCCGGTCTCTTCCCCTGCTAAGCCTCTCTCCCAGCCATAGGGGAGGAGGCCGTTCGCTCCGGATCCCTAAAGAGCTTCCGTGTAGGGGAAACACACGGCCTCAACTCCCGGCGGGCTCCGAATCCACGTAGTGTCCTCCCAGTGCTAGAGGGGACAGGGCTCCCGCCGCTGCAGATGGACGCCCACTAGGGTTGCCACCTTTTCTTTAAGCCAAACCCGAAAATTTTAGCGCCATTCAGAGTACGGGGTTCAGGAGTGCGTTACGTTCAGAGTACGGGGTTCAGGAGTGCGTTACATTCAGAGTACGGGGTTCAGGAGTGCATTACATTCAGAGTACGGGGTTCAGGAGTGCATTACATTCAGAGTACGGGGTTCAGGAGTGCGTTACATTCAGAGTACGGGGTTCAGGAGTGCGTTACATACAGGAGTACGGGGTTCAGGAGTACGGGGTTCAGGAGTGCGTTACGTACAGGAGTACGGGGTTCAGGAGTACGGGGTTCAGGAGTACGGGGTTCAGGAGTACGGGGTTCAGGAGTGCGTTACGTACAGGAGTACGGGGTTCAGGAGTACGGGGTTCAGGAGTGCGTTACGTACAGGAGTACGGGGTTCAGGAGTACGGGGTTCAGGAGTGCGTTACGTACAGGAGTACGGGGTTCAGGAGTACGGGGTTCAGGAGTGCGTTACGTACAGGAGTATGGGGTTCGGGAGTGCGTTACGTACAGGAGTACGGGGTTCGGGAGTGCGTTACGTACAGGAGTACGGGGTTCGGGAGTGCGTTACGTACAGGAGTACGGGGTTCGGGAGTGCATTACGTACAGGAGTACGGGGTTCGGGAGTGCGTTACGTACAGAGTACGGGATTCGGGAGTGCGTTACGTACAGAGTACGGGGTTCAGGAGTGCGTTACGTACAGAGTATGGGGTACAGGAGTGCGTTACGTTCAGAGTACGGGGTTCAGGAGTGCATTACGTTCAGAGTACGGGGTTCAGGAGTGCATTACGTTTAGAGTACGGGGTTCAGGAGTGCGCTACGTTCAGAGTACAGGGTTCAGGAGTGCATTATGTTCAGAGTGCGGGGTTTAGGATTGCCTTACATGGAGAGTGAAGGGTTCAGGATTGCTTATGTACAGAGTGCAGGTGTGCATAAATCACAGGCAAGTTAATAACTTCCCTGTTCCAAGCTCTGTACCCAAATTTCTGAAACGCCACCCCCCCGCCCCCAGTGCAGAGCGCCCCTCCTTTTTCTCTTCCTGACCTTTATCCTCCACCCTGTCCAGTGCACAGCGCTCCTCTACCCCACAGAAGAGAAGTACTGTACCTTACTCCATGTCAGGCTGCCAGCGCAGGCTTCAGGAGATGCTGCGGGCACGAGACTGGAGTGTGCATACCCCGCCCCCTGCTTTTCCTCCTCCTCTGTTGTAGATGCAGGGTGAACACCATCGTCCCTCCAGTAATGAATGGTCAGATCCTCCAGGTCCCGGTGCAAACCAGCGAGCATGACGCCAACTACGTCGGGCCCCTATATCCGACCGCACTATAACAACACCAGGGAATTGTCAAATTTGACATCTCACAAGGTCCCTCGTGGCCCTAAACCCCATGTCATTCCTCTCCCCACGGAGAGCACCAGAACATCAGGAGGCCGGTCAACTTTAGAATAATAATGGAATTTGGGAAGAACACAACCCCCAATACCCAACCATTTTAGGACAGCCTCGCGCCACGGAACGCCAAGTTGCCTTTCTTCGGGCCGTGCATTCGCTCAGATTGCCCTCCCCCCAGAAGACGTAAGAGTCTCCCAAAAACCACACAAGGCCCTGAGGAAATCCTGTAACAAAAAAAACTAAATAAAAAGAAAAAACATAGAGCCCAAGGAACAAATACCAAAACAAGAAAAGAACAATAAACAACATTACAGCATATGTGGGCGGACATAAATTTTAAATTGGGTCAGACTCCCACCTCCCTATATGTCTCACCACTTGCTGACTCAGACCCCAGCGAGCCACCTCCGCAGCTGCCCCCACCCGAAAGGAATGAGTATTAAACTGGGAAGCTGTTCTGCCCGCCTCAACCAAACAGCGCTTGAAAATCACCACAAACTGAAAACGCAACAGGGATGATCCATCCACATGTCGCAACAAAGGCCCCTGTACTGACCCCCTGATCTGCACATAACGCTGTACAGCTAAAACCGGACACACGGTCTCCGGAAGCACTTTGAACAACGTCACGGCCGCACCTTTGCCTAACTGGTCAGTTTTTGATCTGCTGATATGGAGCTGGACGCTATTGGCAGTGACCTGAATATCCACAAACATCAACCCTCCCACACTACACTTGTTCTTGCTCACCAAATCACCAATTTACAGAGCCCCAAAAAAAGCTAAGGCAAAAATCGCTGTAAATAGCTGCACCTTATAAGGGGAGGTACAAACCCTGGGCAATATCCCCACCAGCTCCTGGAGCAACTCAAATGACACCGGGCGCCTTGTATACAGTACCACACACCCACGTCAAAACCCTTTCATGGCCTGTCGCACCATGAAGTCTTTGGTAACGTCATGCAGGCCCTGCAGCTTGAAAAGAAAAGCTAAAGCAGCCAACCTCCTGCTCATTTTGGATACGGATGTGCCCACTGTGAACTCCGTCCCGATAACATACAACAGCAGGGAAAGTCTGTCCTGATCCGAAAAGCAACCACCAATGGAACTTACCAATCCGGACCATTCCCTCCAAACTGACGAGTACGCTGCCCAGGTACCCTCACTCACCGAGCATTGCACCAGGGCACCAGCTATTCCAATGCCAGTCTCCACAGATATGCGGGACAAGGTACCGCCAACCTCCGGAACCTGTCCCACTGAAAAGGAGACAAAGCATCAGCAATGGAATTCTCCACTCCCGGTACATGCACAGCTTTCACAAAACAGTTCAAACTTAAACAACTAAGAACAAGGTAACACAGCAACCGCACCACTGGTGGAGATGAGGCAGACAGACTGGACACAATCGCAACCACCCCCATTTTATCACAATGAAAGCAAGCCCGGCGATTCTGAAACTGAAATGCCCAAATAGCTACCACCACAATCGGGATAAGCTTCAATAGAACCAGGTTGCTCAAAAATCCTGCGACTCGCCATATCTCATGCCACGCTGCTGCACACCACGTCCCGTGACAATATGCCCCGAAACCAAAGCTGCCTGCAGAATTGGTATACGGGTCAATGTCAAAAGCTGACACCACCAGAGCCATCCACAATAACCTCCAGTTGTAAGAAGTCAAAAACTAATCCCACACCCGCAGATCAGCCTTGTGCTCGCCCGAAAGTCTAATGTAGTGATGCTGCAATTTCACCCCCGAAGTGGCAGCACAAAGGCCACGGCAGAAAATGCGCCGCATAGGTATGATGCTGCAGGCGAAGTTAAGCTTACCCAACAAAGACTGCAACTGTTTCAGCTTTACTTTCTTCGTCTGCAGGGCCACACCAACTCTGAGCTCCTGGGTTCAGGAGTGCGTTACGTTCAGAGTTCAGGAGTGTGTTACATTCAGAGTATGGGGTTCAGGAGTGCGTTACGTTCAGAGTACGGGCTTCATGAGTGAGTTACGTTCAGAGTACGGGCTTCATGAGTGAGTTACGTTCAGAGTACGGGGTTCATGAGTGAGTTACGTTCAGAGTACGGGGTTCATGAGTGAGTTACGTTCAGAGTACGGGGTTCATGAGTGAGTTACGTTCAGAGTACGGGGTTTAGGAGTGTGTTACGTTCAGAGTACGGGGTTGAGGAGTGCGTTATGTACAGATTGCACGGTTTAGGAGTGCGTTATGTTCAGAGTGCGGGGTTCAGGATGGCCTTATATGGAGATTGAAGGGTTCAGGATTGCTTATGTACAGAGTGCAGGTGTGTATAAATCAAAGGCAAGTTAATAATAAATTTCTGAACCGCCCCCCCCCCCCCCCCCCCCTGCAGGGCGCCCCTCTTTTTCTCTTCCCGGCCTTTCTCCTCCGCCCTGTCCAGTGCACAGCACTCCTCTACCCCACAGAGGAGAAGTACTGTACCTTACCCCATGTCAGGCTGCCAGCGCAGGCTTCGGGAGATGCTGCGGGCATGAGGCTGGAGTGTGTATACCCCACCCCTGCTTTTCCTCCTCCTCTGTTGTAGATGCAGGGAGAGCAGGGAGGGTTGTGTGTACAGCTGGGAGAGAAGCCACAGCCGCTGCAAGTTAGGATGTGCACTTGAAGCTGGAATTCGGGGCGGAGCTGGAGCGGCTGTTTTCCTCCCCCTACGCATGTATAACTGAGATCATTGAGGTGGCTGGGGGGGAGAGAGAGGGCAGAGAGCACAGACAGGCGCTGCGCAGCCACAGAAGGCGTCACTGGATCGGCACTGGCTAACATCCCCAGAACAGATTTACGTGACGGTTAGGTCTGAATGTATGTATCCAGGTTTCCGGTAGAGGCAAATCCGGGCATAAAGTGTCAAAACCCGGACTATCCGGGTCAATCCCGTACAGGTGGCAACCCTAACACCCACGTAGTGCTGACCCCCCGCTTGGAGAGCCAGCCGCCAGGGGGAGGAGGGAGGGTGAGTGCATGGCGTCCCCTCCTCCCGCTGTTCCGCCAATGACGGGGATTCCTCCCAGGCCCCTTGCTGGTACCAGAGGCATGTGGCACAGCAAGAGACACTGGAGGGTTCCGAGTGGAGCTCCCATGCTGCCGCCGGACCCGGGGGGTGTGAGAAGGGCTCAAGTGCTCAGATGGACGAATCCTCCTAGCTTGTTTGGAAAATGGGGGGGGACTGGGAGGAGACGGACCCCCCTATCATGCCCATCAGCTGCCGCTGGAGCCACTGCGGGCCTCTCACAGCAGCTGCAGCACGGACCTGGTCCCATAAGGCCTCCAGGTCACTCATCCTGTACGTTTTTCTCCGCAGGGATATAGCAGGAACTCTTCACCTCAGCTGAACTTTTCAGAATGACTACCCATTAACTCTTGCACAGAACTACCCTTGCAGCTCCATCCTGACCATCTGACCCCTCAGCCACCAATCAGGTAAGCTACGCCCCTACCACACTAACTACAGAGTTCTTTAACCCTTCTCTGACCTGTTCCTCCCTTAATCATGCCGACCCTCCATCTATTCTCTCTTCTTCGGGTCGCACTTTATAGAAATATTCCTACTAATCACACAATTGTCATCACAGACTGCAGCACCGTGTCCTGGCTTCAATTCTAGACAGGGCTTTATTGCATGGAGTGTATGTGTTCTCCCTGGGTGCAGGTCACCCACTTCTGTGTAAAACCCAACTACAAGAAATTTGAAAATGATCCCTTTAAGTGTGGTTGCACCGGCACTTCTGTTTATAAAGGCTTAATGTAAACAAGGTAATCCATTCACTTATTAAAAAATAGTCAAACATAAAAACCAGAACCAGAAGTGCGCCGCGACTTTGCGTGTCACCGGCTAGATCTGACGTCACAACCCGCCTATGTATATTCTTCCCTCTCTTTGCGAATACCTTACATGAGCAAATCTTCATCTGCAAATAAAGAGCCACGTGGGAGGACTACAAAATCCAGCATTTGAGACGATTCACAAAGCGCAAAAAGACTTCTGTCATGGGAGCCTATGACAGCTGGTAAATGAGTGGGCACATAGGAGGGGAGCACGGATTGCACCAATTTATGTTTACAGCACCTGGCACTACAGCACTTTAATCACAATGGAACTTTAATATTCATTAAGAAGATCACTAATTATGATGGACTTTTTTTTTGGACATTTGGCCAATTGAAGGCATGAGTTTAATGTGTTTATGAAATTTTTTTATGTTTACTAATATCAGTTATCTATTGAAATTACGATTCATAGCGAGTGCGCTCTTTACACGTATGCACAGTAAATATAAGGCGGCAGGATCACGTACCTGTATGTGATCCTACACTTCCGGGTCTGGAGCATGCACTTACATCACCGGCAACCTGCTCGGCTGAGCCAATCAGTGGGTTCGGCGGACGCCGATCGTTTGGGAGACAGGCAGAATGGTGGTCTGCCTATGTAAACAAGGCAGACCGCCGTTCTGTCAAAAGGGAAGGCTGTGATCCTGTGTTCCTACAAAGCAGGAACACGGATCTCTGCTCTCTTATAGTAAAAACACCTCCCCCACACAGTTAGCAAGCACTCCCTAGGCACACATTTAATCCTTTGATTGCCCCTGATGTTAACCCCTTTCCTGACAGTGTCATTAGTACAGTGACAGTGCATATTTTTAACACTAATCACTGTATTAGTGGTCCCCAAAAAGTGTCACTTAGTGTCCAATTTGTCCGCCTCAATATCGCAGTCCAGCTATAAGTCGCTGATCTCTGCCATTACTAGTAAAAAAAAAAAAAAAAAAAAAAATTTAAAATTCCAGAATATATCCTATAGTTTGTAGACGTAATAACTTTTGCGCAAACCAATCAATATACGCTTATTGGGATTTTACCAAAACCATGGAGCAGAACACATATTGGCCTAAATTGATGAAGAAATCTGATTTTTTTTTCCATTTTTTTTTTTATGCGTTTTATAGCAGAAAGTAAGAAATATTGTTTTTTTTGTTTTTTTTTCAAAATTGTCTGTCTTTTTTTGTTTATAGCGCAAAAAATAAAAACCACAGAGGTGATCAAATCTACCAAAAGAAAGCTCTATTTGTGGGAAAAAAGGACAATTTTATTTGGGTACAGCATTGCAGGATCGCGCAATTGTTAGTTAAAGTAACACAGTGCGGTATTGCAAAAAATGGCCTGGTCATATAGAGGGTTAACCTTTCGGAGGGGAAGTGGGTAATATGACGCTGTATGCAGGGAGCCTTGTGTCTGCAGACAACTATGAAATCTGAACTGGTATGATCCTTGATGACCTAGCTGGTAGTAGTCACTTTAAAGGAGAAGTAAAGCCAAAGCTCATTTGGCTGTACTTCTCCTATGGATCACAGCAGTGCAGTTTGTTCTGCACTCCTGTGACCCGTTTCCAGCACACAGCAAGCTGACTTCACAGAGCCAGTCCAGGCTTGGGCAAGATAGCAATAATGGAGTCGGAATTCACCCAAATGCCTGGACCGTCACCTGGCTCAGGCTCTCAGCGAGCCACAGAGCCTGAGCCAGCCACTTCCACCCCCTCCACAGCCCAGCGCTCCAGTGAGCGAGGAGGGGGCAGAGCAGAGAGCAGTGACTGACAGTCACTGCTCTCTGCTCAGAGAGCACTGAGGACCAGGGCTGGCCCTAGAATGGGTCCCGTTGGGTCCATGGGACCCAGGCGGCACTTGAGAGTGGTGGCAGAGGCGGCTCTTCATTTAGCTTCTTAAACACTGTCTGCACCTTTGCCTTAGAGCGCCAAGATGGGGCAGCCTCCAGTCCGATCTGACTCCCGCTCCATCCAGGCAGCAGGGTGGGTAATCTGAATGTATAATCGCTGTGCCGTTGTTCGGGTGTGCAGAAGAGAGGCTGATCCCAGATAGAAGCAGGGCTTTGCATTCATTCAGAAAATGAAAAATATTCTATGAATGGCGCATGTGACGAGAAAGTAACCTCCTGTGTTCAGAATGCAGCAGGGCAGCCTCTTGGCATGGGATCAGTGGAGATTACTGGAGCAGTGATAGTAGTGTATATTTCCAGCTTCCTGGGACAACCCAGGTATGGTATTATACATAGTTACATTGACCCAAGCTGGACCATTCTAACTATGTAAAAATATTCATACCTGGAATTATTCTTTAAAGGCAGTTTCACACTGCTATGCTGCGGTGTGGCCACAATGCAGGCAGAGCACAGTGTACATGTGTTTTTTTCATGCGGGTTACCCGCGGATTCCCATAGACTTCTATTAGATTGTGTATTTTCTGAAAGCGCACCAAAAGTCCTGCATGCTGCATCTTTTGTGGGTTTTCAGAAAACGCACCAAAAATGTGCGATCTTATAGAAATCTATTAGAATCCGCGGATAAACCGCATAAAAAAAAAAACTTTCTGCATCTGCACTGTGGCCCTTTTTGTAGCCAAAACTGTAGATTTTAATATGTCTGCAAAACGAAATAACTCTCAAACAACCGAAAAGTTGAGGTAGACATATCTAGGTCCACGGTATAATATTCCTCTATTCTAAAATTCTGCTCTTTATCAAACATTTTTCCATATTGTTAATTATTGTTAACAGAGAAATTATTTATAAGGAAGATCAGACAGAAATTATTTGATAATAAAGGTAATAAATGTAAACGGAAAATCTGATTACTTGTTAAGGAAGATCACCCGGCTGTTGTATGGGACGTTTTTGTGCATCACTGGTCTGCAAAGAAGGAGCTGCAAGATCAGAGCATTGACAACAATGCAGGTTGTATCGTCTTGTTAATATACAAACTGATGACGTATTGGTGACTAGGATGGCATACTCACATCCCCACATCGCAGATGAGATCGGTGGTCACCGGAGACTCCAGCAGCTTCGCCAGGACTTAGAAAGAATGAAGGATTGTATCGGACTCCAAAAAGTGATCTGAACAGCCGTAACCACTGCGTGAAGAGTGATTAATAACATATAGGCACTGCTCGCTGGAATTGATTCACTGGGATTAAAGCTGAACTTCCAGGCACAGAACTTTCCATTTAAAAATATCTCTTAATAGCCACAAAGGATATAAATCTAATTTGTGTGTGATAAATGCCTTTGCAAACCCAGATATCACCTTGTAAAAGTAGCAGTAACATCACTGTGCTGTACATAGCCTGTGCTGTAGGAGGGGCCAAGTAGGCTCCACTTACTACAGGCTGCCTGCAAAAAACTACAGGAAGCGGGGCGTAGCTGAGACCAGTCATCCTGTAGAAGAAGAACTGCAGCAACTGGTCTTGCACAGAGATAAACACTCACACTGTATTACTGCACAGATCTGAAAGAAATATACAAAGCACTCCAAGATTCAATAATAATAATTAGATAATATTCTCTCTCTCTCTACTAATGTCCTTATCTGCCAGAATAAGCTGTGATCATTGTCCCTACCATGTTCCTTCTTTCTAGGGACCAAGCAGGATACACTTCCTTTATTGCCAAGTTTAGTCCCCTTCTTCTGCTCTCTGTCTTTACACTAAGGGGGTCTTTTTATGAAAAAAAAAATGCTGTATGAATGTGGCAAACATTTGCACAGCCAGCACAACAAAAAAATTTGATGAATATTACCGATGACCATGATTTCCATTTAGTGGCCATAATGCATGATTTTTTTTAAATACCTTAAGCAGGAATCTACTACATTATGGCCACTAGGAGGTAGTGCTGATGATCAAGGGACAAAATTGTCATATTAGACAAAATATGTTTATTTTACAAAAAAAAAATGGTGGTGGCTGTGCGAATGTATGTCACATTGGTACAATAAACGTTTTTATAAATAGAAAGAAAAGTGTTGGCTCTGGACACATACACCAAACCATACAGCTCAAACAACTTCTAGACCCAAGAGGACTACTACAAGCCTGTTCTTACCTACTGTCACCACTGGTCCAACCACCCCGTGTCTCCACCCCCCTTCTTGATTCTATTGTAAAATCAAAGTGTTACTTAAGTCCCATACACACGATTAGATTTTCTGCAGATTTTTGTCTTCAGATTTAGCAAAACCATGTAATGCAAGGGCCTGCCCGATTGCATACAAATTGAACCTCTTAAAGCTTGGCCTCATATTATATGGTTTTGGTAAATCTGAAGACAAAAATCTGCAGAAAATCTAATAGTGTTTATGGGGTCTAAACCCAGAAATATGAAAATAGTTCATCCGCCCCAACCCCCCACAGTGCCCACAGCTTATAAATCTTTTTACGTTCAAATATTGCCACTATATACACCTTTTTGGATGATCTGTATACCACTGCTATATGATGAACTGCACAGTTTCTTCAGTGCTGAGGGTTCAGGTAGGAGATTTCAACTACAGCCTGTACACACACCCACATGTGTGATATCAATATCATGTGACCTGGCTAGCTCTGAGAACAAGTACATTTTCTCTCCAGCATAAAAGGCACAACTGAGCATGTGCAGGTTGGCTACCCTGCCTGTTTTATCTGGCCTTCCCCAGATAAACAGTGCAGGAGGGGGAGGATCTATGCATACAGGATAAAACAACCTTTTTATACAATGCAGAGGATTAACCCCTTAAGTTCCACAGTGAATATAACAAGCATGATATGCTGCATATACAGACTGATTTTACTATTGTTGGTTTAGTAACACTTTAACATTTCTATAGTTGACAGATCTGGATCCACAGGTGACCCTAACTTTAGTTATGTGAATTGTTATTTATGTTCCCTTCATTATTCTACTGCAATCCTGAAAGCCTTCACTTACTTAAATGAAACTAGTTAACAGATATTCAGGATCGGAGGGATTATGCCCCAGCAGAATGATTCAGAAGAGGAAAATCTCCACTTGCTCAATACCGCCAGAGGCGGCAGAGTCCGACCCCTCGCTCTGTACCGCCAGAGGCGGCAGAGTCCGACCCCTCGCTCTGTACCGCCAGAGGCGGCAGAGTCCGACCCCTCGCTCTGTACCGCCAGAGGCGGCAGAGTCCGACCCCTCGCTCTGTACCGCCAGAGGCGGAAGAGTCCGACCCCTCGCAGTAATGGCCGTACAGGGGGCAAGTATACTAACATTCTTAGGACCCGCTGCATACATTTGCCAGCTGGGATGCATTAGAAGAGGCTATGCAGTCATGCACTGAGGGTTGTGTAAAGCACCTGCATGCACACGGACGTTTGCTCCAAACGTAGATAGTGTTATGTGCATATGTGGGTAGTTTAAGCAACGGCACATGGCCACATACAGCCGCCTTTTCTAATGCATCCAAATGGGAAGGTGTAGGCGATGGCAGCAGGTCCTGGCAATGCCAGTACACAGGCTCTGTACGTTGTACAGCAAGTTTAAGGATCATATACACGGACATAATAAAATACTGATATCTATGCAGGGATTGCTGGCAGAGCCAAAAAATACCTACCGTATTATGGGCTGTAGTATTGCTACCGTGTACATGCGGTACATGCGTTTAGGCTCATTTACATAATATGCAGTTGAACACATTTTTAAATGCATTTCGAGCCCATATGCAGGAAAAATGTGTTTTAGATTTTTATACTATTGTGGTGCTTTCACATACATTTGAAAAAAAAAGTACAGCATGGTACATATTTTTTTACAAATAAATGTCCTGGAGTGCACGTGAATGAACATACAGTGGGGACGGAAAGTATTCAGACCCCCTTACATTTTTCACTCTTTGATATATTGCAGCCATTTGCTAAAATAATTTAAGTTCATTTTTTTCCCTCAATGTACACACAGCATCCCATATTGACAGAAAAACACAGAATTGTTGACATTTTTGCAGATTTATTAAAAAAAAAAAAAACTGAAATATCACATGGTCCTAAGTATTCAGACCCTTTGTTGTGACACTCATATATTTAACTCAGGTGCTGTCCATTTCTTCTGATCATCCTTGAGATGGTTCTACACCTTCATTTGAGTCCAGCTGTGTTTTATTACACTGATTGGACTTGATTAGGAAAGCCACACACCTGTCTATATAAGACCTTACAGCTCACAGTGCATGTCAGAGCAAATGAGAATCATGAGGTCAAAAGGAACTGCCCGAAGAGCTCAGAGACAGAATTGTGGCAAGGCACAGATCTGGCCAAGGTTACAAAAAAATTTCTGCTGCACTTAAGGTTCCTAAGAGCACAGTGGCCTCCATAATCCTTAAATGGAAGATGTTTGGGATGACCAGAAGCCTTCCTAGAGCTGGCCATCCGGCCAAACTGAGCTATCGGGGGAGAAGAGCCTTGGTGAGAGAGGTAAAGAAAAACCCAAAGATCACTGTGGCTGAGCTCCAGAGATGCAGTCGGGAGATGGAGAAAGTTGTAGAAAGTCAACCATCACTGCAGCCCTCCACCAGTCGGGGCTTTATGGCAGAGTGGCCCGACGGAAGCCTCTCCTCAGTGCAAGACACATGAAAGCCCGCATGGAGTTTGCTAAAAAACACCTGAAGGACGCCAAGATGGTGAGAAAGAAGATTCTTTGGTCTGATGAGACCGAGATAGAACTTTTTGGCCTTAATTCCAGATTGCTCAGGACCTCAGACTGGGCCGAAGGGTTACCTTCCAACAAGACAATGACCCTAAGCACATAGCTAAAATAACGAAGGAGTGGCTTCACAACAACTCCATGACTGTTCTTGAATGGCCCAGCCAGAGCCCTGACTTAAACCCAATTGAACATCTCTGGAGAGACCTAAAAATGGCTATCCACCAACGTTTACCATCCAACCTGACAGAACTGGAGAGGATCTGCAAGTAAGAATGGCAGAGGATCCCCAAATCCAAGTGTGAAAAACTTGTTGCATCTTTCCCAAAAAGACTCATGGCTGTATTAGATCAAAGGGGTGCTTCTACTAAATACTGAGAAAAGGGTCTGAATACTTAGGACCATGTGATATTTCAGTTTTTCTTTTTTAATAAATCTGCAAAAATGTCAACAATTCTGTGTTTTTCTGTCAATATGGGATGCTGTGTGTATATTAATGAGGAAAAAAATGAACTTAAATGATTTTAGCAAATGGCTGCAATACAACAAAGAGTGAAAAATTTAAGGGGGCCTGAATACTTTCCGTCCCCACTGTAAATGCACCAGAAATGCAGTACATATAAAAATAGGCATTGCAAATACTCTACAAAAGCACTGCAAATGCACCACTAATGCATTACAAATGCCTGTGAGCCCCCGTTCACATCGACACGATTTGACATGCGATTTGATAGGTCAAATCGCAGCCTATTGCCGGTAATATGAGAGTCCTAATTGGTGCAATGCAGACTTTTCTGAGCCGCATGTGGCTTTGAACTTGCATGATTTCAAAGCAGTGTTCAGTGTGAACAAGGGCTAAACCCATGTGCTCAACTGCACACTGATCATTCAGAGCCAGTTCACATCAGGAATCACAAAAGGAACATGCCATGCGTTCATTCATTTGAATAGGATGAAAACACACCAGACTGCAGCAAAAGTAGTGCATGTGCTACTTTTAAAAAGCGCAACCTGATCGCCTGGTACTTCTTTACCATGTGATCATCCGGTGTTTGCACACTGCATTTGCGACCTACAGTACAATTGGGGTGCAGATCGCAAGTGAAGTGCGTTTAAAAACACAGATTTCCCACACTGCGTTCTGGTGTGAACGAGCTCTTACACCAGATGCAGTCGAACGTAAGTGCAGGAAAAATGTAAGTTTCTCAATGAGCCTAGATTACACCATTGCGGAGCTTTCATGTGTGTTTAAAAAAGTCCAGCACCCAGCATCTGTATGTATTGCAACGCACCACAAACACATTTAGGCTGGGCTCACACTACTGCCAGATGCGGCTTGCAGCAGGGGTCTGGTGCGTCCCTGTTCTCTGTTTGATTATGAAAATAGTTGTCAACTATTTTAATAATCGATTAATCGGCCAGCCGATTAGTTGGCCTGCATACAGAACGCATTATTTGTTTACATATCAGGAAATACAGTGAAGCACACATACAGCTCAGTACCCCGTCCATACATGTCAGTAAGTGCCTGAGAACTTGTAAATGTGTGGGGAGCAATGCCTCATGGGACATGTAGTCCTGGGCAGGAAGTGAGTGGTTCTAAAGGCAGAAGTTTTTTTACCTTGCTAAAGGGGAACTCTATACTATACTTTGCAGCTTGCTATTGATCCACTCTGATGACAGGAGGAGCCAGAAGCGTCGGCAGGAGACCCCAGAAGAGGAGAGTCAGGGCTGCTCTGTGTAAAACCATTGCATATTTGGAAAGGGTCAGGGACTTTTTTCAGCGCAAATTGGTGCTTTTTTTTGCTTGTTTGGTTCAATAGACTTCAATGAAGAAGCTGCAGAAAAGCATGTAGTACGTTTTTGCCGCGATTTGCGTTTTTAATCTGCCCAATAACAATTTGGCCAAAAAAAAGCATATATAAGCATATATATGCAAAACGCAAATCGCAGCATAGGTGTGAATAGCATAAATGCAGCATTGGCGTTAACCGAACCTTATGCTTGCCATACACGTATCGATTTTCGGACGAGAATATTCATCCGAAAAAGCTTTGTACATTCGCTGAAAACAAAACAAAACAAAAAAAGAGCGACAATTTTGAAAAAAAAAATATATATTTTTACTTTTTGCTATAATAAATATCCAAAAAAACAAATTTCTTCATCAGTTTAGGCCAATATGTATTCTTCTACATATGTTTGGTAAAAAAAAAATAAAATAAAATCGCAATAAGTGACTTCACTTCCACATGTCAGTCCCGATTTTGGACGCGATTTCACAGACATCTGTGTGGGTTTCTGCACAGATGTCAATGTAAATCGCACCCTGAAATTGCAAAAAGTAGTACAGAAACTACTTTTTGAAATCGGTGCGGTGCCGCAAATACAGTGTCGCACCGATTGGAACAGTGCCATTGACGCCGATTTTACATGTCAAAACGTCAGACGCGCACCGGCGTTATCGATGCAGAGAGCAACTGGGACATATGTGGATTGCCGATGAGGCAAGGATTTTATGCATGTATATATTATACCAATGTGAGTAGAATTTAACTGGATTTTGACAACTGAGTTTTTTTTTTTTTTTTAACATTTTTTTATTCTAACCTGGCGTTGGGCTTTAAAGTGGAGTTCCGCCGGGAAAAAAAAGTCAGCAGCTACAAAAAAAGTGTAGCTGCTGACTTTTAATAATTGGACACTCACCTGTCTTATGGTCCAGCGATGCCGGTGTACGAAGCCCCACTCCGCTCCGAGGCGCCAGCATTCTTACTGTGGGTGGCTGGGAGGGAGGGAGGGGGGAGAGGTGATCTTCCTTCCAGTGCTGCGGAGCCCCGGGTGGAAGTGGTAGCTGGATGCCACTAAAAAGAGGGTATCCGCTCCCCCCCCCAAAAAAAATGACATGCCAAATATGGCATGTCAGGGTGTCACCTGCATTTTGGGTGGAACGCCATCCAAAACCATTTTAACCATAAACATTTCTAACATAGATAGAAACTTGCACAGCCCATAAAATATCATGCTTTGAGCAGTCCAGGCTACCTTAAAGTGGTCGTAAACACTTACATACACAGAGATTAATCAAATCCTCCTATATAAGTTGTACTGGTTTATCTGCAGTTTTCTCTTCTTTTCAAAGTGTTGAATGCATAAAACTTGTCTAAGATTTAGGAAAAAAGGGGGTGGAGAGCTGATATTACACACTGCAGAGCTGAGTGAGGAGAGCTCTGAAAGCTGATTGGAGGGAAGAGACATACCCTAGTCCACACAGCTCAAAGAAACAGAGCTTAAGCTGTCAACAAAGGCTGTGTGCTGGACTTCCCTCCCCTGTCACCATTTTTCTCTTGGTGTCAGGAAAACTTGTCAGAAGTGACTCATGCTGATAGCAGAAGAGGGAAGCAGCACACACAAAAGACACTTAGTGCTCTTAATTAAGACAAGTACACACTATAGAGGGATATGCTTTTTTCATATTTTGTATCTGGGGTTTACAACCACTTTAATGAAGGATTTGCCATTCTAGTGCAATCATGCATTGTGCTCATACCATGGTGCACTGCCCTGCTCGACATTCTCTCCCTTTACAATACGGCCCTGAATGGACAATATTAGCTCTTCCTCTTCCTTGTCTTTCAATTTCTTCTGTTCAGAGAGAGGCCTCTGTCCACACACTGTGGAGGAGAAACAAAGCAGACAACATCATTAACAATGACAGCCGTGGAGTTATCTATTCCAAGAAAAAAGTCAACCAAGATAATGTGGATAGCACACAGGTAAATCAGTTTTTTGACATAAGAGACTTATGGAGGTATTTTTAAATGATGTAACAGATTCCCAATATCTCAATAAACAGAACCTGTCACAAAGGCATTGGGGGAGATTTACTAAAACTGGACAGTGCAAAATCGGCTGTAGTTCTGCATAGGAACCAATCAGCTTCAAGTCAAAACTTAATTGAACTAGCTGAAGTTAGAAGCTGATTGGCTACCAAGCAGAGCTGCACCAGATTTTGCACTCTCCAGTTTTAGTAAATCAACCCCATCCACCAGTCAGGGGCACCTACATACCAAAATGTTGCTTGCACTACACGTTATGCATTGCTGTGCAAGCCAGAGAGAGCAATTATTTTAGGGCTGTTATACTTCTTTAATGCCATCCTAATGACCTGTAGGGGATTATAAAGTGTCTGCCAATGAAAAAATATAGGGTGTCAAAGTCTATCTTTGTTTTATGGCAACGCTCAGTTTTAAAACTTCACATATTGCATATCTATTTGCCTGGCGCAACTTCATCTTTTATATTTTGCCAAAACCTTGGATAATAGATGGTGTCCGTTTGCCCTAAAATGAACTTTAGTGTAATTTTTTATAAAAAAAATAAATAAATAAATTGCGTTTGAACTGCCATTGTGCAAATATTATGGGACATAAATTGGAAATATCATTATTTTACTTGCCAGGGTCTCTGCTTTAGGAAAATATATCATGTCTGGGAATTTTCTGTTATCTTCAGTAACCACCTTAAATTTATTTGAAAACAGGTGTGTAAAAAACAAAACTGTCACTGGCAGAGAAAGGGTTAAACTGGCCAAGTTCAAATTTGTATAAATTGATGCGAATATTACACTGTATATGTCTGTAGAATGAAAGTAGGGGGAACACAATAGTGCCCCCTACCTATGGGAATGAGGAACAAAACAAATAGGCAGTATAAAGGTACAGTTATTTAATTGGTTACTTACCAATTAAAAGAAAGAAGAAGTTATAAAAGACATCAGACCAACGGTTATAAATCAGAACAACGGCTGCAGCAGAAGAAGAGGCATCCTCTGTGTTGTTCTCCCTCTCACCATGCATTATTTACTGCATCAGTTGATGGAGAAGGCCTCTGCTCCTGATAGCGATGCTTGGATGCGATTCTGCTTGTCTTCCGCTCCACCCATGGCTTCTTTGCCGCCTCTTCCTCCTCCATTGTCGGCTTGTGTTCCTGGCTTGCCTCCTCCGGTGTGTTCCACGCCACTCGCCGCCACCGCTGCTTCTTCCTCTCCCCCTTTATGTCTTCCGGTCCAGGCGGTATCTACACCCCTGTATTTCCTCTTAATTTGGCTCCTCCTCCAGTGCAGCTCCTTTCTGTGCCCTCGGCTCCTTCGAGTGGCCAATTCTCTGTCCCGCCTCCGATTCCTGAAGTTTCCCCTCCTCTGGCCTCTGTTCGCAGTACAGATGTAATATGCGATGCGGGAGCATGCGCCGTGAAGCCTGGACATCAGCAACAGAGCAGACAGAAGCCGGTTCGCCGGATTGATTCCCGGGGACCGCCAGCATCTAAAAAAAGGAGAGGTATTGGTATTAATGTGATTCCTTCCCTGCGCTCAAACTCTGCTTTATCTGAGGATAATATGGCTATTGAAACTGTTAATGCATTCTCCTCCAATGCCTCAACTGATGTTTTCCCTGTATCTACTTGCCCACCCAATTTATTATTACGAGCTCCTTCACTGAATAATGAGCATTCTAATGTTAACCCCTTAATTTCATCAGGTAGAAATTCTTCTAATGTTACATATTTAGCCGAGTCTTGTCAGTCTACATCATTGTCGTTTGAAAACCATATGCCCACAGTTTCTTTACCTCTTGTTAAATTTACCAGATGCTGTGTCACATTCATCACAACCAGCGGAAGTTTTACACAAGTCCACTGAACTGACTGCATCTCAACTTCTATATCGCAGATTGATAATAATGGCGAGTCTGAACAATTACGTTCATTATTGCTTTCTTTTAATTCTTTTACTGATTATTTTAAAAGATGTCTTGGTAGCTTGCCTTCTTGTTCTGACAATTCTTTATTGCAGGCATGGAAAGATACGGATGTATCAGCTTCTCCGGTAATAGTGTCAAATATGTTACCCCTTGTGCCTTCGTCTCCTGCGCCTAGGCAGGTTTCTGTTACTTTGGTTCCAGAAAGCTGTTTTAAGGAGGTGATGGTACGATGAATCATTTCGACAAAAATTGGTGGTTCACAAAACCTTGAAATGGGGATCTAAAGATATGGGTTTGTGGCTAAACCTCTTGATCCCTAGGAAACAACGCCACCCCAGTTTTTTCAGCCCGTGCCTTTTAAAAAAGGTTTATTCTTCGGGTTCAGTGAAGGGCAATGTAAATTGCCCAATTCAAGTCAGTACAAACATGCATGCGCTACTTGTTCAGGAGCTCATCCTGCTCTTCTCTGCTTCAAAAAATTATCTTCTGCTTCTACGTCTCATTCTAGAGATAATTTTCGTTCTGGTAATAATGCCTGTGAAGTTAACTGCCATGTTGCCATTTCTTCAAATTTGGCCAGACCGTCCGACCGCGGATCTATTAAAGGTTTTTCTGTTGGTTTTCAATTACTAGAATTTACTGGAATGGGTTGTGTTTGTTAGGATAAGCTCCCTTCAGTTTGCCGCTTCCCCAACATAGTTTCCGAAAATAAATTTGAAAGAAGTTAGAGGGTAGAGTTGATGGCCCCTTTCAGTCGCCACCATTTGAGAAATTTGTAGTTTCACCTCTTGGCTTGATACAGTTTTCATTTGACACATCACTTCTCGTATCCTTCTGGTTTATTTCTTAACGATGCTATTGATCCTGTTACGAGTTTTGTTTCTTATACATTGTTTGATGATGCAGTGGTTAAAATCTATATGCTTGTAAGGTCTGCTTTGCTTGCAAAAGCGGATATTAAAGCGGGAGTCCGGCGACCAAATTTTTTTTTTTTTTTTTTTTTAGGTCATTGAGACACTTTGCTAACCCCAAAATAATACTCACAGTTTGGGTGTAATATTTGCGCCTCTGTCTGTTTTCGTACTGAAGAATAACTTAAAAAAAGTGATGCTGGCTGTTTCCATCTTGCTTGTGGGCATGTGAAGCCCACAAGCATTGATTTCCTGGATGCGGTGAATGCTGTTCATTCACAGCTTGTTCACACGCATGATCATTGTTTCCGCACTGAATCTTGGGAAGCCTGACACTAAGCTCCCAGGAGGCAATAAACACGCCTACTCCCATGGGAGTAGGAAGGAAGTGCCACAATAAAGTACAATATAAAGGTAATTACAGCGATAAAAAAAAATTTTGTGTGGCATTTGAACATCTATGCAATTAACTGAAGGGGGTAAGATTAAGTTAAAAATTTGAGTGGAACCCCGCTTTAAGTCAGCTTTCCACCTGTTACCAATCGATCGTTCAGCTTTAAATTCTCTTGGTTTTTGTTTTGACAAAGCCTATTATTGTGATAAATGCTTGCCCATAGGCTGCTCCTTATCTTGCAAATATTTTGAAGCTTTCGCTTCCTTTCTTCAATGGACGGTGTCGTTTCAAGCAGATTCTACTCACATAATAAACTATTTTATTTTATGATTTCCTATTTATGGGTCCGGCTGATTCTTCACATGGTCTATATTTAGAGAAGTTGTCATTTGTAGACATTTTGGTGTTCCCCTAGCTGAGGACAAATCAGTTTGACCTACTACTTGCCCCAAATTTTGGGCATTACCATTGATACGGCCTTGATGGAGTGTTGTCTCTCTCATGTTAAAATATGCTGTTTGCGTGCTTTAGTCTCTCTTATTCTTTCTAAACCTAAAGTGACGGTTTGAACATTACATTACAAGATTTGCTTGCATTTGCGACTCGGATCATTCCAATTGGTCGGGTTTTTTCTAAAAGGTTATATAAAGCTATAGGGGGTTTTAAATCTCCTTATCATTTTTTACGCATCACTAAACTGGTTTCGGATCTTTTAGTTTGGGTTGAATTTTTGGCATCTTACAATGGTTGCTCTTTCTGGCAAACCCCCTTCTGTGATGCCTCTGCGATTTCGTTGTTCACTGATGCAGGAGGATCTATTGGTTACGGTGTGTTTTGGCAAGGTCGTTGGTCCATGGATTTTTGGCCTACTTCTTGGATAGAGAAGGGATTGACTAAAAATATTGTGTTACTTGAGATATTTCCTATTTTTGGTAGCCCTAGAGCTTTGGGGTAATCAACTGCGTGATTCTCGTATTTTATTTCATTACGATAACAAGGCTGTTGCTTTTGCAATCAATTGTATGTCATCTAAATTTTTACCTGTTTTGGCCTTATTGAGACGTTTAGTTTTCAAATGCCTTGCCTTTAACTTATGGATTAAAGTAAAATATATTCCTGGTAATGTTAATATTGTTGCTGACTCTTTATCCCAATTTTAGTTGGATCGATTCCTAAGTTTGGTGCCAGATGCGGATCTGCTTGGTTCTCCATGCCCGGAGCAGTTATGGTTGGTGGTTTGTCCTCGGTGACTGCAGCTGTTACAAATTCTTTAGCCGCATCCACGTGGGCGCAGTACAACACCACATAGTCTTTGTGGTGCTCTTTTTTAAACTCTGTCCATTTGCCTATTCATTCCTTCTCCAAACTATTGGTTTTGTCTTTTCTGGATTCTTTAATGAGTAGATCCTATTCTTATTCTCATTTAGTGGAAATTTTGGCTGGTATTTCATTTCTTTTTTTTTTTCTTTTTTATTATTATAAAATGAAAGGTTTTCCTCCTTGCTCAAATTTCTTTTCTGTTACACAAGCCCTTAAAGGATATCGTATGCAATATTTTCAAGTTGATGACAGGGTGCCGATTACATCTGCTATTTTACATCGCCTTTTAGTTGCTTCTTTGACTATTTGTTTTTCGGATAACAAAGCTCTTCTTTTTGCCTCTGTTTTTTTGGAGCGTTTTGTATTTCCAAATTGTTGCCAAAATCTTCTATGTCTTCTGGGGGCCTTTTATTCCCTGATGTTGTTTGAATGTTGATTGTGTTTGGATCTTGTTACGTTTTAGCAAAACAAATGAATTAGGGAAAGGACGTTGGATTGTCGTTTATCAAATTCTTGGATCCTCAATCTGTGTTTTTTCATTATTATAAAAAATACTTACCTTTTAAAGAGATGCCTTTGCCAAATTGGTTTGGGTCACTGACGTATAACTTTGCATTCTTTTCCAATTGGTGCTTGCCAGGGCTGGCTCAGCCCTTCCTTCTCTGAGCTGGCCGCTCAGCTGTCGGCTAATTGCCAGCTCTCATCTCTCTCCACAGTTAACCAGCTGTTGTGGATCTGCTCGTCAGTCCCGCCTACTTAAAGATCTCCAGCTCACTTCATTCCTGCCTTCACCTTGGTCACATCACAAGAAACCATCTCCTGCGTTCCTGTTTAAAGACTGGCTTTGTTGATATCCCCTCTGGCTCCTTATCCTGCTTGCTGTTCCTCTACTTGGATCCCTAACTTCTGGCCAGGCTGATTACCCGATCTGGTTACTGAACTCTGGCTTGGCTGATTACCCGATCTGGTTACTGAACTCTGGCTTGGCTGACTACCCGATCCGGTTACTGGACTATGCTTTGACTACCCTTTGACTTACTCTATTTACCTTTTTATTTTTATTTATAACGAGTGTGATTTTACTGTACTTCTGTCTCGGTCTGGTGCATGGTTTCTGACAGCGCTGCAACTGAGGCCGCTAGGTTGGGTTTGTCCTCATCTGCTATCAAACGTCTGGGTGGTTGGAAATCTGATTGTTTTCAGTCATATGTCAGGCCTAACTTATGTTTTTTCTGATTTTTTGTAGGATCCCCATATTATATTTGGATTATAGGACATTCTTTCGTATATTTGGCAAACATACGAGCTTCCTTGAAATGTTATAGATTTAACTTGGATCTTGACAGTGCAGCTTTTGAAATCTTTTGGTACGGCTGCAGAGGCATGTCCTGGTTCGATCTTCGTCCTCCTTTGACTACTTTGTTTTCCTCTTGGCCGCCTCCTGCAGTTATCATTTTACATTTATCTGGCAATGACTTAGGCTCTTATAAGACGTTAGATTTAATTGCTCAAATTAAGGTTGATCTTTTGCATCTTCATGTGGTTCTGCCATCCATGATTTTGATTTTCTCTGAGACTGTTCCAAGGATCAAATGGTTACTCAATCCAGAACTTATAAATTTGGAGAAGATCCGTAAGCGGGTTAACAGAACAATAGCGAAGTTTATGCCTTTGATTGATGGGCTATGCTGTTATGTTGATCTGGTAGGTGGTTTACCTGGGTTTTATCATTTTGACCAGTCCATCTATCTGGCATAGGTTGTGATATTCTAAACCTTGATTTTCAATCTTGTATAGAGCTGGCCGTGGCCTGGGTGGGGTGCCAGGCTCGTTTGAGTTAAAGAGCCTGGCATGTGAGATAGTGGTTTTATTGATGTAACAATGTTGGTTCAAGCTTTAATAGCTGAATCATTGGTATGATATTATCTTATGTAAGGTTATTATAAATGTTTTATTATTGTAATAAATTGGTTATTATTGGTAATATATCGTCATGTCAATAATAAAGGGTCGCGGCCATTTATACCACATTTTAAGTCTAATGGTATTTTTTATATTCAATAGTATATATAGATTTAAAAATAACATTTGAGTTTGGTCTCCAGTCCCATGAAAGTAAGGGGAACACAATAGGCAGTTTAAAGGTACAGTTATTTAATTGGTTACTTACCTGTCCGGTGATATTTTAAATTCTGTAAGATTCTACAGTTTGTCAGGTGGCTCAACGAACCTATAGAGGAAAAAAAAAAAAAGAGGTTATAAAAGACATCAGACCAATGGGTATACTTCAGAACAACGGCTGCAGCAGAAGAAGAGGCGTCCATCCCTCCCCTTGTCGCGGTCCTTCCTTATGTGTTTTTTATCCCTTCTACGGAAGGGGATAGTGGTTTTACTGATGTAACAAGGTTGGTTCGAGCTTTAATAGCTGAATCATTGGTATGATATCTTATGTAAGGTTATTAAAAATGTTTTATCATTATAATAGATTGATTATTATTGGTAATATATTGTCATGCCAATAAAGTGCCACGGCCATTTATACCACATTTTAAGTCTAATGGTATTTCTTATATTCAATAGTATATATAGATTTAAAAATAACATTTGAGTTTGGTCTCCAATCTCATGATATCTGGGGTAGGAATTTTTGTAAAATAAAGTCTGATCTTTAATAGAAATGGGCTAAAAGGGTGAATTTCTAAGCGTGCGAGCAGACACCTCAGGTCGGCAGACAGAAGTAAACAACCTCATGCCAGGCATCACACCAAAGTGACAGTTGGTGGCTAGCTGAGAGGACACAGACACTGGGAGCTCCAGGATTTCTGTTATATTTCAGCAAGATTACAACTTTTCTGCTATCAACAACCTGAAAAGTGGATCAGGTCTTCAACTGGGGATCAGTGGACCCTTTTCTCCTTCTGCCGTATGCCTTTTCGAACTCCAATAGGAAGGAGAGAGTGAAGGACATCATGGCAGCTGTGAAGCAGCTCCAGAGAGGAAAGGCTGAGAAGACTAAGGCTCTTGAACAGCTTCTAGACATGGCTACAACCTTCTACATAGTGCCCATCTATCATTATCCAGTGAGGTTCCCAAAGACATCCGGGAAGAAGAAGACTGGAGTTGGACCGGCCACCAAAGTGAAGAGGAGGGATATCACCATCAGCTCCACATCTCAGGAATCTTCCACCAGCAACCTGAGGCACTCCTCCCGACAGAGCGAAAGAGCTATTAATACGAGCAAAAGAGCTATAAATACAGAGCTGATCCCTGAGGACATCATGTCGGCTGTGACCCGCCTTCAGGGAGGAGAGGCAAAGAAGAGCGAGGCCATTGGACAGCCTATGGACATCCCTACAACCCAGGAGCCTTCCACCAGCACCCAGAGATGCTCTTCCGGAGTGAACAAAGGGGATAAATACAAACAGCTGTTGTCTGAAGGTCTCCTGGACTCCTTTACATTCAAAGAGAGCAAAAGACCAGCGCAGAGCAAGCCAAAGGGTCAAGGAGCCAAAAGTCCCAAGGCTGAATGAGGTAAGTGAGAGAAGGCAAGTATGTAATTTACCATATTTATAGGCCATCCCTCCTACCCGCCCCTAATTGACAGCTGGCTTAAAAGAAAACCTAAAATGTTTTTTTTATTTACCCAAAGCCATGATCAGTGTAGTCCCAAGGGTTCTCCCCTCTTCTATTTACATCCAGGGGGGTCCTTGCAGGATTGATTATTAGGTTTTGTCCAGATTGGGGCTTTAATTAAAAAAAAAAATCCTAAATAGCAGATAGATAAGATAAGATAGATATTATAATATTATATAGAATATGTGTGTCCCTGACATCTCCCGAACCTCTACTTTTCCACTAAATCCCTTCCCCTTCCCCCCGAAAATATTTTTTTTCTATAACAGCTTACCTGTAAAATCCTTTTCTTGGAGTACATCATAGGACACAGAGCCTCAAGTAATTACTTATTGGGATATAGCCTACCTTCAGGTGTTGACACTGGCAATCAATAAAGGAAGTTGACTCCCCTATATAACCCCTCCTCCTTCCAGGAGTCCTCAGTTTTTGTAGCCAAGCAATATAGTTATACTCCATCAGACAGAAGGGAGGGACCTCTGTGTCCTATGATGTACTCCAAGAAAAGGATTTTACAGGTAAGCTTTTATAAAAAATCCTATTTTCTTTATCGTACATCATAGGACACAGAGCCTCAAGTAATTACTTATTGGGATGTCCCAAAGCAATACCACTTGAGGGGAGGGAGACACAGCCCATAGGGCACCCGCAGATCTGAGGATTTATACTGCTGCCTGCAGCATACAGCGCCCAAAGGCGACATCTTCATTCCTTCTTACATCCACTTGATAAAAATTTGTGAACGTACGAAGACCAAGTTGCGGCCTTGCAGTTTTGAGTAAAGGAGGCCTGGTCACGCACTGCCCAAGAAACACTAACCGCATTGGCAGAGTGCGCCTTAACCCGAATAGGGGAATCCTACCCGTTAATCATAAGTTTAAATTATAACTTGCCAAATCCACTTAGCAACAGTGGATTTTGACGCTGCCTGTCCTTTCTTAGAACCCTCTGGCAGAATAAATAAGACATCCGTCTTACGCAGGGCTTTTTTTCTCAAACAATAGGTGCTGGAACTCAACCACGACCCCCCAAAACCTCTCCCCCCACACACCCTCCAAATCACATCAAATAGTGGGTGTGGTCATATTTCACAAACAGTAGAAGGGTCTTAAAGGGGCATTAAATATCAGGATTGCATTACAGAGTGCAGAGTTCATGGGGGTTACACACAGAGTGCAGAGCTGTCACTTGTAAACACAGAAACAAGACTTCTGTGTTTACAAGTGATTGTGGTGAGAAGGCACCAAAGGGTCTGAGCCAGAGGTGGTGGAACTGAGTTCCACCAAGTTCCCCCTGAAAAAAAGCCCTGGTCTTACGAATCCGAGCAGTCTTCTTTAAATAAATTTTTACTGCTCTTACTATATCAAGACAATGTAGTGACTTATCTTCCCTGAAACATGGTCTTGGGAAAAATGATGGCTGGACAATGTCCTCATTCCGATGAAGGTCTGAAATCACTTTTGGCAAAAAGCCTGGACGAGGGCGTAACACCACTCTGTCCTCGTAATTATTCAAATATGGCTCCTTACAAGAAAAAGCAGCCAAATCTGATACCCTCCTAGCTTAAGATAGCAATAAAAAATATCAGCTTCCTAGTCAGGAGGACCAGCGGAATATGTTGTAAAGGTTCAAAATGGCTGTTTGTAACATTGATAAATTAAATTCAAGTCCCAAGGGCTTTAAGGGTGATTAAACTGGCGGATTAATCCGCATCACTCCCTGCAAGAAAAAACCCCGGGCTAGAGCATGCGTAGCAATCGCTCTTTGATATAATACCGATAAGGCTGAGACCTGGCCCTTAATAATACGTAAGGCCAACTTCATCCCTACGTCCAATATTAGAAAGGCAAGAATTCTGCCTATAATATATCTCTGAGGGTGCCAACTCTTGGTTTTACACCAGGAAACATAAGTTTTCCAAACTCTATAATATAGCTCTGGAAGCTGGCTTCCTTGCACTGAATAAAGTCGAGATAACTGACCTGGAAAATCCACGTTTCAGAACGTGGGTTTCACTAGCCAAGCCGTTAAATTAAGCGTTCGTAAAGTAGGATGGAATATCACGCCCCCCGTGAGAGCAGGTCTGGCCCTTGTAACCCCTTCTGGGAGAGGCCAAGGACCCTCCACTGCCATCTTTATGACTCCTTCATACCATGACCTTCTGGGCCCTGCTGGAGCTACCAGAATTACTGGCTTTCTTTCCAGTTTGAACCTGCAAGGAAGTCGAGGTAGCAACTGAATCGGGGGAATGCATAGATCAGTGAAAACTGATCCCACAGGGTTACCGTCGCATATGTTTTGTAGGCGAGTGGATCCCTTGTCCTGGATACGAAGTTGTTTAACTTCATGTTGAATCTGGAGGCTAGAAGATCTATGTTCGGAGTCCCCCATCCTTGGCAAACAGCCCGTTCCTCTGGGAATAACTGCTGGCGACTTAGATAGTCCGCCAGCCAATTTTCTACTCCCAGGATGAAAACTGCCCATAGGGATGGGACATTCCTACTGCCCAAGTAAGGATATGGTTCAACTCTCTGAACTGAGAGACTCTAGGTGCCCCCTTGCTGATTGATATAGGCCACAGTTGTGGCATTGTAGGATTGAATCTGGACAGAACAATTCTCTAACCTGGAGGTCCAAGTTTCCAGAGCCAGCTGCACTGCCCGAATCTCTAGGATATTGATGGCAGGGCTCTGAGTTTGATCACTGTCTCTGGACAGTTGTCTTTCTAGTACCGCTTCCCAGTCTGAGAGGCTGGCATCTGACGTTACTACTTTACAGATTATTGGACCGAAGGATTTCCCTTTCAGTAAATTCTCGCCTCGTAACCACTAACTGAGGTTTTAAGACCTTCTTGGGGTTAGCCTGCATAGATAAGCCCAAAGCTTGGATCGTCTTGTTCAAGGCCGAGAGGATTCTGTTTTGCAACCGTCTGGGCATAAGGGACTGCTTCGATTGAAGCTACCATCTTCCTAACCTCATGCAAAGGTGAATTGAAGGATTTGTTTTGACCTGACCATCCATACCAGCCATACTCGGCCATGCTCAGCCGTACTCGGCCATGCTCAGCCGTACTCGGCCTCTGTATGTGGCCAGACTGTGGAAGTCTCACACATGTGGTATTGCCGTACTCAGGAAAAGTAGGAGAATCTATTTTGGGGTGACATTTTTGGTATGTACATGCTACGTGTTAGAAATATTGTATAAATGGACAACTTTGTGTTAAAAAAAAAAAAAATGCATTTTAACCACTTCCCAGCCGCCGGCCGTCATATGACGTCCTTGACTTTGTGCGGGGATATCTGAATGATGCCTGCAGCTACAGGCATTATTCAGATATCAGCTTTTTCAGCCCGCGATTCCCTACACCATTAGAATGATCACAGCGGCTGTTCCACTGCTTGATCGTTCTTACGGGAGGCGAGAGGGGACGTCCCCCCCTCCCGCCGCCCTCAGGTGCTTCTACCGACTCACCGCTGCAATCGAAGCCAGGATTGTTTTTTGCTTTTTTTTATTTCAGGCTTCCCAGCCTAGAGGTGAGATGTGAGGTCTTATTGACCCCATATCTCACTGTAAAGAGGACCTGTCATGCCACATTCCTATTACAAAGATGTTTACATTCCTTGTAATAGGAATAAAAGTGATCAAAAAATTTATTTTTTGGACAAAAGCGTCAAACTAATATAAATAAAGTAAAATGAACAATAAAAATTTTTTTTTTTTTTTCCCACGTGTCCCCGTGTGCTCGCACGCAGAAGCGAACACATACGTCCCGCCCACATACGAAAATGGTGTTCAAACCACACATGTGAGGTATCGCTGCGATCGGTAGAGGGAGAGCAATAATTTTTGCCCTAGACCTCCTCTGTAACTCAAAACATGTAACCAGTAAAAAATTTTAAAGCGTCACCTATGGGGATTTTTAAGTAGCGAAGTTTGGCGCCATTCCACGAGCGTGTGCAATTTTGAAGGGTAACATGTTAGGTATCTATTTACTCGGCATAACGTCATCTTTCACATTATGCAAAAACATTGGGTTAAATTTACAGTTTTGTTTTTTTTAAAGCACAAAACTGTTTATTTTCCCCAAAAAAGCGTTCGAAAAATTGCTGCGCAAATACCGTGCGAGATAAAAAGTTGCAATGACCGCCATTGTATTCTCTAGGGTCTTTGCTAAAAAAAAAAATATATAATGTTTTGGGGTTCTATGTAATCTTCTAGCAAATAAATTATGATTTTTACATGTAGGAGAGAAATGTCAGAATTGGCCTGGGCACTCCAGAATGCCTGAAGGTGCTACGTACATGTTGGGCCTCTGTATGTGGCCACGCTGTGTAAAAGTCCCACACATGTGGTATCGCCGTACTCGGGAGTAATAGCAGAATGTGCTTTGGGGTGTAATTTGTGGTATGCATATGCTGTGTGTGAGAAATAACCTGCTAATATGACAATTTAGCAAAAAAAAAAAAAATCTTGATTTTGTGGGAAAAAAATGACAACTTCAAAAAAACTCATCATGCATCTTTCTAAATACCTTGGAATGTCTTCTTTCCAAAAAGGGGTCATTTGGGGGTTATTTGTACTTTTCTGGCATGTTAGGGTCTCAAGAAATTAGATAGGCCGTCAGTACTTCAGGTGTGATCAATTTTCAGATAGTAGCACCATAGTTTTTGGACTCTATAACTTTCACACAGACCAAATAATATCCACCAATTTGGGTTATTTTTACCAAAGATATGTAGCGGTATAAATTTTGGCCAAAATATATGAAGAAAAATTACTAATTTGCAAAATTTTATAACAGAAACAAAGAAAAATGCATTTTTTTACAGAATTTTCGGTCTTCTTTCTTTTATAGCGCAAAAAAATAAAGAACCCAGCGGTGATTAAATACCACCAAAAGAAATCTCTATTTGTGTGAATAAAAAAGGACAAAAATTTCATATAGGTACAGTGCTGCATGACTGAGTAATTGTCATTCAAAATGTGAAAGCAACGAAAGGTGAAAATTGGTCTGGTTATTAAGGGGGTTTAAGTGCCCAGTGGTTTAAGTGGTTAAGGACTGACAGATACCTATGGCTGCAATTGCAGGCTGAGCTACAGTACCTGCTAAGGAAAAGGAAGATTTTAACAGGAATTCCAACTTGTTGGATCCTTTAGGATTTGTGCATTGTCCACTGGACAAGATAAACTCTTGTTCACACTGGAAATCGCAGCGTCTACTGCAGGAACTTTCCATTTTGGTGAATATTTCCTCCATAGGAGAACTGAGAAAACTCTTTGGAGGGAGAAAATACTTATCCGGATGGATGCCTTCGGAAAATAAGCTTCTCTAGTAATGTGTGGACTGGAAACGCATGCCCTGGTTGTGAAGGTTTTAAAGAACACAAAGAAGGAACCAGACTTTCAGCTGACTCTGTTAGGGGTGGCATGAAAGTGGAGCGCACCAAGTCTGTAAGGATTTGTACCCTAGATTGTAAAGCTGGAACATCAGCGGTTTCCTCTGCAGAGGAATAATCGGTTTGTTTTTCCCGATCGTTTGAAGATAATACCTCATCCTGTCCCCACTGTTCCCCTGTTAAGGGTCTGGAGTGGGAGAGATGGATCTAGCACGCTTCCTATCCCCTTCAATGGAGGATGTGATTAAAGCAGCTAAAACTTCCTCTAAGCCTTGCACGGCAGAGGAAAATACAATCTCAGTCCCATATACAGGGGCTAAAGTGTGACAAGCAGTAGCACCACCAGCTGGTTCTAACGGCTCACCCTGGCTTGCCATTCCAGGTATCCCCAGAGAGGATGACAATGTGGAGGCATGACTGGAGTTCCCAGCACCTGGGAGTGATTAGTACTCTAGTAGTAAGCCTTGAAGCCATAGTGCAAAGCACAAAAGCAGAGGCCCTCTAAGTTTGTTCTATTTATTTGAACAATAGTAGGAAAAAAACAATGGCAGCATAGAATGAGAATAAGTTTTTTTCCTGTACTGTATATGCCTGTGTAAACCTCTCACCTGCACCAGCGCGTCTGTGTGTCAGCCTTGCTTTTGCTGCTCTGATAGACACCGTCTGTTACAGAGTATCAGCCCTTAGGGCCCTTTCACACTGAGGCGGTTTGCAGATGCTATTGCGCTAATAATAGCGCCTGTAAACCAACCCGAAAGTGCCGCTGCTTTGTCTCCAGTGTGAAAGCCCCGAGGGCTTTCACACTGGAGCGGTGCGCTAGCAGGACGGGAAAAAAAGTCCTGCTAGCAGCATCTTCGGAACGGTGAAGGAGCAGAGTGTATACCGCTCCTACCCATTGAAATCAATGGGACAGCGCGGCTATACCGCCGGCAAAGCGCCTCTGCAGAGGCGCTTTGCGGTGGTTTTTAACCCTTTCTCAGCCGCTAGTGGGGGGTAAAACCGCCCCGCTATCGGCTGAATACCGATGGTAAAGCGCCGCTTACAATAGCGGTGCTTTACCGCCGACGCCACCCCCGCCCCAGTGTGAAAGGGCCCTAAAAGCTTTTACGTTTTTCAGGGTTGAGCCTGACTACTGTGCGCCATGTTGTAAGGACACTGAGTCCGCACACAGCGCCAACCGCTTAAGCCACGCCTCTTCCTTGCCCTCCTCTCTCTGATGTCAGCTTCGCACGCACGTGCGTGGCGGCTTGCATCATATGTAGCAGAGAAGGAGAAGAGACTGCAGCCATGCTGCGATGTCTCATATTACCGGCAAGTAATGTTCTGTGTATAGCAACAACATAGGCGGGCAGGCGAGCAGCAGGGGAGGGGGGTGTAAGATTTACATATATCCTCCGCCACTCATTTTCCCATTAGGGGGAAAGAAACCCCCCCTCCACTTGCTGAGACACGTGCTGTTTTAAGCACTTTTAAACAGGCATTTACACTTTTTTTAAACACTCCCTCTAGAGGAGTACATAAGGCATTACAATATATCTTAAAGAAAAGTCATAGGTAGACTTTGCAGTTCCTATGCTTTTCTATTTTCCTCGCTGCAGGATACTGCTGTAAACAGACAGATCCAAACTCCACCCATCACGGCAGGCAGTGTAGTTAAACCTTCAAAGACTGGGGCCCATTTTATAGGGGTTCCACTCCTTTGGGCCATGTATAGCACCCCTCAGGACAACTTTGGGTAATGTAGCAAGACCAAAAAAAAAGAGTCCTAGGGTCCAGCCCTCAAAGAGGAGCATTACAGGCAAACCTTGTTCTTCTATGCAAGGCCCGGTACCATCTCGGAGCCGCAGTGGCAGGATGGATACGTTTGTGGAGGCTTTTTAAATCCAGCATGGATCCCTCTTGGAGCTCCACAGAGGACATGTTCACTCGTGACAACACCTTTAGACACTGGCAAAAAAACTGAGGACTCCTGGAAGGAGGAGGGTTTATATAGGGGAGTCCTTTATTGATTGCCAGTGTCAACACCTGAAGGTAGGCTATAACCCAATAGGCAATTACTTGAGGCTCTGTGTCCTATGATGTACGATAAAGAAAAATAAAATAAATTAGATAAGATAAGATAGATATTTTATACATAAGATACAGAATATATAGAATGTGTGTGTTCCTGACATCTCCCAAACCTCTCCTTTCCCCTCACTTCCCTCCCCTTCCTCAAAAAAATAAATAAATAAAATAAGATAAGATAATATAGATAAGGTAGATTTTATATAGAATGTGTGTTCCTGACATCCTCCATTAACTCCTAATCCTCTCCTCTTCCCCTCACCTCTATTAGTCTGAAAAGAGCAGTGAATGTTAGTTGTGGCTGTATGCACACCACACACGCCATAGCCCACAGCACCCAGCCCATCTCAGGAGACAGAAAGAAAGGGAGTCTATGCTCTTACTTACAGTGGGACCATGGAGAAATAACATAGTCACCCTCCAACAGGAAGTCACATCACACAAAAAAAAGAGAAATCAAGAGGAGTCTTAGAGTAGTAAAAACTAAATTTTTGGGGTTAAGAACACATACTTGAATAGAATAGATTTTTTCAAACCAGAGTTTAGTATCACTTCTTTAATATCTTACGAAAAAGGAGTGTGATTGGCCAGCTATAAGGGGCGGAGGAGGCCGGATTTTTTTTTAAACATCCTTCAAAACAAAGAGGAGCGTGATTGGCTGGCTATAAGGGGAGGAGGGGGCCAGATTTTTTTTGTGACACTAAACAATATCTTCAGTTTTCAGAAAAAAAATCCATACTCATCCACTAGTTAATGTCCCTGCAATTTATTTTTCATGAAATCATTTCTTACGCCTTGACCTCCCACACCTCCCTTTTTCCCACTCACTTCTGGTTTGTTTGGAACAAGCAGTGCACGTTAGTTGCAGTCATGTGCACTGCTCTATGTACACTGTAACAGCAGTAAAAACTACTTTTTATTTAGTTTAATCGGTTTCCGACTGGCTCACGCAGATATACTGCGGCAGAATGGCTCTACTGGGCAAAATCCCCTATATATATGGCTTTCCTCAGGATAGCCAGCAGAGGGAGCACGAGCGCCGCCGGAGGCACGCACCCGCTGCACGGGACCCGATGCGCATGGCCGGCGGGCACAATCACGTGCACGAGAGCCAGCACGGGGATTTGTGTGTAAACACACAAATCCCTGTGCTGTCAGAGGAGAGAAGACAGATCCTGTGTTCCTACAAAGTAGGGACAGCGATCTGTCATCTCTCCTAGTTAGGCCCATCCCCACATAGAACACAGAGAGGGAACACACAGTTAACCCCTTGATCACCCCCTAGTGTTAAACCCTTACCTGCCAGCGACATTTATACAGTTATCAGTGCATATTTATAGCATATAATGGTCCCAAAAATCTGTCCGTCGCAATACCGCTAACAATCGCAGTTCACCGCCATTACTAGTTAAAAAATTAAAATAAATAAAAATGCCATAAAAATGCCATAAATATTTCCCATAGTTTGGGGATGCTATAACTTTTGCGCAAACCAATCAATATAGGCTTATTGTGATTTTTTTACCAAAAATATGTAGAAGAATACCCATTTGCCTAAACTGATGAAGAAATTTGTTTTTTTTTTTTAAATTTGGGGGATATTTATTATAGCAAAATTGTCACTCTTTTTTTGTTTATAGCGCAAAAAATAAAAAACGCAGAGGTGATCAAATACCACCAAAAGAAAGCTCTATTTATGGAAAAAAAAAGGAGGCAAATTTTGTTTGGGTACAGAATTGCATGACCACGCAATTGTCAGTTAAAGCGACGCAGTGCCAATTTGTAAAAAGTGCTCTGGTCAGGAAGGGGGAAAAATCTTCCAGGGCTGAAGTGGTTAAGAACACATAATTGCATTTTTTTTTTTAAAACCAGAGTTTAGTGTCACTTTAACATCTTACAAAAAAAAGCGTGATCGGCCAGCTATAAAGGGGAAGAGGAGGCTGGATTTTTTTTTTTTTTTTAAACATCCTACAAAACAGAAAAAGGAGAGTGATTGGCTGGCTACAAGCGGAGGAGGAGGTCAGATTTTTTTTTTTTTTTTTGGAGCTTTGGAGCACGTGACGCATCAGAAGTCGTACCCCCATTCAGTGCAATGGAACCATTCTAATCGGTGCGACTTGCATTGACTTCTGTTAACCACCTCAATACAGGGCACTTACACCTCCTTCCTGCCTGGGCCATTTTTTCAGCGCTGTCACACTTTAAATGACAATTGCGCGGTCATGCTACACTGTAACCATGTGACATTTTTATCATTTTCTTCACACAAATAGAGCTTTCCTTTTGGTGGTATTTAATCACTCCTGGGTTTTTTATTTTTTTTTTTAGGAAAAAAAGGTTTTCTTAGTTTCTGGCAGTAAATTTTGTAAATATTAGGATTTTTACTACAGCTTACCTGTAAAATCCTTTTCTTGGGAGTACATCACGGGACACAGAGCAGCCATAATAACTAACTGGTTTATACGCCACCTATAGGTGAATGGACACTGGCAAGCCAAACAAAAAGACAGGAAGTCCTCCCTTATATAACCCCTCCTATACAGGAAGTACCTCAGTTTTGTAGCAAGCAACAAACTTCCCAGACAAGAGGGGAGGGATCTCTGTGTCCCGTGATGTACTCCAAGAAAAGGATTTTACAGGTAAGCTGTAGTAAAAATCCTAATTTCTTTATCGTACATCACGGGACACAGAGCAGCCATAATAACTAACTGGGACATCCCCAAGCAATGCTCTTTGAGGGGAGGGAGCCCATTATGACCAAAGAAACACCATCAGAACAACAGGATCTATATTGTTGCCTGCAGTACATTGCATCCAAATGCAATATCCTCCTGAGTCCTAACATCCACTTGATAAAACCTAGTGAATGTATGTACCGAACACTAAGTAGCACTTGCAAATCTGAGCCATCGATGCTTGATGACAAACTGCCCATGAAGCACTCACTCTTCTGGTAGCGCGTGCTTTTACTCGGAAATGCGAGCCTAACCCCTTAAACCATACGCCTGAACAATCACCTGGCGGATCCACTGAGAAATAGTTGACTTAGATGCTGCCTGCCCCATCTTGGGACCTTCTGGCAATATAAACAGCACATCAGACTTTCGCATCTGAGCTGACATTCTCAAATAGACTCTGATAGCCCGTACTACATCAAGAGAATGAAATAATCTCTCCTCTGCAGACTGTGGATTTGGAAAAAAGGAAGGGAGCATAATATCCTGATTTAGATGAAAACTGGACACTACCATGGGTAAAAATTCTGGCTGTGGCCGCAAAACCGCCCTATCCTGGTGCAAGATAGAGCCGCCAACTCCGACACCCTCCTGGCCAATGTCACTGCCAATAAGAAAACAAATTTTCTTGTCAAGAGAACTAAAGGAATCTGCCGGCTAGGCTCAAAGGGCTGCCTCTGTAAAACCCCCAGTACTATATTTAAATCCCAAGGGCACAGAGGTGGCCTGACCAGTGGAAGCACCCGAACCATCCCCTGTACAAATGTTCGTACTAAGGAGTGAGAAGCAATAGGCCTCTGAAAAAAAGATTGCCAAGGCCGAGATTTGACCCTTAATTGTACTTAAGGCCAGATTCATATCCACCCCCTTTTTGCAGAAAAGCCAAAACTCTCCCGATGACATATCTACGATGACATATCTACGAGGGGTGCCACCTCCTGGTCTCACACCAGGCAATATAGGATCTCCAGACCCTATAGTAGATATTTCTGGAAACTGGCTTTCTAGCATTCAACATGGTAGAAAATACTGACCCAGAAATTCCCCAGTACCTTAAGATCCTGGTTTCAATAGCCAAGCCGTTAAACATGAGACCGTAAAGCAGGGTGGAAAATTGGACCCCGTGAGAGCAGATCCGGACGGAGTGGAAGAACCCAGGGGTTTCCCACTGCCAGTCTTACAATCTGTGCGTACTAAGTCCTTCTGGGCCAGGCCGGAGCTACTAGAATTAACGGCTTTCTCTCTACCCGGATCCTGCGTAGTAGCCTTGGCAACAGCCGGATTGGGGGGGGGGGGGGCATATATCAGGGAAAACTGATCCACGGAATTATCAGGGCATCTGCCCTTAATGACAGTGGGTCCCTGGTTCTGGACACGAAACTGTCTAGTTTCCTGTTGAACCTGGATGCCAGCAGGTCTACATCCGGAACACCCCATCGGCGGCAGATTGATGCAAAGATCTCAGGATTTAGGGACCACTCTCCTGGTATCATCTGCTGGCGACTCAAAGTCTGCCTTCCAATTCTCTACTCCTGGGATAAACACCATCGATAGGGATGGAACAAATCTTTCTGCCCACGTTAGCATGCGATTTACTTCTTTCTGGGCTGTCTGACTCCTGGTGCCCCCCTGGTGATTGATATATGCCACAGCCATGGCACTGTCTGACTGTACTCTCACAGGACATCCCTGTAGCCTGCGAGTCCAGAAGCTTAGAGCCAAGCGAGCTGCCCGAATCTCCAAAACATTGTTGGGCATGCTCCTCTCCCTCCAAGACCACTCTCCCTGGACGGTGGCCTCCTCTAGGATTGCCCCTCATCCAGAGGGGCTGGCGTCTGTCGTCACCACCTTCCAGACCATGGGTAAAAAGGAGCTTCCTTTTACCAGATTCCTGCTTAACATCCACCAACTGAGACTCTGACACACTCTTAGCCGAAGAACCATGTGCCAGTCCAGAGACTGGACCGTCTGGTTCCAGACAGATAGAATGTTGCTCTGAAGTGGTCTGGAGTGAAACTGTGCATAAGGGACTGCTTCGAATGAGGACACCATCTTCCCCAGTAGCCTCATACACAGGCGAATGGAAGGATATCTTTTCCTCTTTATGGCCTGGACAAGGTTTTTCATGACCCTGACTTTGTCTAGTGGTAAGAATACCTTTGCCTTGACTGTGTCTAGTATTAGCCCCAGATATTCTAGGCGTTGAACCGCCTGCAGGGCCGATTTTGACCAATTCAGAACCCAACCCAGACGTTCCAAGAATTGAACCGCCCAAGCTACATTCTGACTCAGGTCTGGAACCATTTGATCTATCAATAGTAGATCGTCCAGGTACCCTGTAATCGATATTCCCTGAGATTTTAAAACTGCCAATACTGGAGCCAATATCTTTGTGAATACTTGAAGTGCCGTGGCTAACCAAAAGGGCAGAGCCACAAACTGAAAATGTTGGTCGCCCACCGAGAATCGCAGAAACCTTTGATGGGACCTGCAGATTGGCACATGTAGGTACGGGTCCTTGATGTCTATGGATGCAAGGAATTCCTCCCCATGTAAGGAGGCTACCACCGAACTAATTGATTTCATGCGGAAAGAACGAATGACCAAAAATTGATTCAAGACCTTGAGATCCAGAATAGACCTTACATCTCCTATTGGCTTTGGGATAAAAAGATTTGAGTACAAACCCTCAAATCTTTCAATGATTGGAGCCTCTGAAATTACTCCTTGTAACTTTAGCTGACCTATTGTCTGAAGAAAAGATCTCTTCTTTACTGGGTCTATGGGGACGTTGTACCTTAGGAACCGAGAGGGGGGAAGCCCCCAGAATTCTATTTTGTACCCCTGAGATATGGTGGAAATAACCCACTTGTCTTGGATCACTTCCCAGGCTTTTGCGAACCTTAATAGCCTCCCCCCACCCGCATGAGTGGGGGCACCCCTTCATAAGGAAGGCTTGGGACTGACCTTAGGGGGTCTCTGGGTGCAGGGCTTTTTTTGCCTTGAGGCTTTCCCCTACAACCGGACGGCTGAGGCCGTTGATACTGCCTGATATTAGAAATGCTGGGTACTGAAGCACTAGGCCCCTTGAAAGAGGGTCATCTGCACTTCTTCTTGACCGGTAGAAGTGCACTCTTACCCCCTGAATTCTTCTGGATATATTTGTCCAGGTCCTCTCCAAATAGCCATTCCCAGTGAAAGGGAAAACCAGCTAGTAATTTTTTGCAGGGTGACTCCACAGCCCAGCTCTTTAACCAAAGAATCCTACACATATGTACTGATAGCAGGGCCAACCAAGACATCTGTTGTATGGAATCTTTAAGGGCATCCACCGCGAAACATAGGGCCCGAGGTAATTTTGCCAAATCCTCCACAGGTACCCCTTGATCGGGAACAGTCTTAGTTACCCACTTCACTTGGTCCTTTAAATACTGACAGATTCCTATAACTGCTACTGCCGGTTGTACACCAGACCCGCAAATAGCAAATTAAGTTTTTAATAAAGACTCCAATTTCTTATTTGCTGGATCCTTAAACACCAGGGCATCATCTACAGGACAGGTGAAACTCCTATTCACAGAGGAAATGGCTGCGTCCACAGAGGCATGCTCTATTTTTTTTTTTCCTCCATAGGGTACAAAAGTGCAAACCTCTTAGGAGGAATAAACAGCTTATCTGGGTGATCCCAGTCAGCATACATGATCTGTTCTAGTAACGGGTGCAAGGGAAAGGCCTGTGAACTCTGTGGAAGCCGCAGAAATCCTAAAGAAGAAAAAGAAACTTCAGGGACCTCAGGTGGTAATTTGAAACCTGATCGGACCATCTCCGTGAGGGACTAGATCAACAGTCTCTGGGATTGAGAGGCTGAAAATGGTTCTTCAGAACCTGACTCCTCAGAGTGGAATCTGTGGCTTGAGCTTCCTCCCGGTCATTCACTGCCACTACCTACACATCCTCTGCCCAATCCTGTTCCAATGCAAGTGGGGCTCAGGTGAAGGGGATCTATCCCGTTTTTTTTCCCCCTTGGGAAACTGAAGCAATCATACCTGCTATTTTCCCCTCTAGCCCAGCTAAAGCTGATGCTAAGTCATCCTTTGTAACGTAGGTTGAGGCAGAAGCATTAGCTGTTGCTACAATGCCTGACAACCGTAATGGCTCAGACTGGCCAGTTGCCTCAGGTCTTTCAGGAGATCTAAACACAGCAGATGTAAGGCTAACATCCTCTAATACTGATGGTGGAACATTTGCACCTCTTCCTGCTGCGCCTCCCCCACTCCTCTACCGGGAAGACATGCCTAAGACAAAAATGTTTTTTGAGGTAAAAACAACCCCAACTTTATGCACTTCAACCGCTTTTGTAAGTATTACAGCTCTTATGGGACCTGTGGTGCCCTTGTCCATCCACCCACAGTGACTCACATGCCCAGCTGACGCTGCTCTGTGTCCTCTCCAGCCTCCTTACAGAAGCTTAGGGCTGGGACCGCTCCTAATATGGCCGCTTCCACCCCTACTGCACATGTCCGGCGTTCTGTGCCACTCTCACGCCCCTCCTACATGCACGTTTTTTCTCGCCGTTCCCGCGCGTGCGCGCCACCTCCAACCGTAAACAGCGATGGAAAAGGGCCACCGAAGGCGCCAGAGTGAGAGCCAGATGCACAGGTGTGGGGGAATCCTAAAAAAACGCCCACCTCCTTACAAAATCAACCTGGCTGGAAGCTCCACAGAGAAGCGCCGCTGTCCGCACAACACTGCCCCCGGTGGATAAAAAAATTATGACACTTTTTTTTTTTTAAAGAAAAAGGTAAGAGACTGGAAAATACAATTTACGGTTTCACAAGTACAAGAAAGGTTCTTTTAAAACACTTACCAGTCCCGCCGCAGGATTTTGCTTAAAAGCTAGATTCCAATCTTCCCCCATCATGGCGGGTCTCTATCTCTAGGACCTTCAAGGACCGGGTCCCCCTGTATATGGTGCCACTCCCTTGGACCTGTAAAGCACCCTGCCGGAACGCCTTTGGGATCTTTTATTTCTTACCAAGGGTCCGGATCTCCCAGGGGCCAGTGCCCAAAGGGTCACATTACAGGCAATACCTCGTAATCTTCTTGTGTATTGAGGTTCGGGTACCATCTATTTTAGTGTATCACCGTTTGGATGGATCCGATTATAGCCCTTTTAAATCCTTCGGGATCTGTTCTGGGACCATCTTATTAGCTAGCTCAATGGAGAGCTTCTTCAAACCATGAAGACACTGGCAAAAAAACTGAGGTACTTCCTTTGTAGGAGGGGTTATATAGGGGAGGACTTCCTGTCTTTTTGTTTGGTTTGCCAGTGTCCATTCACCTATAGGTGGCGTATAACCCAGTTAGTTATTATGGCTGTTCTGTGTCCCGTGATGTACAAAAAAGAAAAGTAATTTTTCTCCTTCACTGATGGGCGCTGATGAGGCAGCACTGATGGGCACTGATAGGCTGCACTGATGGGCACTGATGAGGTGGCACTGATGAGGAGGCACGAATATGTCGCACTTAAAGTAGGGACTTGGTGGGAGCAGTCAGGTGACACGAGTAGGGACTTGGTGGGAGCAGTCAGGTGACACGAGTTGGTGGGAGCAGTCAGGTGACACGAGTAGGGACTTGGTGGGAGCAGTCAGGTGACACGAGTAGGGACTTGGTGGGAGCAGTCAGGTGACACGAGTAGGCTGTAAGCTTTGAGCACATTCAGCCTTACTGGGTGTAATCCAGGGCTCGACAAACCCCGGGCAACAGGTCGCATTTGCGACTAGAATTAGCGACCTGGCGCCTGGGGCGGCACAGCTGGGGTATCCTGTCTCCGTGCGACACCCCCCCGACGCGTTCACGTTGGGCCACGCTGGTAATTGAGACCGCGGCTTTGTGGCCTTCTGCAGTCCTATGGTTCCTTCTGGAATCGGGCTCCTTCTTGTGGTGGCCATTGGTATGACAAGACAACCAACAATGCTAATGGAGCTTCCCCTTCCTGTTTTCACTGCCCGACCATCTCCTTCCCTTTACTTAGAACCCCCAAACATTATATATATTTTTTATTCTAACACCCTAGAGAATAAAATGGCAGTCGTTGCAATACTTTCTGTCACACCATATTTGCGCAGTGGACTTACAAGCACACTTTTTTGGGAAAAAATACTTTTTTTTATTTATAAATAAGACAACAGTAAAGTTAGCCCAATTTTTTTTTTTTATATATTGTGAAAGATAATATTACGCCAAGTAAATTGATACCCAACATGTCACGCTTCAAAATTTCGTCCGCTCGTGGAATGGCGACAAACTTTTTTACCCTTTAAAATCCCCATAGGCGACGTTTAAAAAAATTCTACAGGTTGCATGTTTTGAGTTACAGAGGAGGTCTAGGGCTAGAATTATTGCGCTCGCTCTACCAATCGCGGCGATACCTCACATGTGTGGTTCGCCTGTCAGTTTTTCAGGTGGACCTGATCGGACCCTTAGCGGGGATATGGCGGTCTTGTGTCCCTGCATGGCAGGAAATAAAAGCAGTCACATTCGTTCTAGTCGTCTGTGTAAATTTAAGATTGGTTAATTTTTATATTGAAAATAAAGCTTTGTCGGTCGTTTAAAAAAAAAAAAAACCTGGCCCCTAACTTTTTTAGCTGGTTTCTAGATTCCAAGCAAATTTGTCAAGCCCTGGTGTAATCCACGAAAAGTGAGACATCCACCCCTCCCCCACATAACACATCCTGGTGATCAAAAGGAATGTTGCAACTGATCAGGTGACCTCAGAAACACAGACTGCACCATAACAATAATCAGATCGCTGGAGCTTCTCCTCTGCCCAGCTGACTAGATACATCTCCCCTAAATCAAATCACTCGTCTGTGTATCTTCTGCTGGCCGTCCTGTGAGTTCACTGCACTATACATGCATTTCCTCCTCTCACACTGATCTGTGGATCATGATGAGAAACAACCAGTCATAACCCAGGAAAGGCAGCCAATCCTGGGAGAGCTGGAGAAGAAAAAGGAGAGGGGGGGGGGGGTTGTGAATTGTGAAGTACACAGAATGCTTGTCTCACGCTCGCTCGTGCATGAAATATGTAAATCACCTGTCACTCGCAGCACAGGGGAAGAACTGACTGGTACTTCTCTGTCTGCCCATCACTGAAAAAAGATAAGAGTATTGCTCAGAGCTGGATTAACTCTTTGTGGCAAGACTGGGCACAGATGGCATGAAATCCTATACTGTACAAGTTACAAGCCTTAATAGAACATGCTGAAGTTAGAAGCCGATTGGCTGCAAGATAGAGCTGTACCAGACAATCCATCTCCTTCCAAGTTATTCCGCAGGTAAGTAAATGTCAGAAGCTGGAGGGCCTGTCATTAATAGACATCTGTATATAGCCAGCAGGTCTCCACCTTATTGGGAGTTGGAGCAAATGACTAGGCCTATTCTGACATTTTTTATTTACAAGTAAAAATCAGGGTTTTTTGCTAAAATATTACTTAGAGCCTCCAAACATTATATATTTTTTTTAAGTAAGGCCCTAAAGATTTTTTTCTTTTTCTGGCCATTTTATTTTAGGGCCCTTGTGGGTGGGTTTTGCAATTTTTTACATCACACGGTATGTGTGCAGCAGTTTTTCAAACACCAATTTTGGGAAAAACGACTCTTTTTTTTAAATTTGATGCAATTTTCAAACAACACATAAACCAATTTTTTGTGTAAAATATAAAAGATGATGTTACACTGAGTAAATAAATACCAAACATGTCACGCTTTAAAATTGCGCATGCCTGTGCAGTGGCAACAAACTACGTAAATTTTACTATCCATAGGCAACTCTTTAAAAGCCTTTACAGGTTACCACTTTAGATTTACAGGAAGAGGTCTGGTGCTAGAATTACTGTCCATGATCTGAAGTTCGTGGTGATACCTCACATGTTTTGGACATGGACACACGTGTTTTTTTTTTTTTACACTGTTTCTTAATTTTTTTTTATTTTGATCACATTTATTGCTGTCACAAGGAATGTAAACATCCTTGTGACAGCAATAGGCATATGACAAGTACTCTTTATGGAGGGATCTGGGCTCAATAAGACCCCAAATTCCTCCTCTGCACTTAGAAGCATTCAAAACACCAAGATCACTGTTTTTAAATACTTTTGATTTTTTGGCGCATCATCACTTCCAGGTTACCATAGTGGAGACCCGATCAAAACTGATAACATCTGTTTGGGTGTCTGACCAGCCAGCAGCCATTGAGGAGCTGGGCCAGCACTGAGAAAAAATTAAGACTTCAGAAGAGTAGAGGGATATGTAGAGGGCCATGCTAGGGAACTGACTCTTCCTGGAGTTTTATGGGCAGCACAGTGGCTCAGTGGTTACCATGTCTGCCCTCCAGCACTGGCGTCCGTGGTTCACATTAGGTTTGCCCCGGATACCACTTTTCTAAGGCCGAGTACAAGTACCGATACTTTTTTCAAGTACTTGCCCATACCGATTACTTTTTTTTAATGTCATGTGACAGTGGCACTAATATGCAGTACTGATGACGTGTGGACTGTCAGTAGTTCATTTGTATTAATTCTTTTTACAACTTAATTTTTTACAAGATTTTTTTTTTTCTTTTTTTTGGGGGGGGGGGGGGGGGGTAGTGGACAGTGTCAGTGTGTTTTTTTTATTTATTATTTTCATAATTAAAACTTTTAAATATTTATTTATTACAATTCTTTATTTTATTATCAGCCCTGTGTCTCCCCTTTGAGACAGAAAAAGGGACTAAGGGTACAGATTCCCCAGTCCCTTCCTCTGCAGCCTCAGCTGCACTGAAGATGAATGGATAGGAGACAGGGGCTTCTCTCCTTTCATAAACTGAGGCACTATAACACAATTACTATGCTCAGTTATGAATGAACAGTCAGTGATCACTGACTGTTCATTCGGAAAAGAGCTCCTTCCTTCGTCTCCTTCCTGACAAATCGAGGACAGAGGGGGCGAAGGAGCATGAAGGGGGACAGGAGCAGAGCACAAGTACTCGGGTAAATGCTCGGTATCGGAACCAATACTAGAATCGGTACAACCCTAGTTCACATCCTGGTCCCCCCCACTCCACAGACACACTGGTTGTTTGATTGTCCCTAATATGGTATTTTATTAAGCATGTCCAACATGGCAACCTGCCCCATCCCCAATGTGATCATTGCTCTGAGCCCCCGGGAGAGATTTCCCCTCTTTCACTAGCACAGGAAGTGAGGGCAATCCAAATGGGGACACAGCCAGAAATAAACACCTAACAGACAATCGGACTCCTCCAAACATTACAATGAAGAGAGGATGGGGTCAGAGATCATACAATGGGAGTTCTGTGATTGCTATCAGTCTAGAGGTCGACCGATATATCGGCCGGCCGATATATCGGCCGATATTTGGCGTTTCTTACTTAATCGGCATCGGCCGATTGTGCTGATAAAAAAGGCCGATTATAACTTCAGCCGTGACTTGCAAATGACTTCTGTAATAGAAGTTAATGCAAGTTTCCTTAAGTTATCTGTGGAGAGGATTCTCTCCTCCTCTGGGCAGCCTGCCAAGTCTGATGAGAAGAAACATTGTATCTTTCAGGTTCTTTTTATCAAGACTGAACTCCCTGTGTAGAAGTTCTCAGTTTAACCATTTAAAGACTAAATCTTTTCTGACACTTGTTGCTTACAAGTCAAAATCCTGTATTTTCTGCTAGAAAATCACTTAGAACCCCCAAACATTATATATATATTTTTTAGCAGAGAATCTAGGGAATAAAATGGTGATTGTTGCAATATTTTATGTCACACGGTATTTGCGCAGCGGTCTTTCAAACGCAATTTAAAAAAAAAAAAATACAGTAATGAATTAAAAAAAAAAAACCTAAGCAGTAAAGTTAGCCCATTTTTTTTCGTCCAAAAGTTTTGATTACCTGTTTTTGTGTATTTATTATTTGATAGTTTTTTTTTTTTTTTCTAAATTATACATACAAGTGAACTGATTGAAGGTTTGTTTTGTTTAATGTTTAAATGAAAAAAAATTTCTGTATTACTTAAGGTTGCTTTCACACTGGAGCGGGCATGCGTTGATGGTAAAACGCTGCTAGTTTTAGCGGCGCTTTACCATCATTTTAGAGGCGCTATTCGGCTGCTAGCGGGACGCTTATAACCCAGCTAGCGGCCGAGGAAGGGGTTAAATGCGCCCCTGAAGCGCCGCTGCCAAAACGCTTTGCAGGCGCTTCGGCTGCGGTGCGCATTCATTTCAATGGGCAGGAGTGGTGGAGGAGCGGTATACACCGCTCCAAAGATGCCGCTTGCAGGACTTTTTTTTACATCCTGCCAGCGCATCACCTCAGTGTGAAAGCACTCGGGATATCACACTGAGACTGCAGGGGAGCCGTTTTACAGGCACTTTACAGGCGCTATTTTTAGCCCAAAAGCGCCTAGAAAACGCCCCAGTGTGAAAGGGGTCTAACTGTTAGATTTTATGAGATGAAGGGAAAAAAGAAAGGAAAAAAAAAAATCGGCCAAATATATCGGCCCAAAAAAAAATCGGCATCACATATCGGCCATCGGCCACCGCGATTTCTAAATATCGGCATCGGCCAGAGAAAAACCCATATCGGTTGACCTCTATATCAGTCTGTAAGATTCTTCCTCCTGTGTGTAGAAGAAGCCGGTGTGAGCCCCGGAACCTGGGAGAGGACATGGGGACAACCTGTCCTCCGTGGGGAACTAATAGTCCCAGCACACCCTGCCAGCCTGGTGCTTGTAGTCCCACATGGCAACGCAGTCTTCCTCAGTCCCGGGTAGGGCGGTGTCCCCTCACCTCTATCCCACACAGACCACATATTTACTCTTCTTCACAGGCAAGCTGAGCGCTAAATTCCAATATTGGAAACAACAGAATATTATCACACATCAGCTTCCTGCGTGCTCTGAAAACTCTTCCCCCATCGCTTTGTTGAACGGAAGCAGGATACCATGTGACCAGGAAGAGTTCTGAGTGCCATGTGACTAGAGGGCGTGGTGTTGGTTTCCTGAGGCGCCATCTCTAGTGCTGGCAGGAGCAACAGGCTGTGTGTGGCAGAGTGAGGGCAGAGTGGAGGATCAGCACTGTGTGTGAAGAAGGGTGAATGCTGGTTCAGGTGACAGATGTCCTCCTCCTCTCTGCCCTCCATGGATTCACCAATAAGAATAATCATTGTAAATAAAAGTTTTACTCTATGGGCAGCTGCTCCACCGCCATGTATAGGGTATGTATAATGTAAAACATTCCTTCCACCAAACTGATCAGACCTTAGCTCAGATCTCAGGACCCAGAAGTAATAGAACCTTTACATGATTTCTGCTTCCCATCTGTCTTATGGTTGACCCCCCCCCCCCGCTCTGCCCATCCCACCTCCCAGAGGCGTAACTACAACTTTCAGGGCCCCGGTGCAAGAAACCATGAAGGGCCCCCTTGACCTCTGATCCCGGGCCTGGATCCCTTTGCTCTCATTGTGGGGCCCTTTATTAGGGTCTCACAGTGGCCTCCTTGTTGCCATCATGGTGGTAGAACACCAGGGTCCAGTCCCAAGTGCAACCTTTGTGACCCTGGTAGTTCCACCACTGTGTTCCACCTGCATTTAGGTACTGCCATAAATGTGATAGATTTTACTGGCATGTAAGACCTGCACTCCCAGCATCTGAAAGGCTTTTAAACAGGATGTTACTGACAGGCTCAGTGAGCGGACCCTGAGTAGATCACCCAGGACAGGAGAACCAACATACCCGTTGCCAACCCCAGGAATATGAGCTGCAGTGGTGCAGGAGGAAAGCTATGACAGCAAGTGGCTCACATTGGGGACACTGATGGAGGTTGGAATGTCAGACTGGCAGCATTGGGCTAGCAGCAGTGGAGAGTGGTGGGGGGCCAAGTCAGGAGGCGGTTATCAGTAAGACCCCTTTCACACTGGAGCATTTTGCAGGTGCTATAACGTTAAAAATAGTGTCTGCAAAACGCCCCAAAACAGCTGCTACATTCATTCCAGTGTGAAAGCCCGAGGGTTTTCACACTGGAGTGGTGCGCTGGCAGGGCGTCAAAAAAAGTGCTGCCAGCAGATTCTTTGGAGCCGTGAAGGAGCGGTGAACTCACCGCTCCTCCACCGCTGCTCCCCATTGAAATCAATGGGGCAGCGCTGCGATACCGCCAGCAAAACGCTGCCCTGGTGGCGTTTTGCGGGTGGATTTAACCCTTTTCCAGCCACTATTGGGGGTTAAAACCGCCACGCTAGCAGCCGAATAGTGCCGCTAAAACGACGGTAAAGTGGCGCTAAAAATAGCGCCGCTTTACTGCTGACGCCCGGGCATCAGCAGTGTGAAGGGGGTCTAACAGAAGAGTCAGTGCAAGAATTTTTGTCTACACAGGCAAAGGTGCATTTCGATTTTTGATGCTCTTCAACTCCACCATCCACCCCTCTCCCCTCCACAATGCAACCCCACCACCCCTACTGTCCACAGCCGTGCTGGGACCTCCTTCACATTATTCCTGTGTTTGTGATGGGGTGCAACGTGAAGGACGTCTCCCCACCTCTAACACAGATCCTCTCCTCCAGGTTCTCCCTTCCAGAAGACCCCCCCCCCCCCCCCCCCAATCCTGGGTCAAATCCACTCCCCCCCATCCTCCCCAGCACAAATCCTCTTTCCCCTATGCCAGCATAAGTATTCTCCCCAGTTCTGTCACAAATCCAAATCCATACTTCCTAAACTGTCCTGGTTTTGGTGGGATCTTCCTGAGATACAAATGAAATCCTATGTATCCGGATTAAGGGTCTGTTTATACCACAATGCTGTGAGGGAAAATTGTGTTTTGTGTGCACTTCCCACACTGCATTCAAAATGCACTGCCATAGCGATCTGTAATGGGTATCAACTTAACCTCTTCACATTGTGCCTCCTGGCAGTCATGTGATCCAAAAACTCCTGATCGCTTGCAGTGATCAGGAGCTTTCAGTTAGACGCCGGTAACTGATAAGGGGGTGCTCAAGGCTTGCACATCGCTACTGATCACAATTCATGCATATATGGCCCAGGCGCCGAGAGGCCGCATATTTGTGTGTGGCAAGGGGTTAATGACAATGGTCGCAAAAGCAGTGTTTGCATGCATTAGAATGTTTGATCAGCAGTACCATGCGATCCCGTTGCTGTGCGTTTTATAAAGCAGCGCATGCACAGTTCTTGTGAAAGTGGAAACTCCTGCGCTGTCGGGGGGGGGGGCTATGCTAAAAGGACACTGCTGCAACACCTAAGTACTGATCCAAGGCAGGACAAATGGGACAAAAGTGGGGGAAGATGGTAGTTGCGCTGTGATGAAGGGGGGGGGGGGGGGGGGGAGCTACAAAGATAACTAAAGTGGCAAAGTGAACTAAAAAAGCAGAAACGGGCCAATGCATGAATAAATCCTACATGCTAAAAGAACATGGTGGGGATGCAGTGCAATGCAACGTAGCTGATCAACATGACATGTTGCGGGCAGACAAAGCCTAATATATAAAGGTAATCGTGAAACAGTGACTGCTTGAATATAGCAAAACAAAAATGCATATACTAACACAAATAGGATGAATAATGACACAATGCAAAAAAAAAAAAATATATATATATATATAATGCAAGAAAAATATATGTGGGCTACTGCCCCATTAGCAAAAACGTGCCAGATCCTGGTGAACTACAAGTGACAAATCCCTAGGACAAACATGAATATTAGTTCATATCATCCAGTCCAAAAAGCAAAAACACGTGATGAGAAACACAAAACAAGTCCAATCGTGAAGGGAGGGGGGATCTTCAGTGAGGACACCTCCGTATTTGCAAGCCGCTTACCTTACAGCTGTAAGGTGTACAGCCTGTGGTGCAAATGACCAGCAGGTGTAGACGTTCCGTGTATACAGGCAGTGACAATGATGGACATGCCAAGCGAAATATAAAAAATAAAAAGTATACAGCATGTAAAATAACTCTGCAACGACCACAGTGGAGGGGGGGCAAGACACACACAGGGGGAGGTTGCACTCACTTTCATGAAGTGAGTGTGGGCATCAATCCACGAGCACCGAGCTCGTATGCCTCCAGGAGTGTCACCAATCTGGAATCTGTCCCCGTGCCTGGAAACTGGAATATGTCCCCGTGCCTCTCTCCTCAGTGTTCGTCAGGTAGAGTAGTGATGTACAGTGTGAGGGGGAAAGAGACGCACATAGCGTGATCCCATATAAAAGGTATATTTATTCAATAAAACAAGTCCAATCAACTTACATTTAAAACAATGCTGCAGTGTGTATTAACTACGAGCGCCGAGCTCGTCTCCTGTTGTTTGTCTGTGACAGCGTCCCGTGCTCCAATCCTAATGCATATCGTCACGTCACGTGACTTCTTCAGCCCACTAGCCCACATATATTTTTCTTGCATTATATATATATTTTTTTTTTTTTTTTTGCATTGTGTCATTATTCATCCTATTTGTGTTAGTATATGCATTTTTGTTTTGCTATATTCAAGCAGTCACTGTTTCACGATTACCTTTATATATTAGGCTTTGTCTGCCCGCAACATGTCATGTTGATCAGCTACGTTGCATTGCACTGCATCCCCACCATGTTCTTTTAGCATGTAGGATTTATTCATGCATTGGCCCGTTTCTGCTTTTTTAGTTCACTTTGCCACTTTAGTCATCTTTGTAGCTTCCCTCCCCCCCCCCTTCATCACAGCGCAACTACCATCTTCCCCCACTTTTGTCCCATTTGGCATGCACAGTTCTTAGTGCAGACTAACATCGTTTCAGCCCATTAAAATGAAAGGGCTGAAATCGCACTGCACCTGGAAGGCATGTGAATTGCAAAGGAACGCACAGCGCGCTCCTATGTGATTTGTGGTGTGAACCGGCCCTGAGTCTTGGGGCCCAGTGCCGAAAAAAAGTTCAGGCACTTGGCTCCAATAACTTGCCTGACGGGGGGGCACTAGCATAGGTACCTGGAGCAATTGCCCTGAATCTCTAGCAAGGTGCCCAGGATCCCAGACACCATGATTGTCCCCTTAATAGCAGCCAGTTTGTCTTTTAACCACTTGCCGACCGGGCCATTGCCGAAAGACGGCAACAGCGCGGTCGGCTAGTTCTGGGTGGACGTCATTCCAGAAAGTTGCTGCCGCGCGCCCCCTGGGGCGCGCACTCGGGAACATCCGTGACCGCCGGGTCCGCATCATGGTAAATAGCCGCTGATCGCGGCCGTTTACAACGTGATCGTTCCGTCAAATGACGGAGCGATCACATGTAAACAAACCGGCGTCACGTCATGACGCTGGTTCCTCCATCCCCTCTCTGTACCGATCGGTACAGTGCGGAGGGAGAGGGGGAGAGGAGGAGAGATGGCAGCGCTGTGGGCTGGATGTTTAGTGCCCACAGCGCTGCTCAATATACATAATGGCAATAATCTGCAATACTCTGCATCACTGCAAAACTCTACCAACACTCTGCAACTCTGCCAAGACTCGCCAATACTCTGCATCACTGTTCTATACTCTGCAACACTGTGCAATACTCTGCCAATACTCTGCAATAAATTTTAACAGAAACGAAGAACTTTTTTTTTTTTTAATTGAATTTTCAGTCTTTTTTGATTTATTGCGCAAAAAATAAAGAACCCAGCGGTGATTAAAAAACACCAAAAGAAAGCTCTATTTGTGTGAAAAAAAGGACATAAATTTCATATAGGTGCAGTGTTGCATGACTGAGTAATTGTCATTCAAAATGTGAGAGCACCGAAAGCTGAAAATTGGTCTGGTTAGGAAGGGGGTTTAAGTGCCCAGTGGTCAAGTGGTTAAGAAGGGGGGGAAGGGGCAAGTTATCAAAGAAGAATACATGCAGTGATTTGGGGGATAAGAGGATGCTTTAAGTGTTAGGGGGCACTTTGGGAGGGGAGAGAAATTGTGCTGGAAGGGAGGTTAATTAAAAAAATCTGACCCCCCCAAAGTGCCCCCTAACACATAAAGCCTCTTCCTATCCCCCCACTGCAAGTATTCTTCTTTGACAACTTGTCCCCTTCACTGTGTCTCCTTCCCCTGCACGTGCCAAGCATTAAGATTGAGTACAAACCTCAGATCAGCATGTCCAGTTCTGTTGATGCTGAGTGCTGTGTCCATTCTCCTCCCCCTCCTTCTCCTGTCTCTGACAACCGAGCCAAGGAAAAGAGGGAGGGGACTTCAGTCCATGTGTTAGTGTGAGGTGGGGGGAGGAAGGGGGGGGGGGGAGAGAGGGAGAGATGCCATACAGTGTAATCGCAGCGTGTGGGAACAGAAACATCCCGCACAAGCTGCGAGGTCAGTCACTGGAGCCATCGGAGGTGAGAGAAACAGGTGCCGGACCGGAAGTCTTTCATGCGGTTGTGGGGCCCCCTTACAGTGGCGGGATTAGGGTTGCCACCTCATCCCTTTAAAACGAACACATATTAATTACACAGGTTCTGTGGTTGATTAAGGTGGTAATTAAACTCACTTGTTGCCTTATCTGCAATAAATTAGCCTCAGAACTTGTGTAATTCATATGTGTTCGGGTTTAAAGGGATGAGGTGGCAACTCTAGGCGGGATTTGCCAGGGCCAGTGCGACTGTTGCGACCCTGATAATTCCGCCACTGCTTCCTCCTCCATTCATACCACATGGGGTGTCTTCCATTAATCTGTACAGATCAGCGCAGGTTCACCTCTGGGGCACAGAGAAAACACTCCGTCTCATATCACCCCTGGTCACCGGTCACATAGGAATGAATGAGGTGCCATCTGTGACATTTAACCAGTTGCCGACCGGTTGCATTTCTCCCCCCGGCGATCGGAGGTGAGGGGGGGGCCATCCATTCGTGGCCACCCCCTCCCGATCGCTCCCGGCCAATTAAATCATTCCTCTGCTGCTGTATGGGAAGCAGGGATACGGGATAGCAGCAGAGGAAATGATGTCATCTCTCCTCGGCTCTGTATTTTCCGTTCCGGCGCCAAGGAGAGAAGACATCCGAGTGAGTGCACAACACACACGCACAGTAGAACATGCCAGGCACACATTACACCCCCGATCACCCCCTAATCACCCCTCCCCCCGTCACACTGACACCAAGCAGTTTTTTTTTTCTGATTACTGCATTGGTGTCAGTTTGTGACAGTTGATGTTGTAGGGCAGTTAGTATTACCCCCTTTAGGTCTAGGGTACCCCCCTAACCCCCCTAATAAAGTTTTAACCCCTTGATCACCCCCCCGTCACCAGTGCCACTAAGCGATCATTTTTCTGATCGCTGTATTAGTGTCACCGGTGGCGCTAGTTAGGGAGGTAAATATTTAGGTTCGCCGTCAGCGAGTTAATAGCGTCAGGGACCCCCATATACTACCTAATAAAGGTTTTAACCCCTTGATTGCCCCCTAGTTAACCCTTTCACCAGTGATCACCGTATAACTGTTACGGGTGACGCTGGTTAGTTAGTTTATTTTTTATAGTGTCAGGGCACCCACCGTTTATTACCTAATAAAGGTTTAGCCCCCTGATCGCCCGGCGGTGATATAAGTTAGGTTTTAGAGTCAGATAGGGTCTGCGTCGCCCCAAGCAGCGTCAGGTTAGCGCCAGTACCACAACACCCACGCACGCAGCATACGCCTCCCTTAGTGATATAGTATCTGAACGGATCAATATCTGATCCGATCAGATCTATACTAGCATCCCCAGCAGTTTAGGGTTCCCAAAAACGCAGTGTTAGCGGGATCAGCCCAGATACCTGCTAGCACCTGCGTTTTGTCCCTCCACCCGGCCCAGCCCACCCAAGTGCAGTATCGATCGATCACTGTCACTTACAAAACACTAAACACATAACTGCAGCTTTCGCAGAGTCAGGCCTGATCCCTGCGATCACTAACAGTTTTTTTTTGTAGTATTTTGGTGAACTGGCAAGCACCAGCCCCAAGCAGCGTCAGGTTAGCGCCAGTACCGCTAACACCCACGCACGCACCGTACGCCTCCCTTAGTGTTATAGTATCTGAACGGATCAATATCTGATCCGATCAGATCTATACTAGCGTCCCCAGCAGTTTAGGGTTCCCAAAAACGCAGTTTTAGTGGGATCAGCCCAGATACCTGCTAGCACCAGCGTTTTGCCCCTCCGCCCAGCCCAGCCCAGTCCACCCAAGTGCAGTATCGATCGATCACTGTCACTTACAAAACATTAAACGCATAACTGCAGCGTTCGCAGAGTCAGGCCTGATCCCTGCGATCGCTAACAGTTTTTTTGTTAGCGCTTTGGGGAACTGGCAAGCACCAGCGGCCTAGTACACCCCGGTCGTAGTCAAACCAGCACTGCAGTAACACTTGGTGACGTGGCGAGTCCCATAAGTGCAGTTCAAGCTGGTGAGGTGGCAAGCACAAGTAGTGTCCCGCTGCCACCAAGAAGAAGACAAACACAGGCCCGTCGTGCCCATAACGCCCTTCCTGCTGCATTCGCCAGTCCTAATTGGGAACCCACCGCTTCTGCAGCGCCCGTACTTCCCCCATTCACATCCCCAACCAAATACAGTCGGCTGCATGAGAGGCATTTTCTTTATGTCCTCCCGAGTACCCCTACCCAACGAACCCCCCAAAAAAGATGTCGTGTCTGCAGCAAGCGCGGATATAGGCATGACACCCGCTATTATTGTCCCTCCTGTCCTGACAATCCTGGTCTTTGCATTGGTGAATGTTTTGAACGCTACCATTCACTAGTTGAGTATTAGCGTACAGCACTGCACAGACTAGGCACACTTTCATAGGGTCTCCCAAGATGCCATCGCATTTTGAGAGACCCGAACCTGGAACCGGTTACAGTTATAAAAGTTACAGTTACAAAAAAAAGTGTAAAAAAAAAAAATACACAAAAAAATATATATTATATAAAAAAATAGTTGTTGTTTTATTGTTCTCTCTCTCTCTATTCTCTCTCTATTGTTCTGCTTTTTTTTACTGTATTCTATTTTGCAATGTTTTATTGTTATTATGTTTTATCCTGTTTGCTTTTCAGGCATGCAATTTTTTATACTTTACCGTTTACTGTGTTTTATTGTTAACCATTTTTTTGTCTTCAGGTACGCCATTCACGACTTTGAGTGGTTATACCAGAATGAATCAATCCACCAATCAATCTCTTTTTTTCGTTCAGCCCACAGGCTGCATGAAAAAAAATTACAATATATGCCCAACAAGGACGAGCAACGTACTGGTATGTTGCTGGACTTTGAGTGGTTATACCAGAATGATGCCTGCAGGTTTAGGTATTATCTTGGTATCATTCTTTTCAGCCAGCGGTCGGCTTTCATGTAAAAGCAATCCTAGCAGCTAATTAGCCTCTAGACTGCTTTTACAAGCAGTGGGAGGGAATGTCCCCCCCCCCCCCCACCTTCTTCCATGTTTTTCTCTGGGTCTCCTGTCCCAACAGGGAGAATACAGCCGGTGATTCAGCCAGCTGACCATAGAGCTGATCAGAGACCAGAGTGGCTCCAAACATCTCTATGGCCTAAGAAACCGGAAGCTACGAGCATTTCATGACTTAGACTTCGTCGGATGTAAACAGCGCCATTGGGAAATTGGGGAAGCATTTTATCACACCGATCTTGGTGTGGTCAGATGCTTTGAGGGCAGAGGAGAGATCTAGGGTCTAATAGACCCCAATTTTTTCAAAAAAGAGTACCTGTCACTACCTATTGCTATCATAGGGGATATTTACATTCCCTGAGATAACAATAAAAATGATTTAAAAAAAAAATGAAAGGAACAGTTTAAAAATAAGATAAAAAAGCAAAAAAATAATAAAGAAAAAAAAAAAAAAAAAAGCACCCCTGTCCCCCCCTGCTCTCGCGCTAAGGCGAACGCAAGCGTCGGTCTGGCGTCAAATGTAAACAGCAATTGCACCATGCATGTGAGGTATCACCACAAAGGTCAGATCGAGGGCAGTAATTTTAGCAGTAGACCTCCTCTGTAAATCCAAAGTGGTAACCTGTAAAGGCTTTTAAAGGCTTTTAAAAATGTATTTAGTTTGTCGCCACTGCACGTTTGTGCGCAATTTTAAAGCATGTCATGTTTGGTATCCATGTACTCGGCCTAAGATCATCTTTTTTATTTCATCAAACATTTGGGCAATATAGTGTGTTTTAGTGCATTAAAAATTTAAAAAGGTGTGTTTTTTACCAAAAAAATGCGTTTGAAAAATCCCTGCGCAAATACTGTGTGAAAAAAAAAAAAAAAGAAAAACCCACCATTTGAATCTGTAGGGCATTTGCTTTAAAAAAATATATAATGTTTGGGGGTTCAAAGTCATTTTCTTGCAAAAAAAATAATTTTTTCATGTAAACAAAAAGTGTCAGAAAGGGCTTTATCTTCAAGTGGTTAGAAGAGTGGGTGATGTGTGACATAAGCTTCTAAATGTTGTGCATAAAATGCCAGAACAGTTCAAACCCCCCCAAATCACCCCATTTTGGAAAGTAGACACCCCAAGCTATTTGCTGAGAGGCATGTCGAGTCCATGGAATATTTTATATTGTGACACAAGTTGCGGGAAAAAGACACATTTTTTTTTTTTTTTTGCACAAAGTTGTCACTAAATGATATATTGCTCAAACATGCCATGGGAATATGTGAAATTACACCCCAAAATACATTCTGTTGCTTCTCCTGAGTACGGGGATACCACATGCATAGTTGCCAACTGTCCCGGATTTCCCGGGACATTCCCGGGACTTACACTCCATTCACAAATTTTTTGTGTCCCGGTAAATGTCCCGAAAAATCCGGTTTTTGATTTTTGCCGCCGCCGCCTGCCGCCGCCGCCGCTAGAGGTCTGCGGCCGGTGGAGACATTGTCTCCGCCGGCCGCCATCTTGAAGAAGCTTGAAGACGGCTGGGGGGGGGGCTAGACGGAGCTCCTCCGACGCCGCCCACCCTCCGCCCCGCCTCACTCCGCCCACCCTCCGCTCCGCCCCGCCTCACTCCGCCCACCCTCCGCCCCGCTCCGCCCCGCCTCACTCCGCCTACCCCCGCCCCGCTGCCAGGGAAAGGGGTGGGGGTTTTGCCATCCATGCGGAATTCGAAAAGACCGGCGGACTCTGAGGTAGGGGAGGGGGGGCGCACGCCACTGTGGGAATTTGTAGGGGGGGCTCCACTGGGGGACACCTGATGTGAGGGAGGGCTCCACTGGGGGACACCTGATGTGAGGGGGGGCTCCACTGGGGGACACCTGATGTGAGGGGGGGCTCCACTGGGGGACTCCTGATGTGAGGGGGGCTCTGCCGGGGACTCCTGATGTGAGGGGGGCTCCACTGGGGGACTCTTGTTGTGGGGGGGGCCCAGCCAGGGACACCTGATGTGAGGGGGGGCTCCGCCAGGGACACCTGATGTGAGGGGGGGCTCCGCCAGGGACACCTGATGTGAGGGGGGGCTTCGCCAGGGACACCTGATGTGAGGTGGGGCTCCGCCAGGGACACCTGATGTGAGGGGGGGCTCCGCCAGGGACACCTGATGTGAGGGGGGGCTCCGCCAGGGACACCTGATGTGAGGGGGGCTCCGCCAGGGACACCTGATGTGAGGGGGGCTCCGCCAGGGACAGCTGATGTGAGGGGGAGCTCCGCCAGGGACACCTGATGTGAGGGGGAGCTCCGCCAGGGACACCTGATGTGAGGGGGGGCTCCGCCAGGGACACCTGATGTGAGGGGGGGCTCCGCCAGGGATACCTGATGTGAGGGGGGCTCCGCCAGGGACACCTGATGTGAGGGGGAGCTCCGCCAGGGACACCTGATGTGAGGGGGAGCTCCGCCAGGGACACCTGATGTGAGGGGGGGCTCCGCCAGGGACACCTGATGTGAGGGGGGGCTCCGCCAGGGATACCTGATGTGAGGGGGGCTCCGCCAGGGACACCTGATGTGAGGGGGGGCTTCGCCAGGGACACCTGATGTGAGGTGGGGCTCCGCCAGGGACACCTGATGTGAGGGGGGGCTCCGCCAGGGACACCTGATGTGAGGGGGGGCTCCGCCAGGGACACCTGATGTGAGGGGGGCTCCGCCAGGGACACCTGATGTGAGGGGGGCTCCGCCAGGGACAGCTGATGTGAGGGGGAGCTCCGCCAGGGACACCTGATGTGAGGGGGAGCTCCGCCAGGGACACCTGATGTGAGGGGGGGCTCCGCCAGGGACACCTGATGTGAGGGGGGGCTCCGCCAGGGATACCTGATGTGAGGGGGGCTCCGCCAGGGACACCTGATGTGAGGGGGGGCTCCGCCAGGGACACCTGATGTGAGGGGGGCTCCGCCAGGGACACCTGATGTGAGGGGGGCTCCGCCAGGGACAGCTGATGTGAGGGGGGGCTCCGCCAGGGACACCTGATGTGAGGGGGATCTCCGCCAGGGACACCTGATGTGAGGGGGATCTCCGCCAGGGACACCTGATGTGAGGGGGATCTCCGCCAGGGACACCTGATGTGAGGGGGATCTCCGCCAGGGACACCTGATGTGAGGGGGAGCTCCGCCAGGGACACCTGATGTGAGGGGGAGCTCCGCCAGGGACACCTGATGTGAGGGGGAGCTCCGCCAGGGACACCTGATGCGAGGGGGGGCTCTGTCGGGGACACCTGATGCGAGGGGGGGCTCTGCCGGGGACACCTGATGCGAGGGGGGGCTCTGCCGGGGACACCTGATGCGAGGGGGGGGCTCTGCCCGGGACACCTGATGCGAGGGGGGGCTCTGCCGGGGACACCTGATGCGAGGGGGGGCTCTGCCGGGGACACCTGATGCGAGGGGGGGCTCTGCCGGTAACACCTGATGCGAGGGGGGGGCTCTGCCGGGGACACCTGATGCGAGGGGGGGCTCTGCCGGGGACACCTGATGTGAGGGGGGGCTCTGCCGGGGACACCTGATGTGAGGACGGACTCTGCCGGGGGCAGGCGACGTGGCTAGTGACACGCTCAGGGCTCCCACTGATTCTGCATTATGGTGAGTTGAATGATTTAATTTTATATTACAATGTAATAATAGAAATACTGCACTTCAATCATCCTGACACAATAACAATCATGGTGCCGGGATGATTGAAGTGCTAACACCAGGTGTTTGGAGTATCTTTATCTGCTGATTGTTAAACTTTCTAGAATACACATATTTTTATTGTGTAGGATCTGGGGCTGCTGTCCCGTCATTTCCCTCTCCCCCTCTCCCCCTTTCCCTCTCCCCCTTTCCCTCTCCCCCTTTCCCTCTCCATCCCTCATTCATCTCAGACTCTAACCACACCCTCTTGAGCCACGCCCATTTAAGCCACGCCCACTATGACGCGTAAACCACGCCCATTTTTCGCGCGCCACACTTACTGTTTTTTTTACTAAGCCACGCCTACAAATGAATGCCCTGCCCCCTAATTATTGTACGGCTCCGCCTACAGCCACAAAAGTGTCCCACATTTTTTTTTTACAATGTTGGCAACTATGCACATGTGTGAGACTTTTTGGGAGCCTAGCCGTGTATGGGACCCTGAAAACCAAGCACCGCCTTCAGGCTTTCTAAGGGCGTAAATTTTTGATTTCACTCTTCACTGCCTATCACAGTTTCGGAGGCCATGGAATGCCCAGGTGGCACAAAACCCTCCCAAATGACCCTATTTTGGAAAGTAGACACCCCAAGCTATTTGCTGAGAGGTATAGTGAGTATTTTGCAGACCTCACTTTTTGTCACAAAGAATTGAAAAAAGAAAAAAAAAATGTTTTTTTCTTGTCTTTCTTCATTTTCAAAAACAAATGAGAGCTGCAAAATACTCACCATGCCTCAGACATTTTCTCCACCGGCCGCCATTTTTAAGAAGACCAGGACCTGGGCGGCTAGACAGAGCTCCTGTGTCGCCGCCCACCCTCCGCCCCGCTCCGCCTACCGCCCCGCTTCGCTCCGTCCACCCCCGCCCCACTCCATGTTCTACTAGGACACCTGATGTAAGAGGGGGCTTTGCTGGGGACCCCTGATGTAAGGGGGGGCTCCGCTGGGGACTCCTGATGTAAGGGGGGGCTCCACTGGGGACATCTGATGTAAGGGGGGGCTCCGCTGGGGACATCTGATGTAAGGGGGCTCCACTGGGGACATCTGATGTAAGGGGGGGCTCCGCTGGGGACACCTGATGTAAAGGGGGGCTTCGCTGGGGACACCTCATGTAAGGGGGGCTCCGCTGGGGACACCTCATGTAAGGGGGGGCTCCGCTGGGGACACCTCATGTAAGGGGGGGCTCTGCTGGGGACACCTCATGTAAGTGGGGGCTCCGCTGGGGACACCTCATGTAAGGGGGGCTCCGCTGGGGACACCTCATGTAAGGGGGGCTCCGCTGGGGACATCTGATGTAAGGGGGGCTCCGCTGGGGACATCTGATGTAAGGGGGGGCTTTGCTGGGGACATCTGATATAAAGGGGGCCCTGCTGGGGATATCTGATGTAAGGGGGGGCTCCGCTGGGGACATCTGATGTAAGGGGGCTCCGCTGGGGTCACTTGATGCAAGGACGGACTCTGCTGGGACACCTGATGCAAGGACAGACTCTGCTGGGGGCACCTGATGCAAGGACGGACGGATGGTGGCAGGCGACGTGGCAGGTGACCCGCTCAGGGATCCCACTGATTCGGCATTATGGTGAGTTGAATGATTTCATTTTATATTACAATGTAATAGAAATAATGCACTTCAATCATCCTGACACCATAACAACCATGGTGCCAGGATGATTGAAGTGCTAACACCAGGTGTTTGGAGTATCTTTATCTGCTGATTGTTAAACTTTCTGGAATACACATATTTCCATTGTTGTGTAGGATCTGGGGCTGCTGTCCCTCCATCCCTCTCCCCCCCTTTCCCTCTACATCCCTTATTCATCTCAGACTCTAACCACACCCCCTTTGAACCACGCCCATCTTTCGCCGCTCCGCGCGCCGCATTTTTTACTTCCCCCTGTGCCACACCTACAAACGCATGCCCAGCCCCCTAATTATAATAAGACTCCGCCTACAGCCAAAAAAGTGTCCCTAAAATTTTTTTACAATGTTGGCAACTATGCTGTCCCCTATCCATCCCACTGTCCCCCCTGTCCATCCCACTGTCCCCCCTGTCCATCCCACTGTCCATCCCACTGCCCACCTGTCCATCCCACTGCCCACCTGTGCATCCCACTGTCCCCCTGACTACTCTGCGGCCCCCCTGACCACTCTGTAGCCCCCCTTTATCCCACTGCCTCCCCCTGTGCATCCGCTAGTGTCGGGTTCTTTGGGTGCTGTGGTTAGGGTGGTCCACTTTGGGGTGCCTTAGATATGATGGACTGATTTGGAGTGTTGAGATAGAATGGGCTACTTTGGTGTGGTGTTGATAGTGTGAGTTGCTATAGGTAGAATGGGCTACTTTGAACTGTCAGTGGAAGGGTACAGTGGATAGTAAGGGTTGTTGTAAGGTAGGGTGGGTTTAATTTAGGCCCCTTCCACGGTTAACACAATGTGGCTACACCCTCTGTTCGCCATGGCGTACACAGCACACTGTGTTACTGCTCTCTTTAAAGGGTTTGTAAAGGTTCGTTTTTTATTTTCTAAATAGGTTCCTTTAAGCTAGTGCATTGTTGGTTCTCTTACCTTTTCCTTCTATTTCCCTTCTAAATGTTTTTTTTCTTTGTCTGAATTTCTACTTCCTGTAAGCTTGCCCCCATCATCCGAGCCGTTCTGGCTGGGGGTTAGTCAGCGTGCTCGCCCCCTCCTTTGGGACTACATCCCTGCGGGTTTGGCTTGAACAACAGGTGTTAACCCTAGTGACAGTCCCACACTTGTCTAGTGGTGGCGGGGTTCAGGGCAGCGAAAGCAGGGCTAAAGCAGCATCCTGAAACAGCAAACGGCGGCCCTGGTGAGCAGCAGAAGGCTGGCTAGAACAAACAGCCCAGGAGGGAGTGGGAGAAGACCTCCCTGCCGGCCACCCTGACCTGAGTAGCAGTTGGTGCAGCATCCCCCGGAGGAGCTGCAGTAATTCAGGTACAGATAACATGGGGACATACACCACAGGCTGGACCGGGCTTATGTCAGGGCTGTGGCAGGGAGAGAGCAAGCAGTAGTGGAATAGGGCAGCCATGAGGTGGGTGGTGTGCTCTGCTTTTCCTAACTTTCACCTGGCATGAATTAATGGCCATCACTCCTCAGGACTCTCTGCAGGGGGCACTCTGGAGGTACTATCTGTGTGCCTCCAGAGTGCTCCCTTACTGTCTCCCCTTACTTTCTCCAGAGTGCCCCTTAGATGTAAGGGGGCACCCTGGAGGGGGATGTAAGGGGGCACTCTGGAGGAGGATGTAAGGGGGCACTCTGGAGGAGGATGTAAGGGGGTTCTCTGGAGGAGGATGTGAGGCGCACTCCAGAGGATGTAAGGAGGCACTATGGGGGCACCCCAGAGGATGTAAGGGAGCTCTGACTAAGTTAGTACCGCCAGAGTGCCCCCTTACATCCCCCCTTACATCCTCCAGGGTAACCCCTTAGTGCCTCCAGAGTGCCCCTTTACTTCCTCCAGAGCGCTCCCTTACATCCTTCACAGTGCCCCAGGAGGACTATCAGGAGGTGGTATTGCACTCCTCTTCCTCCTCTCTGCACTAACTACCCCCGGCCATACACTCCGCACTACACTCCGCACTACACTCCGCACTCCTCTCCTGTACATATTACCCCCCGCCATACGCTCCACACTCCTCTCCTGTACATATTACCCACTGCCATACATTCCGCACTCCTCTCCTGTACATACTACTCACCACCCTACACTCTGCATTCCCTATTTAACATTACCATATTCTGCACTAAATAAGCCATCTCAGACTCTCTTTAACAACATCTCCTTTAAGCCAATATTTAGCGCAATTTAAGACATGTCCACTGTTCACCATGACGCGCTCTGCGCGCCATATTGTTGTTCTTCTTGATGCCTAGGGCCCACTTTTGCACACGGGCCCGCTGATTGCATACGCCCCTGCCCCAAAAATCGGCAAAAAAAAACCGCAAAAATCATCTTTTTTTGGGGGGGGGGTTGTCCCCGAATGGCAGTGTGGAAATGTGGTCACCCTACTGTGCCGTGAACAGCGGCTCCCGCACGCGTGCGCGGGAGTGATGTTATCGCGGCTCAGGCCAGTCACAGAGCCGGAGCCTGCGAACCCGGAAGAAAGATGGGCGAAGATGGGAGCCCCTGCAGCGCTGAAATTGCGGTGCTGCAACAGCTTTGATTTGTTTGTAAAATATTTATTGGATTATAAAGTATAAACAAGTACATATTTGAAAATATTGCGCTGAGGAGTTTTGAATCACAGTATTTAATCAATGTATAGGATAACCAGGGGAAAATAACGGATAGAAGGGGGAGAAGGATGAAGGGAGAGGGGAGGTAAAATGGGGGTGGGGGGAGAGAGAGAGGTGTATTTACCCGTAAACAGTGCTACAATGAAATAATTTGTATCATGGAATTCACAATAACAACATAACAAACTATGTAATTATAAAACCCTCAGGAGTGGAAGCATTGTTGAATGTAATAAAGCGAGGCCTGCCATAGGTGGTATAATGACAATATTGATAGACAGGGTTACCCAACAGGGGCTAGGGGGTTGAGGCCTGTTAATAAGTCTAGAACAATGGGAAGGAATAAAAGCGTCAGGGAGTTGGGAGGATTGGACAGATCAAACATTTTGAGTTTGCCTAGAGTATTAGCAAGATCTCACTTCAAGGACCAGTCAGTATATCGGAATAGATGTATGATAGATGATAGTTCTTCTGCAGTGAACGTAGACTCCATACAGTCAGGTCCATAAATATTGGGACATCGACACAATTCTAATCTTTTTGGCTCTCTACACTACCACAATGGATTTGAAATGAAACGAACAAGATGTGCTTTAACCACTTCAGCCCCGGAAAGATTTACCCCCTTCCTGACGAGACCCCTTTTTACAATTTGGCACTGTTGACATGTTTTAACTGCAGACTTTCAGCTTTAATTTGAGGGTATTTACATCCAAATCAGTTGAACGGTGTAGGAATTACAACAGTTTGTATATGTGCCTCCCACTTTTTAAGGGACCAAAAGTAATGGGACAATTGGCTGCTCAGCTGTTCCATGGCCAGATGTGTGTTATTCCCTCATTATCCCATTTACAAGGAGCAGATAAAAGGTCCAGAGTTCATTTCAAGTGTGCTATTTGCATGTGGAATCTGTTGCTGTCAAATGTCAATATGAGATCCAAAGAGCTGTCACTATCAGTGAAGCAAGCCATCATTAGGCTGAAAAAACAAAACAAACCCATCAGAGAGATAGCAAAAACATTAGGTGTGGTCAAATCAACAGTTTGGAACATCCTTAAAAAAAAAGAATGCACCGGTGAGCTCAGCAACACCAAAAGACCTGGAAGACCACAGAAAACAACTGTGGTGGATGACCGAAGAATTCTTTCCCTGGTGAAGAAAACACCCTTCACAACAGTTGGCCAGATCAAGAACACTCTCCAGGAGGTAGGTGTATGTGTGTCAAAGTCAACAATCAAGAGAAGACTTCACCAGAGTGAATACAGAGGGTTCACCACAAGATGTAAACCATTGGTGAGACTCAGAAACAGGAAGGCCAGATTAGAGTTTGCCAAACAGCATCTTATAAAGCCTTCACAGTTCTGGAACAACATCCTATGGACAGATGAGACCAAGATCAACTTGTACCAGAGTGATGGGAAGAGAAGAGTATGGAGAAGGAAAGGAACTGCTCATGATCCAAAGCATACCACCTCATCAGTGAAGCATGGTGGTGGTAGTGCCATGGCGTGGGCATGTATGGCTGCCAATGGAACTGGTTCTCTTGTATTTATTGATGATGTGACTGCTGACAAAAGCAGCAGGATGAATTCTAAAGTGTTTTGGGCAATATTATCTACTCATATTCAGCAAAATGCTTCAGAACTCATTGGACGCCACTTCACAGTGCAGATGGACAATGACCCGAAGCATATTGAGAAAGCAACCAAAGAGTTTTTTAAGGGAAAGAAGTGGAATGTTATGCAATGGCCAAGTCAGTCACCTGACCTGAATCAGATTGAGCATGCATTTCACTTGCTGAAGACAAAACTGAAGGGAAAATGCCCCAAGAACAAGCAGGAACTGAAGACAGTTGCAGTAGAGGCCTGGCAGAGCATCACCAGGGATGAAACCCAGCGTCTGGTGAGGTCTATGCGTTCCAGACTTCAGGCTGTAATTGACTGCAAAGGATTTGCAATGAAGTATTAAAAAGTGAAAGTTTGATGGATGATTGTTAATCTGTACCATAACTTTTGGTCCCTTAAAAAAAGTGGGAGGCACATATACAAACTGTTGTAATTCCTACAACGTTCACCTGATTTGGATGTAAAAACCCTCAAATTAAAGCTGAAAGTCTGCAGTTAACCACTTGCCAACCGCCTAACGCCAATACACTGCGGAAGAATGGCACGATAGCTCCCAACGAATGAAAATCTTCCTGCTGCTGTAATGTAAACAGTGGCAGAGGAAGTAATGTCATCTCTCCTCGAGTCGGTATTTTCCGTTCCAAAAACATATTTGGGGGGCACACTCTACAACGCGTTTATATTCAAGATGGTGCTGCTATAAGACTTACAAACAGTACAAAATATTTTACAGCGGACACACTCAAGAATGACATTTCCTGCAAGGCTAGTTAAAAACACCTGAACATATTCAAAAAATACGGGGGTTTGGTCACACTATATGGTCATATAGTGCTAAGCCCACTTACTGCGACAAAGTACCCCGAATTAGTGGGTCCTATTCTAGTAATAGAATGGAAGATCCTTTGTCTCAACCATGGGAGCTGAACTCCTCTATGTGGGAGAACTGAAGGGGATGCATCCTAAGCACTGGTGGCCACTAAATAAGAGGTAATGAGGAGGGGGAGGGGTGCTCCAGCCCAAAAAACCTGGTTTAAGGTCTATTACAATATACAAAAACATATTTGGGGGGCACACCCTACAATGCGTTTAAATTCAAGATGGTGCTGCTATAAGTCCTACAAACAGTACAAAATATTTTACAGTGCACACACTTAAGATTGACATTTCCTGCAAGGCTAGTTAAAAACACCTGAACATATTCAAAAAATACGGGGGTTTGGTCACACTATATGGTCATATAGTGCTAAGCCCACTTACTGCGACAAAGTACCCCGAATTAGTGGGTCCTACTCTAGTAATAGAATGGAAGATCCTTTGTCTCAACCATGGGAGCTGAACTCCTCTATGTGGGAGAACTGAAGGGGATACATCCTAAGCACTGGTGGCCACTAAATAAGAGGTAATGAGGAGGGGGAGGGGTGCATTTAAATGCATTGTAGGGTGTGCCCCCCAAATATGTTTTTGTATATTGTAATAGACCTTGACCAGGATTTTTGGGCTGGAGCACCCCTCCCCCTCCTCATTACCTCTTATTTAGTGGCCACCAGTACTTAGGATGTATCCCCACCAAGAAGAAGACAAACACAGGCCCGTCGTGTCCATAATGCCCTTCCTGCTGCATTCGACAATCCTAATTGGGAACCCACCACTTCTGCAGCACCCATACTTCCCCCATTCACATCCCCAACCAAATGCAGTCGGCTGCATGAGAGGCATTTTCTTTATGTCCTCCTGAGTACCCCTACCCAACGAACCCCCCCAAAAAAGATGTCGTGTCTGCAGCAAGCGCGGATATAGGCGTGACACCCACTATTATTGTCCCTCCTGTCCTGACAATCCTGGTCTTTGCATCGGTGAATGTTTTGAACGCTATCATACACTAGTTGAGTATTAGCGTAGGGTACAGCATTGCACAGACTAGGCATACTTTCACAGGGTCTCCCAAGATGCCATCACATTTTAAGAGACCCGAACCTGGAACCGGTTACAGTTATAAAAGTTACAGCTACAAAAAAAAGTGTTAAAAAAAACAAAACAAAAAAAAAACACAAACAAATAAAATAAAAAAAACCAAAATTAGTTGTTGTTTTATTGTTCTCTCTCTCTCTATTCTCTCTCTATTGTTCTGCTCTTTTTACTGTATTCTAGTCTGCAATGTTTTATTGTTATTATGTTTTATCATGTTTGCTTTTCAGGTATGCAATTTTTTTATACTTTACTGTTTACTGTGTTTTATTGTTAACCATTTTTTTGTTTTCAGGTACGCCATTCAGCTGCAGCGCGGATTTATTTATCTTGACAGCAACAGCGTTTGCTCCCATGATACATAAAGCCATGACTCCAGCGCTGTCGGAGGTGACATATGCCGAAGCATGGGGGCAGCACGGGCGGAGGAGCGATTTGCTCCTAACTTTTGGGGCGGAAGCCCCCATGCTTCGGCATATATAAATGGTGCATGTATGCCCATCATTAAAAGTGGGTGGAAGAAGTGAGGTATTCTAATGGTGGGCATACCCACCAATCAATCTCTTTTTTTCGTTCAGGCCACAGGCTGCATGAAAAAAAATTACAATATATGCCCAACAAGGACGAGCAACGTACTGGTATGTTGCTGGACTTTGAGTGGTTATACCAGAATGATGCTTGCAGGTTTAGGTATCATCTTGGTATCATTCTTTTCAGCCAGCAGTCGGCTTTCATGTAAAAGCAATCCTAGCAGCTAATTAGCCTCTAGACTGCTTTTACAAGCAGTGGGAGGGAATGTCCCCCCCCCCCCACCGTCTTCCATGTTTTTCTCTGGGTCTTCTGTCCCAACAGGGAACCTGAGAATGCAGCCGGTGATTCGGCCAGCTGACCATAGAGCTGATCAGAGACCAGAATGGCTCCAATCATCTCTATGGCCTAAGAAACCGGAAGCTACGAGCATTTCATGACTTAGATTTCGCCGGATGTAAACAGCGCCATTGGGAAATTGGGAAAGTATTTTATCACACTGATCTTGGTGTGGTCAGATGCTTTGAGGGCAGAGAAGAGATCTAGGGTCTAATAGATCCCATTTTTTTCAAAAAAGAGTACCTGTCACTACCTATTGCTATCATGGGGATATTTACATTCCCTGACATAACAATAAAAATGATTAAAAAAAAATAAGAAAAAAAAAAGCACCCCGTCCCCTCCTGCTCTCACGCAAAGGCGAACGCAAGCATTGGTCTGGCGTCAAATGTAAACAGCAATTGCACCATACATGTGAGGTATCACCGCGAAGGTCAGATCAAGGGCAGTAATTTTAGCAGTAGACCTCCTCTGTAAATCTAAAGTGGTAAACTGTAAAGGCTTTAAAGGCTTTTAAAAATGTATGTAGTTTGTCGCCCCTGCACGTTTGTGCGCAATTTTAAAGCATGTCATGTTTGGTATCCATGTACTTGGCCTAAGATCATCTTTTTTATTTCATCAAACATTTGGGCAATATAGTGTGTTTTAGTGCATTAAAATTAAAAAAAGTGTGTTTTTTCCCAAAAAAATGCGTTTGAAAAATCACTGCGCAAATACTGTGTGAAAAAAAAAATGAAACACCCACCATTTTAATCTGTAGGGCATTTGCTTTAAAAAAATATATAATGTTTGGGGGTTCAAAGTCATTTTCTTGCAAAAAAAATAATGTTTTCATGTAAACAAAAAGTGTCAGAAAGGGCTTTGTCTTCAAGTGGTTAGAAGAGTGGGTGATGTGTGACATAAGCTTCTAAATGTTGTGCATAAAATGCCAGAACAGTTCAAACCCCCCCAAATCATTTTGGAAAGTAGACACCCCAAGCTATTTGCTGAGAGGCATGTCGAGTCCATGGAATATTTTATATTGTGACACAAGTTGCGGGAAAAAGACACATTTTTTTTTTTTTTTTTTGCACAAAGTTGTCACTAAATGATATATTGCTCAAACATGCCATGGGAATATGTGAAATTACACCCCAAAATACATTCTGTTGCTTCTCCTGAGTACGGGGATACCACATGTGTGAGACTGTTTTGGAGCCTAGCCCCATACGGGACCCCAAAAACCAAGCACCGCCTTCAGGGTTTCTAAGGGTGTAAATTTTTTATTTCACTCTTCACTGCCTATCACAGTTTTGGAGGCCATGGAATGCCCAGATGGCACAACCCCCCCCCCCCAAATGACCCAATTTTGGAAAGTAGACACCCCAAGCTATTTGCTGAGAGGTATAGTGAGTATTTTGCAGACCTTGCTTTTTGTCACAAAGTTTTGAAAATTGAAAAAAGAAAAAAAAAAATTTTTTTCTTTTCTTTCTTCATTTTCAAAAACAAATGAGAGCTGCAAAATACTCACCATGCCTCTCAGCAAATAGCTTGGGGTGTCTACTTTCCAAAAGGGGGTAATTTGGGGGGGTTTGTGCCATCTTGTCATTTTATGGCCTTCGAAACTGTAATAGGTAGTGAGAAGTGAAATCAAAAATTTACGCCCTTGGAAAAGCTGAAGGCGGTGCTTGGTTTTTGGGGCCCCGTACGCGGATAGGCTCCCAAAAAGTCCCACACATGTGGTATCCCCATACTCAGGTGAAGCAGCTAAATGTATTTTGTGGTGCAATTCCACATAGGCCCATGGCCTGTGTGAGCAATATATCATTTAGTGACAACTTTTTGTAAATTTTTTTTTTTTTGTCATTATTCAATCACTAGGGACAAAAAAAATAATATTCAATGGGCTCAACATGCCTCTCAGCAATTTCCTTGGGGTTTCTACTTTCCAAAATGGGGTAATTTGGGGGGATTTTGTACTGCCTTGCCATTTTAGCACCTCAAGAAATGAGATAGGCAGTCAAAAACTAAAAGCTGTGTAAATTCCAAAAAATGTACCCTAGTTTGTAGACGCTATAACTTTTGCGCAAACCAATAAATATACGCTTATTGACATTTTTTTTTACCAAAGATATGTGGCTGAATACATTTTGGACTAAATGTTTGACTAAAATTGAGTTTATTGGATTTTTTTTTATAACAAAAAGTAGAAAATATCGTCTTTTTTTCAAAATTTTCGGTATTTTTCCGTTTATAGCGCAAAAAATAAAAACCGCAGAGGTGATCAAATACCATCAAAAGAACAATTTATTTGTGGGAACAAAAGGACGCAAATTTCGTTTGGGTACAGCATTGCATGACCGCGCAATTAGCAGTTAAAGCGACGCAGTGCCAAATTGTAAAAAGGGGTCTCGTTAGGAAGGGGGTAAATCTTTCCGGGGCTGAAGTGGTTAAAGCACATCTTGTTCTTTTCATTTCAAATCCATTGTGGTGGTGTATAGAACCAAAAAGATTAGAATTGTGTCGATGTCCCAATATTTATGGACCTGACTGTATATGTTTGCCACCTGCCAAAAAAACGAGTAGTAGAGCGGAAGTTTAAGACAATGGTGTCCAGCCTCTCAATATGGAGAAGCGACAGTAGTGCTTCACAGCCTGTAGGGAGGGTGGAGATGATTTCATCCAGTGGCACATGATTGTTCTGCGAGCCGCTAATAGACAGATATGAGACCATTGCGTGGGAATGGGTGATCCTGTTGATGAGGAAGGGGAGGCTGGTGCATCACATCCAAATAAGCACAATATTGGATCTTTGAGTAGTCGTACCTTGCTAACATTAAAGATATAGGTGAGCACGGAGTGCCAATATGTAGATATTGCCGAGCATTCCTAAAGAAGGTGCGGCAGCGTAGGACAGGATAAAGAGCACCAAGGGCATTGAGCTTGGGTAGGTTCACGGCTTCGTTTTAAGGTAAGTTTTAAGGTGAGTTTCACATAATGTGCTAGTATGCGATGCATACTAGCACATTATTACTTTATCTTGCAGGGGAAGTAGAAAACAAAAACCGTCAAGCGGTATACAACCGCTTTAATCTGATGTTCCGTAATTAGATTATTATTTTTATACAGGATTTATATAGTGCCAATTTATATAGCGGAAACAGTTTGCGCAGCACTTTACAACATGAGGGCAAACAGTACAGTTACAATACAATTCAATACAGGAGGAATCAGAGGGCCCTGCTCATTAGAGCTTATAATCTAAAAGGGAGGGTCAAGTGATACAAAAGGTAATAATTGTGGGGGATGACCTTATGGGGAAAATAAAAGTACAGTTGTTAGGTGGGGGCAGAATAGGCTTCTCTGAACCTGGTTTAGTAGCGTAAAGTACCCCAGTATTGAGGTACTTAGAGAGCGTATACCCAATGAGAGTGGCCGCTATAGCTTTGGCCTTTATGAGCCAAGATCCATACTATCTCAGTCTTTTGTGTTTTGCTACCACTTGTTTATTGGTCCCTATACTATTAATAAGCTGGTTTTCCCAATGGTTGAGCATTTACATTACTATGGGAAGATATGTTGTGGTTGTATATATCGTGCCTGATGTTATTTTGATTACCTTTTTGTATTTTGTTGAAATAGTTTTGCCATAGTCTACTTGGCTTTGGATTTTGTATCTACTTCCTAATAAACGAAATAAAAACTAATAAAAAAACTAATAAAAGTGATCGAAACAAAATTGGCTTCTCTGAAGAGAAGGGTTTTCAGTGATCGCCTAAAAGCAAACAGAGTAGGAGATAGTTGGACAGATTGGGTAGGGAGTTCCATAGAATAGGAGAGGCTCAGGAAAAGTTCTGGAGGCAAGCATGAGAGGAGGTGACGAGGGAGCTAGAGAGCAGGAGGTCTTAGGAGGTCTTAGGAGAAACGAAGAGAAGGTTGGTATTTTGAGACTAGTGTAGCACCCTCTACCAATAGTTAGGTGCTAGTAATAGGATTTTTACTAGGAGACTGTCAGCACAGACATATTTAGGCAGGCCTATGCTGCAAGCTAGGCCTGTCTGTTTTGATCTGGGTGCTGGGAGTGGTTAGAGTAGCAGTAGGTGTGGCCACCTGTTCTCTAGTTCTGGGGCGCCTCCCTGCTTCCAGGGAGAATATTCTGACAGAGGGGCAAAGCCTGGAACTGGAGTGGCAGGCAGCTCATGTGGGAGCCCTGACCAATCCCCAACAGGAATTGGCAGGGGGCGGGCCTCCTATATAAGTTGAGGTAACATGCCACTGAGGGGAGTTGTCGGCTGAGTGAAGTGGAGGATAGAATACTAGACAGCAGCAGGAGGGCACCCCCACCTGGGGGGGGGGGGGGGTGCGCCGATCGCAGAAGGAGGCCCAGGGAGAACTGTGAGGAAACTTTGCCTTTACACGGTCATTGGCAATGTCTTTACTGTTACACGGTCATTGGTAAAGAACTTCTGGAGCAGAGAGGCAGGTGAAGCTGTCAGAACGTATGGTCCAGTCAAGTTCTCCATCAAGGACTCAGGGCAGAGAAAGGTCAGTGAGTGTTACCACAGCGGAGGGCTGGATGTGCCTGGAAGTCTGTGGGGGAACTTTGCTTTTACACGGTCATTAGCAAAGTCTCCATCATTTACACCAGTGGTCATCAACCCTGTCCTCAGGGCCCACTAACAGGCCAGGTTTGCAAGATAGCTGAAATACATCACAGCTGATATCATTTGCTGCTCAGTGATTGCAGTATTCTAGTCTGCATCTCCCCAAGGTAATACATAAAACCTGGCCTGTTAGTGGGCTCTGAGGACAGGGTTGATGACCACTGATTTACATGGTCAATGATGAGGAGTCCAGGATCAGAGGAGAGACTGTAGGGAGATGTGTCAAATCGATGTGGCCTGAGGGCACAGGATTTGCAAGCGGGGATAGCTGGGAACAGTAGTCCACTGCCCAAACATGTGCTTTTAAACTACTAGGCCTCCAGGGAGAGGTGCTGCAGGCCTCAGGCCTAGTAGTAGCGAGCAACCAGAGCCATTTAAAGGAACTATTCAGAGTGGGTCCTTCTAACATTAAGAAGAAGATGTGACATATTACTTTTTTAATAATTTCATGATAAGTTTGTGCAGGAGGAGAGGATCTCTAGGAACATCACCCTTACATGGTCAAAAGTGATGTCCTCAGCCTTACACAGTAATGGGTGAGGAATTCCTGGAAGCAATAGTCTGCGGGAGTTGAGCAGAGGAGGAGCAATAGACTGCATGGTAATGCAGAAGGAAGACCATAGCTACCCAATATGCATATCGTTTCTACAGGCTCAAATGATGTACTAACTTTTAAAACCTTTAAGTATGGTGGCAAAATTAACCATTCTATGGGCATCCCATATACCCCTTTCCCTCAACCAAGTTGTATTCCGCAATGAACAAAAACAAAACCAGCAAAAGTCTGTTCATTGTCTCTGCAAGTGATGTATGGGAGTCTAGCAACAGGGTGAATTGGTGGATGTTTGTTATTAGTGGCAACTACACCGCTACACTAGGTTAGTGATGTAGCTGGGGGCAAGTTGTAAATAGCTTTGTAAGTTGTTGTTAGTATTTTAAATTGTATTCGTTGAGAGAGTAGCAGCCAATGAATGGAATCAACAGAGAGGGTGGCAGATACTGAAGGTTGGTAAGGTGGATGAGCCCAGCAGGAGCATTCATGATGAACTGAAGGGGGGATAGGCTATGTAAAGGTAATCCAACGAGGAGGGAGTTGCAGTAGCCGAGGCAAGAGATGACCAGGGAGAGAATTAGAAGCTTTGTGGTGTCATTGGTTAAAAAGGGGCGTATTATGGAGATGTTGCCGAGGTTGAGACAGCAAGCATTGGACAGGGTTTGGATGTGGGGCTGAAAGGATAGTTCAGACTCCAGGATTACACCTAGCACCTTGGCATGTGGGGATGGGTGGATGGTTGTGCCATCAATCTTGACAGAGAAATCAGGGGAAGGGGCACATGGGGGTGGAAATATTATGAGCTCGGTTTTAGATAGATTGAGTTTGAGGAAGTGGTGTGATGTCCAGGCTGAAATGTCTGTTAGTAAATTAGCGATGCGAGAGAAGACTGAAGGAGTGAGCTGAGGGGTAGAGAGATACATTTGTGTGTCGTCAGCGTAGAGATGGTATTGGAAGCCATGGGAGGCTATCAGCTGACCCAGGGAGGAGGTGTAGATTGAGAATAGGAGAGGTCCAAGAACAGAACCTTGGGGGACCCCAAGGTATATCGTGCTGTGCAAAAGTTTTAGGCAGGTGCGAGATAATGCTGTAAATTAAGAATGCATTCAGAAATAGAAGTGTTAATAGTCTATATTTATCAATTAACAAAATGGAATGTAAATGAACAGAAGAGAATTCCAAATCAAATCAATATTTGGTGCGACTACCCTTTGCCTTCAAAACAGGGATCAGGTTTATTTGGAATATCTTTGCTTTGTTTTACTCAGGTTCCTTTTCTGTTATTCTAAATTGTATCATGCTGATTACAAAAAGCGTAAAAAGAGTAATACTAATAAATAAACTAAATATTAATTAATTTCAAACTTATTCATTCATCTTTAAAACAGATTTTTTTTGGTCCGCAAATCTTTGTAAAATATAAAGTGTGGCCCTCATGCTGAAGGGTTTGAAAACCCCTGCTCTATCGTATAAATATAGTGGACATTAAAAATACTACATCATAAGGGCTCTTGACGTTTTAGAAGAAAAGTTCCTCCAAGATAATGTCTCTGATATACTCACTCGATTTTTCGGGGGGAGCAATGTTATATATACCTCTTGCATTATTCGGTTAGGAGAAAGGGTAATTTGGGGACTTCACAGACCCACCATCAGTGGTATAAGTGCCTCCATATGTCACTGTAAATTAAACAAAAGAATTCGATACAAAGCACTGCACGGTGGACATAGAAGTGACATTGGTTGTATCTGGCCCACTCCCTCTCCTAGAAGTCTTTAGCAAATCTGATGCCCACATGTTCAATGCGTACAACTACAAGGTTGTCTGTTTAAAGCAAGTCTGTGCCAAGGAACCAGGGATGATGCCATTGTTGGTTTCTTTTTGCCTGGGAGCCATGTGGATCCAGTAATTTTGGTGTCACTGACTAGACTCCAGAAGTATTAAAGCAATTAAGTAAATGTAATGGCCACGCAACTGGAATTTTCAGAAAAAGAGGTTAAGAATGGCAAATTCCATTGCTCTCATGACAGGCTTTTTTTTTAATGTGCTGCTTAAAAAAGATATCTGTCCTCCAGTTGGATTAAAAATCTATAAAATACAGTATATTACTATACATTTCTTGTAATTTCCCAGCCTCCCACAGCCTTGTATGGGACTGTCTGCTGTGCATCTCTCACCCCACAACATGGGAAGCCTATGGGGAGCTATTGCACAGGTGGAGTCAGTGCAATTATTATTATTATTATTATACAGGATTTATATAGTGCCAACAGTTTGCGCAGCGCTTTACAACATATGGGCAGACAGTACACTTACAATACAAATCAAAACAGGAGGGATCAGAGGGCCCTGCTAGTTAGAGCTTACAATCTAGAAGGGAGGGTCAAGTGGAACAAAAGGTAATAACTGTGGGGGATGAGCTGATGGAGAAAATGAAAATACAGTTGTTAGGTGTGGGTAGGGTAGGCTTCTCTGAAAAGAAGAGTTTTCAGGGATCGTCTAAAAGCTAATAGAGTAGAAGATAATCGGACAGATTGGGGTAAGGTGTTCCATAGGATTGGAGAGGCTCTGGAAAAGTCCTGGAGGCGAGCATGGGAGGAGGTGACCAGGAAGCTAGAGAGCAGCAGGTCTTGAGAGGAACGAAGAAAACTAATTGGTTGGTATTTAGAGACTAGGCTAGTAATGTAGCTGGGGGCTAAGTTGTGGATGGCTTTGTAAGTAGTTGTGTCATGGACGTATGGCTCTTAGGCCTGCAACAGGGCTCAGGCGCATCCCAGTCAACAGGCTTCCAGCAGCGAACAGACGTGCGCCAATGCGTATGCGTGTGTGCCGATCGCAGAGGGCGTGCACAGTAACGCTGCCTTGGTGCCCTGTGGCCTTTAAAAGGGGCTCCTACTGTACAGTCCTTTCCTGTCTGATCTGCAGTTTACCCTGTGACCTGTTCCTGAATCTGCACGTGATCTCATACCGACCCGGCTCTCTGACCTCGCTGCTGTCTCCAGTCCTGACCTTTGGCTTCCTTGACCCTGCTCTGTTTACCTGTCTGCCTGATCTTTCGTTGACCTGGTTTGTCTGACATTGCTCCTGCCTGCCGTTTGCACCTGCATGCGCTTGTTGCTCCCTGGTGCAACAGCATCCAGCTGACCTGCATCCTGCTGACCTGCATCCAGCTGACCTGCATCCAGCTGATGTGCATCCTCAGTCTGGCAGCAGCATTCATGATGGATTGAAGGGGGGATAGACTATGTAGAGGTAAGCCAATGAGAAGGGAGTTGCAGTAGTCAAGGCGAGAGATGACCAGGGAGTGAATTAAAAGCTTTGTTGTGTCATTGGTTAGAAAGGGGCGTATTTTGGAGATGTTGTGGAAGTAAGCCAATGAAAAGGGAGTTGCAGTAGTCGAGGCGAGAGATGACCAGGGAGTGAATTAAGAGCTTTGTTGTGTCATTGGTTAGAAACGGGTGTATTTTGGAGATGTTGCCGAGGTAGAGACAGCAAGCATTGGACAGGGTTTGGATGTGGGGCCAAAAGGATAGTTCAGACTCCAGGATTACACCTAGCACCTTGGCATGTGGGGATGGGCTTATAGTTGTGCCATCGATCTTGACAGAGTTCAGGGGAAGGGGCACAATGGGGGAGGAAAAATTATAAGTTCGGTTTTGGATAGGTTGAGTTTGAGGAAGTGGTGTGACATCCAGGCTGATATATCTGATAGTAAATGAGTGATACGTGAGGAGACAGAGGGAGTGAGCTGAGGGGTAGAGAAAGGAGGGAGGAGGTGTAGATTGAAAATAGGAGAGGTCCAAGAACAGAACCTTGGGGAACCCCAACAGAGAAAGGAAGAGGAGAGGAGGAAGTAGAGTTGTAAGAAACGCTAAAGGTGCAGTTGGATAAGTAGGAAGAGAACCAGCGAAGAGTACAGTCACAGAGACCAAAGGCGTGGAGTTTTTTGTGGAGGAGGGGGTGGTCAACCACATCAAAGACAGGTCTAGGAGTAGGGGTACAAAATAGTGTCCATTGATTTTGGCCGTTAGTAGATCATTTGTTCGTTTTAGGAGAGTTTCTGTTGAGTGTTGAGGACGATCCAGACTGAAGGGAATCAAGAAGACTATTATCAGCCAAGGTGGTCGCTCAGTCGGTTGTAGACCAGACGTGCAAGGAGTTTGGATTAAAAGGGGAGCAAGGAGAGGGGCCGTAGGTTGTTAAGATTGGATGGGTCCAGTGAGGGCTTTTTAAGTATGGGTCTGACAAGTGCATGTTTTAGAGAGTTGGGGAAGATGCCAGAAGAGAGGGAGAGATTGAAGATGTGGGTTAGAGAGTGTAGAATAGAGGCAGAGGGTGAACATAGCATTTGCGAGGGAACAGGATCCAGTGGGGCAGGTGGTAAGATGGATGTTATTAAGTAGTTTAGCAACCTCGTCTATAGTGGTGGGGTTGAAAGAGGGAAGGAATGATTGTACCTGTAGGCATGAAGTGTAAAGCGTGCAGGGTATCTGAACAGTAGAAATCTCCTTGTATCTGAATTGTATCAATCTTCTGTTTGAAGTGATTGGCGATCTCCTGGGCAGCGAGTGAGTTGATGGGTGGAGGTAGTGGAGGACGAAGTAGAGAGTTGAATTTAGAAAAGAGTTGACGGGATAATAAGTTGCTAATGAGAGTGATAAAATAGGTCTGGTTGGCAGTGAGGAGGCTGGAATTGTATTTTTGGAGGTAAGATTTATATTGGTTGAAATCTTTCTGAGACTTATGCCCCATACACACGGTCAGATTTTCCAACGGAAAATGCGTGATAGGACCCTGTTGTCGGAAATTCCGACCGTGTGTAGGCTCCATCACACATTTTCCATCAGATTTTCTGACACACAAAGTTTGAGAGCAGGCTATAAAATTTTCCGACAACAAAATCCGTTGTCGGAATTTCCGATCGTGTGTACACAAATCCGACGCACAAAGTGCCACGCATGCTCAGAATAAATAAAGAGATGAAAGCTATTGGCTACTGCCCCGTTTATAGTCCCGACGTACGTGTTTTACGTCACCGCGTTCAGAACGATCAGATTTTCCGACAACTTTGTGTGACCGTGTGTATGCAAGACAAGTTTGAGCCAACATCCGTCGGAAAAAATTCTAGGATTTTGTTGTCGGAATGTCCGATCAATGTCCGACCGTGTGTACGGGGCATTAGTCTTACGCCACAGGCGCTCATGAGCACGACTATGTTTTTTCAGACTTCTGGTATCATCTGTTTGCCAAGGTTGAAAGGGTCGGGGTCTGATTCTGTGTGTAGTGAGGGGGGCCAGTGAGTCCAGTGAGGCTAGAAGTGAAGCGTTGTAGATATAAGTGGTTAGGTCAGTGCAGGATAGGGGTGAGATTTTGTCATAGATAGCATTGGTCATTGGTAGCAGAGTAGAGAAGAGAAGGGTTGAGATGGTGTAGGTTTCTGAGGCTAACTTTTAGGCGGTTGGAGAGAGAGAAGGTAGAGGATAGGGAGAGTGTGAAACTAATAATGTAGTGATCAGAGAGAGGGAATGGATAGTTAGAGAGGTTGCATGTAGTGCATAGGTGGGAGAAAACGAGGTCAAGGGTATTGTCTTCAGAGTGAGTAGGATCGTGTATCCATTGTTTCAGGTCAAAGGAGGAGGTTAGGCTGAGAAGTTTGGAAGTTGCAGAAGTGTTAGTATTAATAGGGATGTTGAAGTCACCCAGAATGATTGTGGGGATTTCAGAAAAAAGAAAGTAGGGTAGCCAGCCAGGGAAGTCATCAAGAAAGGTTGATACTGGTCCAGGGGGCCTGTAGATCACAGCTATCCTTAGAGAATCTGGAGAGAAAAGACAAATGCAGTGTGCTTCGAAAGAGGAGAGTGACAGAGAGGGATGTGGGTGAAGTACATGAATGGTGCTTTGTGGGGCTAGAAGGATTCCGACACCTCCTCCCTTACGTCCACTGGATCTGGGGGAGTGAGTCCAGAGAAGACCACCATGGGATAGGGCAGCAGAAGACGCAGTGTTGGATTCATGAAGCCAGGTTTGGGTAATGGCGAGTAGATTTAATAAGTTAGCAATAAAGAGGTCATGGAGAGAGGTAAGTTTGTTACAGACAGGCTGGGAATTCCAAAGGGCACAAGAGAAAGGGGGTCTGAAGATGAAGATGTTCTAAAGTGCAAGTAAAGGATTGGTCATGGGCACTAGATCATGGCAAGTATGCATCGGGGGGGGGGTACTGTTTTTTTTTGGGGGGGGGGTCAAATGGATAAGTGCAGTAATCCTTTGACGTGTATGTTGAAAAAAAACTAAAATAAAAGAGTATAAATGTTAATAGGATATACGAGATGGACCATCCTTTTTCTGCTGTCACTATTCTATGTTTTTATGTTTTAATCGCTTCAATACCGGGCCAATTCTGGCACTTCTCTCCTACATGTAAAAATCATCATTTTTTTGCTAGAAAATTAATCAGAACCCCCAAAAATTATATATGTTTTTTTTTAGCAGACACCCTAGGGAATAAAATGGCGGTCATTGCAACTTTTTATCTCACATGGTATTTGCGCAATAATTTTTCAAACGCCTTTTTTTTGGAGAAAAAACGGTTTCATGCATTAAAAAATAACAAAACAGTAAAGTTAGCCCAATTTTTTTATATAATGTGAAAGATGATGTTACGCCGAGTAAATAGATACCTAACAATTCACGCTTTAAAATTGCGCACAATCATGGAATGGTGCCAAACTTCATTACTTAAAAATCTCCATAGGCGACTCTTTAAAATGTTTTACAGGTTACCAGTTTAGAGATACAGAGGAGGTCTAGTGCTAGAATTGTTGCACACGCCCTAACGCACGCATTACATATGTGGGCGGGACTTACGTGTGCGTTCGCTTCTGAGCGCGAGCTACCGGGGACAGGGGCGTTTTACATTTTTTTTATTATTATTTTATTTATTTTTTTACTTAATTTTTTTTATTTTTACACTTTAACATTTTTTTTTTTTTTTACTTTTAATTCCTATTACAAGGAATGTAAACATCCCTTGTAATAGGAATCTATGTGACAGGTCCTCTTTATGGAGAGATGTGGGGTCAATAAGACCCCACATCTCTCCTCTAGGCTGGAAAGCATGAGATCGGAAAAAAAAATCACCGATCTCATGCTGACAGCCGCGATCGCGGCTTGGTTTGTTTCCGGGATCCCAGGCGTGACGTCATAACGTCGCACCCAGGCCTCCGACTGGTGACCATCTGTCACCAGTCATCTCTATCGTCAACATCCAGCGCCGGACGATTCATTCTTCGGGCTCCCGATGGCACGGGAGAGCCTGGAGAAGCACCGGATGGTGGCGGGAGGGGGGGACATCCCCTCCCGTCACCTATAAGAACAATCAAGCGGTGGAACTGCCGCTATGATCATTCTTATCGTGCACAGAATCGCCGGCTGAAAAGAATGATATCTGAATGATGCATCTAGCTGCAGGCATCATTCAGATATCCCCCCTAAAAGTAGAGGACGTCATTTTACTATAGGCGGGTATTACAATAATAATAATATTGCAACTCTACAATACATGCAGATTCCTTATTGGCCTTACTTCTCTTATGGATCACAGGAGTGCACTTTATTCTGCACTCCTGTGAGCCTGCTGTCGGTTGACATCACTCAGTCGGCCCAGGCTTTGGAAAGATCCTGACTTTACATTAAGGATCCACCCAGATGCCTGGACGGTCAGCTGGTTCAGACTCACAGTGAGCTGCTGGGAGACTGAGACAGCCGCTCCCACCCCCTCCACAGCCCAGCACTCTAGTGAGTGCTGGAGAGTCAGAGCAACGAGCCGTTGACTGACAGTCATGGCTCTCTGCTCAGAGAGGAAGGGAGAACTGAGTGATCAGCTGTCTTTGAATGCTTAGTAATCAGTGCACAGCCAGTGGGGGGCAGATGCAGCATTGGATGAATGCATCCACCTAGGTGAGTTACATTACCCTGCAAATACCTTTTGGCCTGCCAAAATGCATTTAGCTCCTAATTCCCATTGTGGGCTAACATTATACAGTTTAATCCTGTCGTTTCATGAGGGGCGTGACCGGATGCAGCGGTGAGTGGAGGTGTGTGTGTTCCCTCCTCGCTACGGCCCCTTGCTGCTAACGCCAATGAGGTGATCCAGCCTAGTCAGCATTTATCCCTTTCTTGCCTATCACAGTCCCTGCCCTGCTCGATATTCCTCCCCGCACAGCTTACCATCTGACGGGTCTCTGGAGCGAGCGAGCCGGCGTCGTGCGGTGGAGTGGGAGAGGCGGACCGGCACCAGAGAAGACTGGCGGCTGGCTCCGAGTGGCGGCGCCTTAGACTGCACGCGCCGGTGGGTTGCTCGGCAACAGCCCTGCAGTGGCCCTGTACTCTCGCGAGAGAGCCCCACAGAGGTGAAGTGCTGATAGCGGCGTCAGTGGAATCAAATGCGGTGGGTGTCTTAAAACGGCTCCAAACCTGCAAAAGATACCGTGAGTAACCTGGACTTGGCTGCCTGCATTATACCGCTGGGAATACACAGCGGTGTACTTGGTAAACCTATCAGCTGTATTATGCATCTGTCTTTCTTAATGTTGTATGAAGCCGAGTAGGTGGAGGACTTGGATACTGTTTGACAAAATATAAAGATAAAGATAAAGTGTGACGGATGTGCTATAGTACCTTGCTCTGCTAAAGGAACTCTTTGCTGTTTTCTGCTATTTTATTCCCTCTGGTACCCCCTAATACAGCCTTATATCTTTGCTGCTACATTGCGATTATTGTGGTTGGGGTAATATGACTAGGAAAAAGGGGGAGGAACAGGTCCAACACACTCAGGAAAGCTCAGTAGCCCAAGCTACCCGATCACTTAAAGATAAGGGAAATCAGGCAACGTCCGCAATGGCAGCGGCAGCCAAACTGGAAAAGTATGCGCACACTTCCTCACACTCCCCAGCCATGGGCACCCATACATCCCAACCGGGAGTCACAGGGGATAGGAAAAGTATAGGCAAAACCTCATCCATGCTATCAATCCCTGTTAAAGGGGCAAATAAAAAAAGCAAGTCCCCATTGGGAAATGTGTCAGAAGTTACTCCTGCCCTCAATGAACCAAGCGAACCTGAGCCCACATTAAAAGAGGTGTTAAACGCAGTTAATTTATGCAGGGGCTCACTGTCTAGCCTGAATGACCAGCTAGGGGGCCTTAAAGAAGAGCTACATTCCATGAGCCAAGAGTTACAAAAAGCTGCAGAAAGGGCCACCATATTGGAGGAGAGGCTAAGCCAAGCTGAGGATGTTTTGTACTCAATGCAACAACAATTTAAAATAATGCAAGCTCAGCTAGACACCTACAAGTCTAAAATGGATGAAACTGAGAACAGGTTACGGAGACAGAACGTGAGGGTACTGGGCCTCCCAGAGAATAGCGAAGGCTCCCGCCCTGAAGAATTTCTGGAAGGATGGCTGAGGGAGGTTTTTGGAACGGAGACTTTTTCGCGTTTTTTTTCTATTGAAAAGGCGCATAGAGTACCCACTAGGGCATCCGCATCTAGCACTCACCCTAGACCCATGATCATGAAATTATTTAATTATAAGGATAAGGTGACATTAATGCAGAGATCCAGAGAGAAGAAAGACATTTTCTATAACGGAGCCCGAGTTTCATTGTACCCAGACTATTCCCCTGAGCTACAGAAGAAGAGGGCTGGATTTATGGATATTAAGCGCAATTTGCGAACTCTTAACATACCATACGCGCTACTGTACCCAGCACGAATGCGCATTGAAGCCTTAGGGGGGACGCAATTTTTTGATACTGCAGACAAGGCCTCAAAGTGGCTAGAAGATAATAGGAGGAACTTTTAGAGCTGGATCATACTGAGTGAAAAATTGATGTTTCCCTTTTTTTTTTTTGCAGCGGGGGCTGCAGGGGGGAGGGGGATTGATGAGAGTGTTAAATGAGAGTTGGTAAAATATGGAAGGTTGAGGTTGTTTTTTTTCTTAGAACACTAATTCATGAAATTGGGGTGGGGGGAGGGGTGGGGTCGGGGGGATCGAGGATGGCGAAAGGGAGGTGTGGTGGTTTGGAGGGAGGGAGGGAGTGGTGGAATGTGTACAGAGTTGGGGTTAGAATGGTCACAATGTGTGCCCCTAGGGCGGGCCAAGTTAGGTTTGGGGGAAGGAGGGGGGGATTGAAGAAGGGTAGAGGGAAGCAGGGGTTTCAAATAAAAAAAAGAGTCACATTGCACAATATCAAAAAACGGAGAGTGAGAAGTTTAAAAGAAAACACAGATTATGGAGGCACTATTGCACAGCTAAGAAAAACAGAGTAGGGGTAGCAACGAAGCTAGAGGTGGAGATTGCACGAAAAGATAGACACGTGAGACAGGGTAATTATAGTAGTAAGGACAGGAGCACCTTTGGTCACTTAGAATACTTTTTATTTTTTATTTTTTTATTTTTTTATTTTTCTCCTCTCCTATTTTTTTTTTTTTTTGTTGGTCAACTGATTATAGGGGTGATATGTTATTTCTTTTTATTAATGATCATTTTTTACCACTAAAAGATGCCTAGTATCATAGGTGTAAGTTCATGGAATATTAGGGGTATGGGCGACTCCGTTAAGAAAGCCGCTGTATTTACTGAATTGGAGTCCCACGGCTCGAGTTTGATATGCCTCCAGGAGACCCACCTGACTAACGAAACTAAATTATTAACCAGGAATAGGAAATTTCAAGCTCAGTTCCCCTCAACGTATTCATCTTATTCAAGGGGGGTTAGTATACTGGTTAAAAAAGAGGTGTTGTTCTCCTGCAGGGATGTCAAGTTCGACCCAATGGGTTGCTATGTATTTTTATATAGTTTTATAGACGGTTACCCATTCATTATAGCTAACCTGTACATTCCCCCACCTTTTACGTTGGAAATTCTGTATTGCCTGTTGGAGTATGTTGAGGACAAAGCTGACGTCCCGATCATAATAATGGGTGATTTTAATATGGTCTTGGACAGCTCCCTGGACAGGTTTCCGCCTGGATCCAGGCTGCCAGGGGTGTCTGGAGGGCGGTTGGCTCAGTTCCTGGAGGAGGTTGGGTGGCGCGATCTCTGGAGAGCCCGGAACCCAGAGTCCCGGCGGTACTCCTGTTTCTCGGGGTCGTACCACACACTTTCTAGAATTGACCTAGTGATAGGAAACAGTGTGGCACAATCCGTCATAGATAAGATAGAATACCAGCCGAGGGGGATCTCGGACCACTCCCCCCTGACGCTGAAGATAAAAGTCCACAATAGGCATATACAGAGGGCCTGGGCCTTAAACCTGGTATGGTTGGAGATTATAGGGGGACTGGTAGATATCTCTGCAAAATTAGAAGAGTATTTTGGAAATAACCAAGGTACAGCGTCAGAGGGGGTGGTCTGGGACTCCCTAAAGGCATTCCTCAGGGGGGTGCTTATACAGTAGGTGTCTCGGGTTAAGAAACACTCGAAGGTAGAACGCGAACGGATTAGAGAAGAGGTACTGAAATTGGAGAGGCAATATGTGGGGGACCCAAGCCCGGAAAATCAGGAGACATGGTTAAAAAAGCAGCAGGAGTATAAGATTAATACGATCAAAAATGCTGAGAACAGGAGATTATTCCAGAAGCAGAAGTGTTTTGGAGAAGGGGAGAGAGTTGGCCGTATGTTGGCACTGTTGGTCAACACCAACTCTCCCTCCTCACCGCTGCCTATGATTAGGACCACTACTGTAGAAATATCATCGGACCCTTTGAAAGTCAAAGAAACATTTTTTAATTATTATAGGGATTTATATAAGTCACATTATAGGTTAGAATTAAATGAAATGGAAAAATTCCTGGAGAATGTCCATCTGCCGACACTTCTGGATAAGGACAGGGCCGACCTGGAATCCCCTATAACTCTGGAAGAGCTAAAACAAGCAGTAGTAAACATGCCTGATCAAAAATCCCCAGGTCCGGATGGCTTACCCGTGGAAGTTTATAAGCACTTTGGTGCAGTGATGCTACCGGCCCTTCTGAAAACATTGAACTGCGCACTTACAGAAGGAAGGCTCCCCTCTTCGATGTCAGAGGCTAACATAATATTGATACCGAAAGAGGGGAAAGACCATCTTGACGTATCTTCATATAGGCCAATCTCACTCCTCTGCTCTGACATTAAGATCTTGGCAAAAATAATGGCAACCAGACTAAATAAATGTATTTCAGGTTTGGTACATTCGGACCAATCGGGATTGATTCCTAATAGGTCCGCTAGCGTAAATTTTAGACGGATGTACCTGACCCTCCAGTCCCCAGCAGGGGGAAAAGCCCCTAGGGCGATACTGTCCTTGGACATCGCCAAGGCATTTGATAGCTTGGAATGGGACTACCTCTGGTGGGTACTGGAGAGACTTGGGTTTGGCCCTACGTTCGTAAGATGGATGAAAATATTATACTCTCATCCAGCTGCCAGAATAAAGTTAAACAATGACTTTTCCGAATTCATGCCGCTTGAGAGGGGGACTAGGCAGGGGTGCCCATTGTCACCCCTGTTGTTCGCCCTAGCTATGGAGCCGCTCGCAGAAGTAGTTAGAACATCGGCCGGGGTGCAAGGTTTTAGGAGAAGCAATGGGGAAGATAAAATAGCGTTATACGCAGATGACGTGTTACTGTTCTTGGGGGATACGGGGCCATCAGTAGAAAAAGTGATCCAACTTGTGGAAAGGTTCGGAAAATTATCCGGACTTGTAGTCAACTGGGGTAAATCTATGCTTTTACCAATTGATTCAACTAACAATGCCCCGATTGGCTGTATGCCTAGGGTAAGGGTAATAGAGAAAATGAGGTATCTGGGTATAGTGGTGTCCAGGGATCCTTATCAATATATTGAAGACAACCTAGCCCCTTTGTTGGAAAATTTTAAAAGGAAAAGCGACATTTGGGGTAAACTTCCTTTATCTATGGCAGGTAGAGTTAATTTAATCAAAATGGTATGGATGCCACAACTCTTGTACGTACTCCATAACTCCCCGGTATGGATTGGGAAGAAATGGTTTTTGAAAATAAATACCCTATTTAGAGAATTAATCTGGAGGAAAGGCCAGGCAAGGATTAGTCTGCAAATGCTACAACACCCTACCAGGGAGGGGGGATTAGCAGTGCCCCAACCATACAACTATTTCCTTGCTGCTCAGTTGCAGCATATAGGGGGATGTGAGACCCAGGATTGGAGGAACTCGAGTGGAAAAATTATGTTGCAGGATAGCTCGCATAAATCCCTGATAGAGGCATTGGAGGCCGGATCATTACAGGACGGGTCTCCAACATGCAGATTAGTTAATAAAGTTTGGCAAACGACTAAATGGATCATGGGGTATAGAGGGTTCACTGAATTCTCGCCTATATGGCATAATAAATTTTTGCGCGAACTGATGGCCTTGGGAAAAAACAAGCCTTGGGAACATCACGGAATAAGTAGGCTGGCTCAGCTATATGATGATAAGAAAATGTTAAAATCCTTTACTGACCTTTAGGAGCGAATACAGAATCCCAAAAACAACATTCTACTGCTATTTGCAGGTTAGGCATGCTCTGGGCAGTCAATTTAAGAACTACCCGCCTGCATGGTGTAAGATCCCTTTTCTAGAAAATATTGTTAGCACAAATAGTACCAAAGGCCTGATAGCAAAGATATATGAGCAACTGTCTGAAAAACTACTTGCTCCGCAGATGACCATGGGAGTTAGAGAGAGGTGGGAGGCAGATGTGGGGGAGATCACGGATTACCAGTGGAAGAAGATTTTGGAGTTTGGCCCGCTGGTGTCTGTCTCTCCGTCTCAGCAGGCTTCGCACCTCCTCCTACTGCATAGAGCCTACCACACCCCAAAAAGATTACATAACTTTGCTAATAGACTAAATGATAAATGCCCCAGGTGTCTGGACACAGGCGACCTTATACACATGATGTGGCGGTGCCCAAAGCTAGCAAGATACTGGAGAGTGATAATAAAGACTATAGAAGCTAGGTGGGAAATTAGTCTATCACTGGAGGCCAAGGTATGCATCCTTGGCCTGACAGGGGAGAATATAGGGAGTAACGATATTAGGATTGCGGTAGGGAGGTGCCTCTACCAGGCAAGAAAACTGATAGCCCAGGCGTGGCTCTCTGCCACACCTCCAACTCAGGAGGAGTGGTCCGAAGTGATGAATAAATTAGTGTGGATGGAAAAAACAACGTATATTAGAAGAGGTAGCTATGATAAATTTGTAAAGATTTGGAGACCATGGCTAGCCTGGATGGGTGTTTCCCCTTGAGATATAGAGGAACAGGTATCTTATGTAGGCGAGATCATGGAGTACAAAAGCAAGGTGTCGTGTGGAAAGAGACTCGTGATAAGGCACTAATCAGACTGATAACATTTCCTGTTAAACTCCCTGCTTGGGTGGGGCGGGGGGTGGGGGGTTTTGTTTGGGTAGGGTGAGAGCGGGCGGGGGATGAGTAGGTGCAACACAAGGGAGGGATGGGAGGGGGAATAAAGAAAGAAAGGGGCAAAAAGGTAATGAAAACTCTTCTTACGATTACCCATTGCAGTATGTAGTAGTTACTAATTTACATGTTTTTGTAAATGTGCTTGCATTGGTTTATGTGCATTGTATCACAATTTGTTAATAAAAAAAAATATCAAAAAAAAAAAATCCTGTTCCTTCTGTCTTGCGCCTCTCCCTCTCACCCGTTCCGCAAACTGCAGTCAAATATGCACTGCAGTATCATCAGGGGGTGTCTGATAGGACCTGGAAGAGACAGTTGGCCTGTCTTCACAAAGAAGATGGCGGCATAGGACCCAGTGTGCTGGACAGCGCTGGATCTACTGGGCAGATCCAGCGCTGTGCAGCACACTGGGTCCTGTGCCGCAGGTTTGGGTACTATGTCGCAGGTTTGCTTATATAGATCAATCAAGCAGACTAAAGGTAAGAATCGGTTGGTGGGAGGTGGGGGCTGACGTTCCTCTTTAAGAACTGTGAGAGCATCAGAGATGTTAAAAGAATGGAATATCTCACGGCCTCATTAAATGATACTCTTGATAAACATAATTGTATATGAGAACCTTGGGTCCTGTTGGAGACTCCTGTGACCTAATGCTCTGCATTTTTTGAGTACCTTTTGCTGGCTTCCTCTCGGGCTGTCCTGGGCTCTGGAGGCGGATGGTTGTCCTCTCTTTCTCTCTTTTCTTATCTACTCTTTTACTTTCTCCACCTCTTCATTATAATTTTCTTCCCTTTTTTATATGTTTGTGCACCTATGTAAAGGGTAATATTGGATGTACTATCAGAGATGTATGAAGATCCTGCATACTCCTTTTGGACAATCACTATATATGTTTACCTTGAAATGTCCCATCAATCAAATGTCAGTTGATTACTTGCCAGAAACGCCTGTAATACTACAAACTGTATTTTCTGTACCCTTTACTACAGATTTGTATATTTTCTTGGAAAAATAATAAAAAAAATTGTCAGTTAAAAAAAAGAAAAAAAAAGAACTGTGAGAGCTCAATAATTTCTTTGAGATAACACATGAAGTGTGCACTTATTAAATACATATAACAAAACTCTTTCAATGATATAATAAACAGACCAAAAGGGAGAAAATTATTTGTTAGGCAGGTTTCATGCAGAGTGTCCAACTGCTGGATCCCAATTCCGGAATTTTAGGGTACCCATATAGGGCCCTATTTGTTCATGGACGAATCCCAGCAATTCAGAATACCTGTGCAGCATATTTCAGCCTGCCATAGACTTTGATAGGGTGTCTTCCGGGTGTACTAAAATTACAGGATTGGAGGCACAGCAGCTACAGGCCTGTGCTACAATATCCACTTTTTTAAAAAAATCGGCGCCATTGGCAGCCGAGTAAACCGGATGTGACGTTGTGATGTCGCTTCCGGGATTTTACATCGTAGACCCGATCAGAGCCGAATCCAGCTTTGTTCGGGTCTCAGCCTAGCCAACAGACGCGTCGGCTGGTGGCTTCGGTCTTCCGGTGGGATGGCGGAAGGTGGCGGGGGGGGGGACGTCCCCTCCCGGTCCTTTAGGATAACAGCTGCATCAGTTGTTATCACTAAAGAGCCAACTGCTGGCTCTAAAAAACTGTACCATAGCTGCAGGCATCATCCTGGTATAACCCCTTCAAGCCATGAATGCAAATTTGCGTACGGTCGGCGTGAAGGGGTTAAACTAAACCCATTAATTTAACAGTTTAAAAAAACAGTTACTTTTATTCCATTTATAAATTCAATAACAATCACAACAAAAAAATAAAAAAATAAAAAATTGCAGCTGAACTTCAGGCAATTCTAAAAATGTACTCCAGCTACGTATTCATAATGTATTTTACACAACTGACATACATGTCTGCATCTCCATTGGTATTGGTTTTCTTTTATCCCCTGTATAGCACAACATTGATTGGAAGAGGGAGGGTCAGACCTCTCATCCAATGCTTTTAGACCTAAACTGTCTGAATTAAAAAAGCTAGCATATTCCTCCATTCACACAGGTGAAATTGTTGGAGGAATTCCCTATCAGAGCATTGTTTTCTAACGGCAGCTCCCGCTGCAACCACTGATCGACAAATGTTTTCCAACTTGTTTGTTTGACAGAAATCCATCAAACACTCAATTTTTGTTGTACAGGCACTTGCACAAACTCACTGATTTTGATCTGTCAATGGCCAACTTAAAGCAGTGTTAAACCAAAAACCAAAAATGCAATATATTGCAGCTTACCAATGAATACACATGGTGGCTGCATTTGTTTTCTTTTTTTAAGCTGTTTTCCCTCTGTTTTCACCTGGTGATCTGAGCAGTAAGACATCTTTTGCACTAGGGAGAAACCACTCTGGATGAATGAGCACAGGGGGCACATTTGGACATCAGCATTGTCAGTCTGGGGGGAGGGGAGCGTTGGACTAGCAGATTTAGATACACTAACAAATGTAAGCCAATCTACAGCTCACACTGTTGTTACACAAGCAGTTCCAGCAACAGTTTTTTTATTTTATTTTGGTATAAAGGTTTTACATAAACAAATAAAAGCTGATCATTGTAAGCATTCCTGTCAATGTTAAATGATTTGACTCAACCCTATAACCACTTGCCGACCGCTGAACGCCGATATACGTCGGCACAATGGCAGCGATGGACAAATGGGCGTACCTGTACGTCCCCTTTAAGAGGTGGGGATAGCAGGCGTGCACACGCGTGACCGTGCCCACGGGATCGGCGGACTCAATGTCTGCTGGTCTCCTGGTGATCGTGTCTCAGAGCCGCAGAACGGGGAAGACATTTCCCTATTCTGGCCTGTGTCATGACAGAGATCACTGCTCCCTGTCATCGGTAGCAGTGATCGCTGTCATGTGAGTTGAAGTCCACCCCCCCACCGTTAGAATCACTCCCTAGGACACACTTAACTCCTTCATCGCCCCCTAGTGGTTAACCCCTTCCCTGCCAGTGTCATTTATACAGTAATCAGTGCATTTTTATAGCACTGGTCGCTGTATAAATGACAATGGTCCCAAAATAGTGTCCGATGTGTCCGCCATAATGTCGCAGTCCCGATAAAAATCGCAGATCACAGCCATTACTAATAAAAATAAATTAATAATAAAAATGCCATAAAACTATCTCCTATTTTGTAGAGTAGATGCTATAACTTTTGTGCAAATCAGTCAATATATGCTTATTGCGATTTTCTTTACCAAAAATATGTAGAAGAATACATATCGGCCTAAACTGAGGAAAAAAATAGTTTTTTAATATATTTTTGGGGGATATTTATTATAGCAAAAAGTAAAAAATATTGCGTTTTTTTCAAATTTGTCGCTCTTTTTTTGTTTATAGCGCAAAAAATAAAAACTGCAGAGGTGATCAAATACCACCAAAAGAAAGCTCTATTTGTGAGAAAAAAAGGACGTCAATTTTGTTTGGGTGCAATGTCGCACGACCGCGCAATTGTCAGTTAAAGTGACACAGTGCCAAATCGCAAAAAGTGCTCTGGTCAGGAAGGGGGTAAAATCTTCCGGGGATGAAGCGGTTAACTGACAAATAATTGTAACCATGTATCACCACAGAGTGGTACTGTGGATACTGGAAATGTTAAAAGTGCCGCGTCCCGATTATTGGAGAATAAACAAAAGAAATGGAGCTTTGGACTTTATAGGCACAGCAGTACACAAATTGATAAACAAAAATATCTTTAATATAAAAGAAAAAAACAACAATAATAACAATAAAGTTTAAAATTCACACTAATGGTTTATACAAAATATAGACATCTCTAGCATCCACCTACTGCACTACACAGAATAAGGAAAGGTCTCTATGATATAGTAAATTCCGGAGTGCTGGTTATGTGATGTAGCATGATGTCAAAAACTTGCTCTTGCTCTACATGTTACATGGCAAGAGCTTTGGGCAAATGTACAGTCAGGTCCATAAATATTGGGACATCAACACAATTCTAATCTTTTTGGCTCTATACACTACCCTGTTGTTTGGCAAACTCTAATCTGGCCTTCCTGTTTTTGAGGCTCACCAATGGTTTACATCAGAGATATGCAATTACCGGACCTCCAGCTGTTGCAGAACTACAAGTCCCATGATGCATAGCAAGACTCCGACAGCCAGAAGCATAAAACCCAGAGGCAGAGGCATGACTTGTAGTTTTGCAAAAGCTGGAGGTCCACTAATTGCATATCCCTGGTTTACATCTTGTGGTGAACCCTCTGTATTCATTCTGGTGAAGTCTTCTCTTGATTGTTGACTTTGACACACATACACCTACCTCCTGGAGAGTGTTCTTGATCTGGCCAACTGTTGTGCAGTGGGAGGCACATATACAAACTGTTGTAATTCCTACACTGTTCACCTGATTTGGCTGTAAATACCCTCAAATTAAAGCTGAAAGTCTGCAGTTAAAGTGGTGTTCCACCCTAAAAAAAAAAGTCATGATTGTGCCTAAAAAAATAAATTAAAAAAAAACATTTGGATATTTTTTATTTTTTTTACTTACCTCTAAATGCCTGTTGCTAGGGGGTCCCTCGTAGTCTGCCTCTTCCAGTGCCTGGGCTGATGAAATCACTTCCCCCTCGGCACAGGAAGGGCTCAGCTCTGCTCCCTGCCTCCTGTCAATCATCTGGGACCCATTACAGGTCCCAGGTGACTAAGCGGCCAATCACGACGCACGGCGCTGCTCGCGAATGCGCAGTGGGTGCCAGGCTGTGAAGCCACAGCCCGGCGCCCACAGTTGCAATGCCGGCGCCACTGAATGGAGGGGGAGACGAGCGGGGCTTTGATCCCCCGCATCACTGGACCCTGAGACAGGTAAGTGCCCAATTAAAAGTCAGCAGCTGCAGAATTTGTAGCTGCTGACTTTTAATTTTTTTTTTTTTTTTGACTGGCCCTCCTCTTTAAGCACATCTTGTTCGTTTCATTTCAACTCCATTGTGGTAGTGTATAGAGCCAAAAAGATTAGAATTGTGTTGATGTCCCAATATTTATGGACCTGACTGTATAATAAAGAGGTTAGCAAAAAGGCTAAAAATCACTGCTGTTATTACCTAACCTATGCTACCATTTTGTACAGCTGCGTGTGGTTTTGGTGAGGGATTCCCTGTCAGATGATTCAGTATTTTACCATTGTGGGAAACATTGTGATAGTATCCCATGTTGTGTTGCCTGCCACGGTGAATAATATATAAAGACTAGCAGATGGATTCCTTTTACTGCTACATGGATACATTGTGATTCCCAATATTCTTGTCTATAGATGCTATACACTGCCAAAATAGATTTTATATGTGATGATTTTATATGTGATGACATATATTGTCTAAGGGGTGCCCCCCCCCCAATTCAAACTGCCGCTCTGCTGATGATTTCAGCCTTATTGCTAACCTCTTTATTATACATTTGCCCAAAGCTCCTGAAGAAGCACTCGCCGCGTAACATGTAGAGCGAGAGCAAGTCTTTGACATCATTCTACATCATGATCAGCACTCCGGAATTTACTATATCATAGAGACCTTTCCTTACTCTGTGTAGTGCAGTATGTGGATGCTAGAGATGTCTATATTTTGTATAAACCATTAGTGTGAATTTTAAACTTTATTGTTATTATTGTTGTTTTTTCCTTTTATATTAAAGATATTATTTTTTATCAATTTGTGTACTGCTGTGCCTATAAAGTCCAAAGCGCCATTTCTTTTGTATATTCTTCAGCCCTTTGCTACATCTGCAGGACAGCTTGACCTGTTGAAAAACAATAGACTTACTGATCGGATCACCAAGTGAAAAAAAAACAAAAAACGAATGCAGCCATCACATCTAAGATTTAGAAAGCTGCAATATAAGAAATGTTTGCTTTTGGGTTTAATTCCGCTTTATCCCTGTAAACATATCTACCAGCAGGGAGAGCAAACTGTTTCCAGAAAAATGTTCCTACCAGAAGGTCCCTGTAATAAAAAAAATACTTACTTCTTTTTGACCCTCACGTTTCCTACCTTCCTTCCGTTTCAGTGAGACATATGTAGGCAGGTGCGGAGGACTGACCTTTGGGTTGGGGAAGGGAGTTCTCTCAGAATAGATCAGTGAGGACCAAGCACTGTGATATAGTTTCTTCTCCCTTTGGCGCCATCCCTTCAATGGGCCCACCTTCAGGGATTCCAGGGGTCATGGACTTTTGTTGCTTTGGACATTTCAAACTCAGGTCTGGCCGCACTAAGCTCTCAAACACCAACTCTATTTTTTTTTGGAAAATTCTTTTTATTCACATTTTTTAAAACAATAACAGAAACCCACAAACATACCCCCTCCCCCTCCCTCCTCCCTGTTGCGCAAAGTTCCAAGTGCTTACAGGCAGATAAACATAATTACTTGCCCTTTCGGCATACTCAGATTAGTTTAACAAACTAACTTAGGTAAGATCTAGAGCAGTGACCACCATCACCTGGTTGCTATTAAGTCTGCCAGGCCTCTTCAATTTGTGCATGTTCCCTTCATGCGACATTTAGTCCTTAAATTATACAGTAACTCGTACATTATCATCTGAGGAGAGCCAGCATTGCCATTATCTTCTCAAATTTTTTTGGGCACCCTCTGCTTAAATAAGTCGCTTTATATAAAGGTAATACTTTAATTCACTATGCCCTTTCAGAAAGCCAAACATGGGGTCTCAGGTTTTTTCCAGCATAAAAGGATGGCTTTGTGTGCATAAAACAAGATGAGGGAAAGCATGTGCCCTTAGCGGAGCTATTTCCTCCACCAGGCCCAGCAAACATACTGATACCGTCATGGGAACAGGTAGAGAAATCAGTCTCTGGATGGTTTTGGTAACTCCTGTCCAAAATTCCTGTATCAGCTGACACTGCCAGAATACAAGATCGAAATCCGCCCTTGCTGCGGGACAACACCAGCAAGTTGCATCATCCAGGCCATAAATGCTGGCTAGTCTTGCTGGAGTATAGTATACCCTGTGGAGTATTTTAAATTGAATATATAGATCACATGCCGATACTGGGACCCGAAATGGGTGGTCCCACATATCGTCCCACTCGTCTCCTTGAAAATTGGGGACTAATGAGCTCCACTTCTCTCTACATTTGTTGAGTGCTGGAGGCCTTTCAGCAAATAACCCTTTATATGTTTCTGACAGCGTCTTTTGCACGGACTTGTCACAGAGAAACTGCTCCAGAGGTGAAGATTGAAGTACCACCTTGCCAAATTGCGTGTCAAATGCGTGCCACAGCTGGAGATAGCGGAAAAAGTATCAGTTTGGGAGGTCATGTCTATCTTTTAGTTGGTCAAAGGAGAGCAGTCCCCCCACACACACTATGTTTTTTAGTTGTTTGATGCCAACTCTGGCCCATATTATTGGTTCTGGAATGTCGCTGAAATGGGATAATCTGGGGTTGAACCACAATGGTGTATCTGACACCAACTCTATTTTAACTGCTTGGGATAGTGTATTGATTCAGCTGTACAGCCATGGCACCTCAGCAATATCACACAGCCAATTATACGCTGAACAAGTATGCATGTATATGGAGAGATGTATTAAAGAATGATATATCATGTTATTGTTCGAAGTCTACAAGTAAACAGGACTTTATTTAAGTAACTGAATTGTCTCTTACTGGGAGGAAGTGTTCAAGTATAGATAAGTGCAACCATGGTGTATCGCAAGCCTGGGAGTAGCATAAGGGGTTGTGGGGGTTACAATCGCAACCCTGCCCCTAGCTCCAGGGGGCCCCTGCAGCCTCCCTGTCATATTATCATATCCTCCACAAAATCCAGCTCTGATCTGCCCTAGGGTCCCACAGCCACGCTCCAGTACTGGGCTTCTACTTTGCCTTTCACAGTCCACACCCCTCTGTTCCCATTGGCTGGGGAGAAGCTGTGAGCCATTTCCTGAATGGAGAGGAGCAAAAGGTGAGAACAGCCCAGGATGGGGAAGTGTCTGTGCTGTGTGCTGGCAACTAGGGATGAGCCGAACACCCCCCGGGTCGGTTCGCATCCAGAACACGCGAACGGACCGAAAGTTTGCGCGACCTTTCGGACACCGTTAAAGTCTATGGGACTCGAACGTGAGAAATCAAAAGTGCGAATTTTAACCGCTAAGCCACTGCCCACCATCATATGACGGCTGGACGAGGCTTCTGTTGTTCTGGGAGGACGTCATATGACGTCCTCGCCCTCCCGAGCCACTAGGGGGCGCGCGCGTGCCGCCGGCGGCGCGCGCGCGTGCCCGCTGCGTCACTCGGGACCCGGTGCGCGTGCCCGGTGGCCGCGATGTCCGCCGGGCACCCGTGATTGCCGGGTAACAGAGCAGGAGCGTGGATCTGTGCATGTAAACACAGATCCACGTCCTGTCAGAGAGGAGAGGAGACCGATGGCGTGTCCCTTGTACATAGGGACAGCGATCGGTCACCTCCCCCAGTCAGTCCCCTCCCCCCACAGTTAGAATCACCTCCTTAGGTCATACATTAACCCCTCGAGCGCCCCCTAGTGTTAACCCCTTCCCTGCCAGTCACATTTACACAGTAATCAATGCAATTTTATAGCATTGATCGCTGTATAAATGTGAATGGTCCCAAAAATGTGTCAAAAGTGTCCGATGTGTCCGCCGCAATATCGTAGTCACAATAAAAATTGCAGATTGCCGCCATTACTAGTAAAAAATAAATAAATAATAAAAATGCTATAAATCTATCCCCTATTTTGTAGACGCTATAACTTTTGCGCAAACCAATCAATATACGCTTATCGCAATTTTTTTTTACCAAAAATATGTAGAAGAATACGTATTGGCCTAAACTGAGGAAAAAATTTGTTAAAAAAAAAAAAAAAAAAAATTGGATATTTATTATAGCAAAAAGTAAAAAATATTGTGTTTTTTCAAAATTGTCGCTCTTCTTTTGTTTATAGCGCAATAAATAAAAACCGAAGAGGTGATCAAATACCACCAAAAGAAAGCTCTATTTGTGGGGAAAAAAATGATAAAAATTTAATTAAGGTGCAGTGTAACATGACCGCGCAATTGTCATTCAAAGTGCGACAGCGCTGAAAACTGAAAAATGGCCTGGGCAGGAAGGGGGTGTAAGTGCCCTGTATTGAGGTGGTTAACGGCTAATATGCAAGTTATTGTCCTAAAAAGGGTTTGGGGACACGGCTCCTGCCCCAGGGGACACGTATCAATGCAAAAAAAGTTTAAAAAAACGGCAACTTTTTCAGGAGCAGTGATTTTAATGATGCTTAAAGTGAAAAAAAAGTGAAATATTCCTTTAAATATCGTACCTGGAGGGTGTCTATATTATGCCTTTAAAGTGAAAAATGACATTTCTAAAGGAATAAAAGTCATTTAAAACTGCTTGTGGCTGTAATGTCATGTCGGGTTCCGGCAATATGGATGAAAATTATTGAGAAAAACGGCATGGGTAGCCCCCAGCCCATTACCAGGCCCTTTAGGTCTTGTATGGAAAAATAAGGGGAACCAGGCACCCAGATTAACAAAAGAAAAGGCGTGGGGCCCCCAGGCCCTATATACTCTTAACACCAGTATACAGGTGGTCCCAAGAAAGACAGGGACTGTAGGTTTGTTCTTAAGTTGAATCTGTTTGTAATTCGGAACAGGTACATTTTGTAAGTGTAGCTCCAGCCAAAAAAATCTATTTTTAAGCTTTTTGGAAAACATAGGGAAGGGTTATCACCCCTGTAACATTTGTTTTGCTGTCTGTGCCCCTATTCAGAAGATTTCACCTCACTTTCTGCCCCAATGACAGTTGGATTTTGAAAATTTGGGGGTTTTAGGGAAACAAGGATTGGTGATAAAGCATCAGTGGAGGAGACACCTTTTTCCCATATTAAATCTTACAGGGGAGAATTTCCCTTCCTAGGGGTAGATTTCCTCTCACTTCTTGTTGTCTCCCTCCGTTTGTAAGTAGGAGTCGTTTGTAAGTCGGATGTTTGAAAGTAGCGGCCTGCCCTATGTACTCTGCAGAAATTTGGGCCTTAGGTGTTGGTGGCACCAGAACACTGTAAGCCCTCACAGTTACTCTTGGTGGGCGCTGGAATGGGCCCTGCTGTGAAATATTATATCAAGAATTGTAATTACATGCCCCTGTTGAACAGGGTCAGAAAAATTGGGCCTTTGGTGGTGTGGTGGTGTTGCCACAACACTGTAAGCCCTCACAGTTACTCTTGGTGGGTGCATGAACGGGCCCTGCTGTGAAATATTAGATCAAAGATTGTAATTACACGCCACTGTTGACCAGGGGCAGAAAAATTGGGCCTTAGGCACTGGTGGTAGTGACACAACACTGCAAAACCCTCACAGATACTCTAGTTGAGCACAGGAACAAGCCCTGCTGCAAAATATTGCAGCAAAAATTGTAATTACAGGTCCCTGTTGAACAGAGGCAGAAAAATTGGGCTTTAGGTACTGGTGCTGGTGCCACAACACTGAAACCCCTCACAGATACTCTACTTTAGTGCAGGAACAAGCCCTGCTGCAAAATATTACAGCAAAAATTGTAATTACACGCCCCTGTTGAACAGGGGCAGAAAAATTGGGCCTTAGGCACTGGTGGTGGTGCCACAACACTTGTTTATATTCAGAATGTATAATGCTCTAATATTAACCTCCCAATATAACACGGTGTAACCTTCTAATGGTTAATCAATGAATCATGTGCAAAATAAGCAAATGGATCCTATTATAAATAACATAACATCCTTCACCATAACAAAATCCTATAATGAAATATCAATGTGATGATAAATTAATGAACACAATAAAAAAAAAAGAAAGGAAGATGAGATATAGTAATGTGATGAACCACAGTGTACAATTATCTCAATAGGACAGCATACTGCTGTGAAGAAATGTAACGTCTTTGGCGATTGATGAATTTAGACAGGTTTGGGAAGTAACCCCAGTGATAGATGGCTTGCTCATATATTCAGCTGCTCATTAGCATGGACTGGCTTCTGGCTTTCAAAGAACTTCCGCAGTATGTAACAACAAAGAAAGAGAGCATTGCGCAGATAGTATATTAAATATTCCCTATAGACTAAGGGTAAACTTCACTCACACTTTCCAGCAGAATGAATCGCATATAATAAGGTCAGTTGCATACAGCTAACAGCTGGGATCTCCTCACACGCCAACAGTGCACACACAGCACTGCGCGTCACTGGCTCCTCCCGACCGGTTTCATCACTAGACATATAATAGGATCCATTTGCTTATTTTTCACATGATTCACTGATTAACCATTAGGAGGTTACACCGTGTTATATTAGGAGGTTAATGTTAGCACATTATACATTCTGAATATAAACAACACTTTTTTTGTGTGATATCAGTTCACATACATAATAATTGCAGCTATATTATTTGGTCATCTTCTAGTATTTGTCACTTATTTATTTACTAGTTCATATCGCTTCAGCACACTTTTTACTTTATTGGTGTCACAACACTGCAAGCCCTCACAGATACTCTAGTTGAGCGCAGGAACAAGCCCTGCTGCAAAATATTACAGCAAAAAATGTAATTACACACCCCTGTTGAACAGGGGCAGAAAAATTGGGCTTTAGGCACTAGTGCTGGTGCCACAACACTGCAACCCCTCACAGATACTCTACTTTAGCACAGGAACAAGCTCTGCTGCAAAATATTACAGTAAAAATTGTAATTATATGCCCCTGTTGAACAGGGGCAGAAAAATAGGGCTTTAGCCACTGGTGGTGGTGCCCAGAACCAAAAATGTTCTTACAAGCTATCAACATGAACATTGAGGAGGAACAGGATAGACACTCAGCATAACAGGATAGTCACATCAGCATCAGGTGCTTGGTAGCTGGTGATTCAAGACTGATTCATTTTTATGAAGGTGAGCCGATCAACCGAGTCGGTGGACAGGCGCACTCTGTGATCGGTTACAAAGCCTCCACCCGCACTGAATGTGTGTTTCGAAAAAACGCTGGATGCAGGACAGGCCAGTAGCTCAATTGCATACTGTGCAAGCTCTGGCCACTGATCCTTCCTCAAGACCCAGTAACCCAGAGGATTTTCGTTTGGAAAGGTCTCCAAGTCTGATCTTGGCCCTAGGTATTCCTGCACCATGTAAATCAGACGCTGGCGATGGTTGCTGGAACCGATCAGACCTTGGGGCTGCGGACTAAAAAATTGTCTGAACGCATCTGTCAGACGGCCACCTTCTCCACAGCTCCTACTGTGACTGACAGAAGCCTCAGCAAAACTTTGTCCAGGACCAGGAATTTGTAACCTCCCAGGCTCTGGAAACACGTTACACAAACCTTTCTGCAAGGCCTCCTGAAGATGTTTCAGCCTCTGCTCCCCCTGCGACGGCTGGATAAGTTCCGCAACCTTACCCTTGTAACGTGGATCAAGGAGGGTTGTCAGCCAGTACTGATCCCTCTCCTTGATACCACAAATCCGAGGGTCCTTTCGCAGGCTTTGCAGGATCAGGGAGGCCATGCAACTTAGGTTTGCTGAGGCATTCGCTCAGGAGTCCTCTGGGTAACTAAGGACGACCTGATCCGCAGCCACCTCCTTCCAGCCACGTACAAGTCCATACGTTTCTGGGGATTGTAAACGATCCCTTGAAGACTGCTGCTGATGCTGAATGCTAGGCTCAACCTCCATGCTGACACAATCCTCCTCCTCTTCCTGTGTGATCGGCGGGCCTGCAGGAACACTGTCTGGAAAAAGGGGGCCTTGAGAGGTAAGGAAGTCCTCCTCTTCCTCCCTCTGTTCTGCCTTAAGTGCCCTGCCCATTATTCCTCGCAGCGTGTGCTCCAACAGGTAGACAAGAGAGACAGTATCACTGATGCATGCACTGTCACTGCTCACCATCCTCGTGGCCTCCTCAAATGGTGACAGGACAGTGCATGCATCCTTGATCATGAGCCACTGGCATGGCAAAAAAAAGCCAAGCTCCCCTGACCCTGTCCTGGTGCCATAGTCACACAGGTACTCATTGATGGCCCTCTGCTGTGTGTGCAGCCGCTGCAGCATGGCCAACGCTGAGTTCCATCTGGTGGGCATGTCACACATTAGTCGGTTCTTGGGCAGGTTGTATTCCTTTTGGAGGTCAGCCAGCTGAGCACTGCCATTATATGACCGGCAGAAATGCACACAGACTTTCCTGGCCTGCCTCAGGAGATCCTGTAAGCCCGGGTACCTGCACAAGAACTGCTGCACCACCAAATTAAGGATGTGAGCCAAACAGGGAACATGGGTGAAGTGTCGAAGGGCGGAGAGGAGGTTGGTGCCATTGTCGCAAACCACCATTCCTGCCTGAAGCTGGCGTGGTGTCAACCACCTTTGAGCCTGCCCCTTCAGAGCAGACAGAATCTCTGCCCCAGTGTGGCTCCTGTCCACACCAGCTCAAGCACCACATGGCATCTTTTTACCAGAGTGCTTGCGTAGCCCCTTGAACGCCTACGGAGCACTGCTGGTTCCGAGGACAAATCTATAGAGGAAGAGGCCATGGAGGAAGAAGAAGAGGAGGGGGTGGAGGAGAGAGGTGTGTCAGAATCACCACTAGTAACATTTTGGAAGTGTGGTGGCGGAACAAGCTCCAACAATACTGCACCCTGTCCTGCATCCTTCCCTGCTGCCAGCAGGGTCACCCAGTGCGCCATGAAAGATAGGTATTGTGCCTGTCCATGCTGCTGGACCATGAGTCAGCGGTAATATGCACATTACCACTGACTGCCCTGTCCAGCGAGGCCAAGACATTGCCTTTCACATGCCAGTAGAGAGCCGTAATCACCTTCCGTGAAAAAAAGTAGCATTTGGGAACCTGCCACTGAGGTACCGCACATTCCACAAATTCACGAAAGGGGGCAGAGTCTACCAACTGAAAAGGCAGCAGTTGGAATGTTAGCAATTTAGCCAAGCTAGCATTCAGCCGCTGGGCATGTGGATGGCTGGGACCGAATTTCTTTTGCCGGTTTAGCAACTGAAGTAGGGAAACTTGCCTGCTACAATCGGACGTTGGTGTAGCTATAGCAGATTGCCCGCAAGTACTTGGCACACCTAATTCTACACCTTCATTCCTCTCAGTGCAGATTTCTGAGAGAGGTCCGCCTTGTTCTTTAGTGTGAATCTTTTAAGTACGCTTGCCAACGGACTGCATAGGAGTTCGACATATGTTTGGTCATTCATGTGGTGCCCAAGCGGCTGCTGTTTTGGCCAAGCTTGATACGCTTCAGACATATGTTGCAAACACCAACGGTGTGATCTGCTGCACACGTCTCAAAAAAGGCCCACACCAAAGAACTTTTGGAAAAACGCGCGGAGTCAGCAGCGCCCTGCACATGCGGAGCTCTGCAGTGTGATGCAGTCGGTTGGCTTCCCTTACGCTGGCCCCTGGACGGCATCCTGCCTCATTGGAGATTTGCCTCCTCCTCTCTCCTATCAGGCACCCACGTAGAGTCAGTGACCTCATCATCCCCTCCCTCTTCATCACTGGAGCAAACCTGGCAGTATGCTTCAGCTGGAGGAACATGACTGCCAGTTTGTTGTCCTTCTAGGGCACCCCCTCTCTCTGGGCTCACGTTACTGCCTTCCTCAATCTGGCTACCATCATCGGAGCCTTAAAAACGCTGCGTTTCCTCCTACAGCATGCACCCAACACTGTGGTCGAACAGTTCGTGGGGACTCTTCAGGGCATGATGGTGGGGCTAGGGAAGGAGTGACTGATGACATTGAGCCGATGGAAGAGGCCGCTTTGGCAGCTGCATTGGCAGCCAAAGTACTCTGAGCCTGGGTGACAGAGTATGAGGAGGATGAGGACAGCTTGGTCATCCACTCTACCAACTCTTCTGCATGTTGTGGCTCAACACGGCCAGCTGCTGAAAAAAGGACAAGCGTGCCCCACAGCCATGTGCTGAGGATGCACCGTGTCCAGGACCAGTAATGTTGGCTGTAGACACAGAGCCTGCTTGCTCTCTTTTAGTGGCCTGTGAGCATCTGCCTCTCCTTGTTGGCCTTCCAGACATACTGTATTTGATGTATTTGTAATGTATTTGAATAGGTACACCAGGAATGGCCTGCAGTGAGATGTAGCTGCACAAAGTTGGGATGTGTATATATATATATATATATATATATATATATATATATATACTAAATATACTGCAGCTAACTGAATGAACTGCCTGCCTGTAGTATATTAGGAAGAGAACAACATGAACGGTCTGCAGCGAGATCTAGCTGCACAGGATACAGTACTGAATATACTGCAGCTAACTGAATGAACTGCCTGCCTGTAGTATATTAGGAAGAGAACAACAGGAACGGTCTGCAGCGAGATCTAGCTGCACAGGATACAGTACTGAATATACTGCAGCTAACTGAATGAACTGTCTGCCTGTAGTATATTAGGAAGATAACAACAGGAACGGTCTGCAGCGACATCTAGCTGCACAGGATACAGTACTGAATATACTGCAGCTAACTGAATGAACTGCCTGCCTGTAGTATATTAGGAAGAGAACAACAGGAATGATCTGCAGCAAGATCTAGCTGCACAGGATACAGTACTGAATATACTGCAGCTAACTGAATGAACTGTCTGCCTGTAGTATATTAGGAAGATAACAACAGGAACGTTCTGTAGCGAGATCTAGCTGCACAGGATACAGTACTGAATATACTGCAGCTAACTGAATGAACTGCCTGCCTGTAGTATATTAGGAAGAGAACAACATGAACGGTCTGCAGCGAGATCTAGCTGCACAGGATACAGTACTGAATATACTGCAGCTAACTGAATGAACTGCCTGCCTGTAGTATATCAGGAAGAGAACAACAGGAACGGTCTGCAGCAAGATCTAGCTGCACAGGATACAGTACTGAATATACTGCAGCTAACTGAATGAACTGCCTGCCTGTAGTATATTAGGAAGAGAACAACATGAACAGTCTGCAGCGAGATCTAGCTGCACAGGATACAGTACTGAATATACTGCAGCTAACTGAATGAACTGCCTGCCTGTAGTATATTAGGAAGAGAACAACAGGAACGGTTTGCAGCGAGATCTAGCTGCACAGGATACAGTACTGAATATACTGCAGCTAACTGAATGAACTGCCTGCCTGTTATTTGTTAGGAACAGAACAACAGGAATGGCCTGCAGCGAGATCCAGCTGCACAGGATACAGTACTGAATATACTGCAGCTAACTGAATGAACTGCCTACCTGTAGTATATTAGGAAAAGAACAACAGGAACGGTCTGCAGTGAGATCTAGCTGCACAGGATACAGTACTGAATATACTGCAGCTAACTGAATGAACTGCTTGCCTATAGTATATTAGGAAGAGAACAACATTAATGGTCTGCAGCGAGATCTAGCTGCACAGGATACAGTACTGAATATACTGCAGCTAACTGAATGAACTGCCTGCCTGTATTATATTAGGAAGAGCAAAACAGGAACGGTCTGCAGTGAGATCTAACTGCACAGGATACAGTACTGCATATACTGCAGCTAACTGAATGAACTGCCTGCCTGTAGTATATTAGGAAGAGAACAACAGGAATGGTCTGCAGCGAGATCTAGCTGCACAGGATACAGTACTGAATATACTGCAGCTAACTGAATGAACTGCCTGCCTGTAGTATATTAGGAAGAGAACAACATGAACGGTCTGCAGCGAGATCTAGCTGCACAGGATACAGTACTGAATACACTGCAGCTAACTGAATGAACTGCCTGCCTGTAGTATATTAGGAAGAGAACAACAGGAACAGTCTGCAGCGAGATCTAGCTGCACAGGATACAGTACTGAATATACTGCAGCTAACTGAATGAACTGCCTGCCTGTTATTTGTTAGGAACAGAACAACAGGAACGGTCTTCAGCGAGATCCAGCTGCACAGGATACAGAACTGAATATACTGCAGCTAACTGAATGAACTGCCTACCTGTAGTATATTAGGAAGAGAACAACAGGAAAGGTCTGCAGCAAGATCTAGCTGCACAGGATACAGTACTGAATATACTGCAGCTAACTGAATGAACTGCCTGCCTGTAATATATTAGGAAGAGAACAACAGGAACGGTCTGCAGTGAGATCTAGCTGCACAGGATACAGTACTGAATATACTGCAGCTAACTGAATGAACTGCCTGCCTGTAGTATATTAGGAAGAGAACAACAGGAATGGTCTGCAGCGAGATCTATCTGCACAGGATACAGTACTGAATATACTGCAGCTAACTGAATGAACTGCCTGCCTGTAGTATATTAGGAAGAGAACAACAGGAATGATCTGCAGCAAGATCTAGCTGCACAGGATACAGTACTGAATATACTGCAGCTAACTGAATGAACTGTCTGCCTGTAGTATATTAGGAAGATAACAACAGGAACGTTCTGCAGCGAGATCTAGCTGCACAGGATACAGTACTGAATATACTGCAGCTAACTGAATGAACTGCCTGCCTGTAGTATATTAGGAAGAGAACAACATGAACGGTCTGCAGCGAGATCTAGCTGCACAGGATACAGTACTGAATATACTGCAGCTAACTGAATGAACTGCCTGCCTGTAGTATATCAGGAAGAGAACAACAGGAACGGTCTGCAGCGAGATCTAGCTGCACAGGATACAGTACTGAATATACTGCAGCTAACTGAATGAACTGCCTGCCTGTTATTTGTTAGGAACAGAACAACAGGAATGGCCTGCAGCGAGATCCAGCTGCACAGGATACAGTACTGAATATACTGCAGCTAACTGAATGAACTGCCTACCTGTAGTATATTAGGAAAAGAACAACAGGAACGGTCTGCAGTGAGATCTAGCTGCACAGGATACAGTACTGAATATACTGCAGCTAACTGAATGAACTGCTTGCCTGTAGTATATTAGGAAGAGAACAACATTAATGGTTTGCAGCTAGATCTAGCTGCACAGGATACAGTACTGAATATACTGCAGCTAACTGAATGAACTGCCTGCCTGTAGTATATTAGGAAGAGAACAACAGGAACGGTCTGCAGCGAGATCTAGCGGTACAGGATACAGTACTGAATGTACTGCAGCTAACTGAATGAACTGTCTGCCTGTATTATATTAGGAAGAGAAAAACAGGAACGGTCTGCATTGAGATCTAACTGCACAGGATACAGTACTGAATATACTGCAGATAACTTAATTAACTGCCTGCCTGTAGTATAATAGGAAGAGAACAATAGAAACAGTCTGCAGCGAGATCTAGCTGCACAGGATACAGTACTGAATATACTGCAGCTAACTGAATGAACTGCCTGCCTGTAGTATATTAGGAAGAGAACAACATGAACGGTCTGCAGTGAGATCTAGCTGCACAGGATACAGTACTGAATATACTGCAGCTAACTGAATGAACTGCCTGCCTGTTATTTGTTAGGAACAGAACAACAGGAATGGCCTGCAGCGAGATCCAGCTGCACAGGATACAGTACTGAATATACTGCAGCTAACTGAATGAACTGCCTACCTGTAGTATATTAGAAAAAGAACAACAGGAACGGTCTGCAGTGAGATCTAGCTGCACAGGATACAGTACTGAATATACTGCAGCTAACTGAATGAACTGCTTGCCTGTAGTATATTAGGAAGAGAACAACATTAATGGTTTGCAGCTAGATCTAGCTGCACAGGATACAGTACTGAATATACTGCAGCTAACTGAATGAACTGCCTGCCTGTAGTATATTAGGAAGAGAACAACAGGAACGGTCTGCAGCGAGATCTAGCGGTACAGGATACAGTACTGAATGTACTGCAGCTAACTGAATGAACTGTCTGCCTGTATTATATTAGGAAGAGAAAAACAGGAACGGTCTGCAGTGAGATCTAACTGCACAGGATACAGTACTGAATATACTGCAGATAACTTAATTAACTGCCTGCCTGTAGTATAATAGGAAGAGAACAATAGAAACGGTCTGCAGCGAGATCTAGCTGCACAGGATACAGTACTGAATATACTGCAGCTAACTGAATGAACTGTCTGCCTGTATTATATTAGGAAGAGAAAAACAGGAACGGTCTGCAGTGAGATCTAACTGCACAGGATACAGTACTGAATATACTGCAGATAACTTAATTAACTGCCTGCCTGTAGTATAATAGGAAGAGAACAATAGAAACGGTCTGCAGCGAGATCTAGCTGCACAGGATACAGTACTGAATATACTGCAGCTAACTGAATGAACTGCCTGCCTGTAGTATATTAGGAAGAGAACAACATGAACGGTCTGCAGTGAGATCTAGCTGCACAGGATACAGTACTGAATATACTGCAGCTAACTGAATGAACTGCCTGCCTGTAGTATATTAGGAAGAGAACAACAGGAACAGTCTGCAGCGAGATCTAGCTGCACAGGATACAGTACTGAATATACTGCAGCTAACTGAATGAACTGCCTGCCTGTTATTTGTTAGGAACAGAACAACAGGAACGGTCTTCAGCGAGATCCAGCTGCACAGGATACAGTACTGAATATACTGCAGCTAACTGAATGAACTGCCTACCTGTAGTATATTAGGAAGAGAACAACAGGAAAGGTCTGCAGCGAGATCTAGCTGCACAGGATACAGTACTGAATATACTGCAGCTAACTGAATGAACTGCCTGCCTGTAGTATATTAGGAAGAGAACAACAGGAACGGTCTACAGTGAGATCTAGCTGCACAGGATACAGTACTGAATATACTGCAGCTAACTGAATGAACTGCTTGCCTTTAGTATATTAGGAAGAGAATAACATTAATGGTTTGCAGCTAGATCTAGCTGCACAGGATACAGTACTGAATATACTGCAGCTAACTGAATGAACTGCCTGCCTGTAGTATATTAGGAAGAGAACAACAGGAACGGTCTGCAGCGAGATCTAGCGGTACAGGATACAGTACTGAATGTACTGCAGCTAACTGAATGAACTGTCTGCCTGTATTATATTAGGAAGAGAAAAACAGGAACGGTCTGCAGTGAGATCTAACTGCACAGGATACAGTACTGAATATACTGCAGATAACTTAATTAACTGCCTGCCTGTAGTATAATAGGAAGAGAACAATAGAAACGGTCTGCAGCGAGATCTAGCTGCACAGGATACAGTACTGAATATACTGCAGCTAACTGAATGAACTGTCTGCCTGTATTATATTAGGAAGAGAAAAACAGGAACGGTCTGCAGTGAGATCTAACTGCACAGGATACAGTACTGAATATACTGCAGATAACTTAATTAACTGCCTGCCTGTAGTATAATAGGAAGAGAACAATAGAAACGGTCTGCAGCGAGATCTAGCTGCACAGGATACAGTACTGAATATACTGCAGCTAACTGAATGAACTGCCTGCCTGTAGTATATTAGGAAGAGAACAACATGAACGGTCTGCAGTGAGATCTAGCTGCACAGGATACAGTACTGAATATACTGCAGCTAACTGAATGAACTGCCTGCCTGTAGTATATTAGGAAGAGAACAACAGGAACAGTCTGCAGCGAGATCTAGCTGCACAGGATACAGTACTGAATATACTGCAGCTAACTGAATGAACTGCCTGCCTGTTATTTGTTAGGAACAGAACAACAGGAACGGTCTTCAGCGAGATCCAGCTGCACAGGATACAGTACTGAATATACTGCAGCTAACTGAATGAACTGCCTACCTGTAGTATATTAGGAAGAGAACAACAGGAAAGGTCTGCAGCGAGATCTAGCTGCACAGGATACAGTACTGAATATACTGCAGCTAACTGAATGAACTGCCTGCCTGTAGTATATTAGGAAGAGAACAACAGGAACGGTCTACAGCGAGATCTAGCTAAACTGGATACAGTATATATATATACAAAGCCTGGAATGTATTTATATACTAAATATACTGGAGCTAACTGAATCAACTGTCTGCTCAACTATCTAAATGAAATTAAATGACACTCTCTCTCTCTCTCTCTCTGAACGCCGGAACACACTACACATGGCCGACGTGCAGACGGCCTTATATAGTGTGGGGCGTGTACTCAATCCCCTAAACCATAATTGGCCAAAGACACCCTACCTTTGGCCAATTATGCCTCTGTTTGCTTACGGCGTTGTGATTGGCCAAAGTATGCGGGTCATAGTGCATGCTTGGCCAATCATCAGCCAGCAAACTACTGCGATGACACAGTGCATTATTGGCCGTGACGCGGTGCTCGAATTTGGCGTGAACGGCCCATAATGTTCGATGTTCGATGAACAGTCGAACAGTCGATGTTCGAGTTGAACTCATGTTCGACTCGAACTCGAAGCTCATCTCTACTGGCAACATGGAATGGTAAGCGAGCTCAGCGAGGCAAGAGGAGAGTGCCATCCTGTAGCCACGATGGGAACGATGTCACTGGTGAGGTATGAAACTGCTCAGTGTCTCCTAGTCACCAGCTTGGATTCTCTGTAAAGGGGATATCTTCTTTCCCCACTTCCCTGACAACTGGGGAAAAGACACACACCTCCGGGAGGTGATCTCCTGCCAACACTGACAGAAAAACCTTCAGAAATTGCTAAAACATATCCCTTAACACCTCCTTGGGGGGGCCCCTGAAGGGCTGCAGGCTCCAGATTTTGTGTCACATGGCTTTGCCCTCCCAGATCTAAGTTGCCCCCCCAAAGCCCCCTGACCACCCCCTCCACCCTGCATGCTATGCCCACCTTCTGAGCTCCTTTCCTATTACAGCACTCTATACTGTTCCTCCTCCGCAGGGCTGAAATCACATTCCTTTACAACACAGCCAGTTAGCCATGATCTGCATAGGGTGTATCTGCCTACTGCAACTACACTGCCGTTCCGACCAGAGAATTTCACAGGTCAGAGGGGAAACATAAAAGCCAGATACACCCTGAGAAGACTGACAGACTGTGTGTAAAGGAATGTGATTTGAGTCCTGTGTAGTGTGGGTGGGAGAGCTGTATACAGTGCTTGAATGGGAAACGATCTCTGCCAAGTGACCTGCCAGGGGTCCCTGTCCTCTGATTCTCCAGCGGTGATCCCTGTCCTCTGATTCTCCAGCGGTAATCCCTGTCCTCTGAGGAACTCTGGGAACTCAAAACTCTTAAGCCACTTTGAGTATCTTGGCGTGTGGTGGATGTATCTGTACGCACGTTGGAAGTAGTGGTGGGGGCAGGTCAACTTTTGCATCGGGGCAAAAGTTTCAAGCTACGCCTCTGATCGCAAGAATAGTTTTTTACAAATTAAAGTAATTCAACCCTCCGGGTAAATAGCCCTGTGCTGCAGCAGAACATTTGTACCAGGATGATCCTTGTGGTTAAGTACATATGGTGAATCACACATTCAACCCTCTGCTTTGGGACACATTTACTGTAAATAGCAGCTAGTCAAAGAAGAAAGTCGGTGACTTTGGTGGTTGATCGCAGCCCTGTGGTGAGACTGGGTGCTTTTTATTCCTCATTGCTTGGCACGGTCTACATATTGCAGCCTGCTGTGGTGCAGGGTCAGTTCAGGGACCTAGCCTAGAAAGTTGCGGCTTGCAGTGGTATATGCTGAAGGGACGAAATGCATTTCAAATACAGAGCAGTACTAATAGATGTGGGTGTTGGGAAGAGACATGAGAGACTGGTGAAGATTGAGACATGTTTTGCATTCCCTTCTTATAAATGCTATAGAGTTAGAGATTGGGTCTACAGTGTCTGTTGGTTTCAGGCATGAGGAGGTTATTGCACTAGGAACCAAAGTGCTCCTATGATGGCTTCTGGTTACATAACCTGCCCCTTGGGGCAACCTCCTTACAACACATAGGCTGCCAGCCAGTAGTAATGTGCTTGATGTTCGAGTCGAACGTAAGTTCGACTTGAGCATCAGGTGTTCGCTTGTTCGTTGAACAAACAAACAAATGGGGCGCTCAAGGGATGTTCACCCGCCACCAAGCACCCCATAACGCACTGCAAGATCGCAGTGCATTGATTGCTGCTAATTGGCCAAAGCATGCACCTGACCTGTATGCTTTGGCCAATCACAGTGCGCTGTACTGTGAAAGCCATAATTGGCCAAAGGCAGGGTGCCTTTGGCCAATCATGGTTTAGAGGCTAAGTCCACATCCCACACTATATAAGGATGCTTCCAACGGAGGCCGTGTGTATTGTGTATTATTGGAGAGAGATTAGGCAGGTAGTTAGTGGATTGTGCGTGCAGTCAGTTTAGTGTATATAATACAGTGTAGCGCAGAGTATATACTACAGTGCAGTGCAGAGTATATAATTCGGTGCAGTGTATATAATTCAGTGCAGAGTATATAATACAGTGTAGTGCAGAGTATACAATGCAGTGTAAAGTATATAATTCAGTGTAGTGCAGAGTATATAATACAGTGTAGTGCAGATTATATAATACAGCGCAGTGCAGAGTATATAATACAGTGTAATGCAGAGTATATAATACAGTGTAGTGCAGAGTATATAATGCAGTGTAGAGTATATAATTCAGTGTAGTGCAGAGTATATAATACAGTGTAGTGCAGATTATATAATACAGCGCAGTGCAGAGTATATAATACAGTGTAATGCAGAGTATATAATACAGTGTAGTGCAGTGTGAATAACACAGTGGGGGTTATTTACGAAAGGCAAATCCACTTTGCACTACAAGTGCAAACTACAAGTGCAAAGTGTACTTGAAATTGCAATGAAAGTGCACTTGGAAGTGCAGTCGCTGTAAATCTGAGAGGTAGATCTGAAATGAGGGTAAGCTCTGCTGATTTTATTATCCAATCATGTGAAAGCTAAAATGCTGTTTTTTATTTTCCTTGCATTTGCCCCTTGGATCTACAGCGACTGCGCTTCCAAGTGCACTTTCAGTGCAATTTCTAGTGCAATTTGCCTTTAGTAAATAACCCCCAGTGCAGTGTAGTGTAGTGTAGTGTAGCGTGAATAACACTGATGCGATGCTACTGAAGTGTTGGTGTGTACAACACTTCTGTGTCACTCACCACTTTTTTTTCATCAATAATTTTTTAATTTTTTTTGCAGTATCAGGTTTTGTTGCTGCCTTATATTTTGCAGCAGTGGTATACTTTTTTTTTTTTTTGGCAGCGCAGCAGCACTAAGAATATTTAGGGCATAATTGCTGTCCCCCCTTCTGCATTGCAGGTGTTAATCTTTCTGCGTCAGCAGGGGTTTCCTTTTTTTTTTGATCTTTTTTTTTTGGCGCAGCAGCACTAAGAATATATAGGGCATATTTGCCGTCCCCCCCTTCTGTGTCGCAGGTGTTCCTCTTTCTGCAGTGGCTCCCTTTTTTTGGGGGGGGGGGGCTTTTTGAATTTTTTCTTTTCCAGCAGAAGCAAAAAATAATAATTTCTCCATAATTTCTTCTGAGTCGCAGTTGGTCTCCCTTCTGCGTCACCACTGTTTTTTTTTTTTTTTTTGCCCATTCCTAATTTTTTTGACGTTTATTTTATTTTAGTTTTTCTTCACAATTGCTACACCCTTATTATCTTTGTTAAAAAGAAAACTGTAATAAAACGGTTTATAGTGCAGAAAGCACAAAAGTATTGCACTCAAGCACCATAATCCCATCCCACACTCAGTAATAAAAAGTTATAAAAATCCCCCTCAAAAAATAAAAAACAATAATAAAACGGTTTATAGTGCACCAAGCACAAAGGTATTGCACCCAATCACCATGTTTCCACCCCACACTCTATAATAAAAAGTTATAAAAATCCCCCCAAAAAATCCCCACCATGTTCAAAAGGCCAACAAGGAGAGGCAGACGCTCACAGGCCACAAAAAGAGGGCAAGCAGCCTCTGTGTCTACAGTGAAAAGTGGTGGCCACAGACACGGTGCATCCTCTGCAAGTGGGGCACACTTGTTCTTTTTTTCCGATGCTGGCCATGTTTTTGAGCCACAACATGCAGAAGAACTGGTGGAGTGGATAACTAAGCCGTCCTCATCCTCTGTCACCCATGCTCATAATAGTTTGCCTTCCACCGCAGTTGCCAAAGTGGCCTATTCCACCGACTCCTTGTCCACAGCTACTCCTTCTGTAACCCCACCATCATGCACAGAGGAGTCACCTGAATGTATTCGATCATAGTGCCAGTTACATGCTTCTGGAGGATGCGCAGCAATTTGAATGCTCCAATGTTAGTTCCCAGGTTGAGGAAGGGAGTCACGTGAGCCTAGAGAGAGGGGGTGCCAATGACGGACAAGAAACTAGCAGTCATGTTCCCCCAGCTGCAACATACTGCCAAGTTTGCTCCAGTTACGAGGAGGGAGGGGATGATGAGGTCACTGACTGTACTTGGGTGCTTGAGAAAACAGAGGAGGAAAGTGAGGAGGAGGCACAGCTCCAAAGAGGCAGGATGTCCTCCAGGGGCTGGCTTAAGGGCAGCCACCCTATTGCATCACACCACAGAGCTCCATAGGTGCAGGGCACTGCTGACTCCCCATTGACTTCCAAAAGTTCATTGGTGAGGGATTTTTTCAACACATGTGCAGCAGACTGCAGCGTTTCTGTCTGCAATCTCTGTCTGAAGCGGATCAAGCGTGGCCAGAACACCAGCCGCTTGGGCACCACATGCTTGACAAGACATATCATGACCTACCATGTAGTCCATTGGCAACAGCACCTGAAAGACCCACATCATAAAAAATGCAGACTTCTCCTTGCTCCTCATCTTGGATCTCTAACCCTACTATACCTCAAGTCTTCTCAAAAACCTCCACTGTGAGGAATGATGGCATAGCAATGGGTACCACAGGTACTTGCACACAATCTGCTAGCAGTATACCACCTGTTGATTTCCACAGGCAAGTTTAGTTACCCCAGTTGCTGAACACCATGCTTATTGTCTAAATGCTATCTTGGGCAAATTGCTAGCACTACCACTGCTGCCCTTTCATCTGGTAGACTCTGCCCCTTATCGTGAATTTGCAGAATGTGCTGTACCACAGTGGCAGGTTTCAAAAATACATTTTTTTTCACGTAAGGCCATTCCAGCTCTGTACCATAATGTGGAAGGCAATGTTTTGGCCTTGTGGACAGGGCGGTCAGCAGCAAGGTTCACATTACTGCTGACTCATGGTCCAGCAGGCATGGTCAGGAACATTACATTTCCTTCACGGTGCACTGGGTAACTCTGCTGGCAGCTGAGAAGGATGCAGGACAGGGTTCAGTGTGGAGCTTGTTCCGCCACCACACCTCCAAAAAGCCACGCTGGTGGCTACTGATAAAGATGCATGCACTGTCCTGTCATTATTTGAGGAGGCCACAAGGATGCATCAGTGACACTGTCCCTCTAGTCTTCCTACTGGAGGACATGCTTTGGGGATTCATGGACAGGGCACTTGAGGCAGAACAGCGGGAGGAAGAGGAGGACTTCCTTTCCTCTCAAGGCCCCCTTTATGCAGATACAATTCCTGTGGCGCCGCCAAACAAACAGGAGGAAGAGGAGGAGAAGGAGCATTGTGTCAGCATAGATGTAGAGAATAACATACAGCAGTCTTCAAGGGATGGTTTTCAGTCCCCAGAAACCCCAGGAGTTGTACGTGGCTGGGAGGAGGTAGTGCCTGACAATGTCATCCTTAGTGACCCAGAGGACTCAGATTCTCATGCCTCCTCCCTGATAGTGCAAAGCCTGCGAAAGAACCCGAGGATTCGTGGTATCAAAGAGAGGGATCGTTACTGGCTGGCAACCTTTCTTGATCCACGTTACAAGGGTAAAGTTGCAAATCTTATCCTGTCTTCGCAGAGGGAGCAGAGGATGAAACATCTTTAGGATGCCTTGTGTAACACCTTTCCAGACACTGGGAGGTTACCATTTCCTGGACAACATGTTTCAGAGGAGGAGCGGTGGAGAAGGTGGCCGGCTGACCGATGCCTCTAAACCAGCGGTCTCAAAGTACCGGCCCGCGGGCCATTTGCGGCCCGCGGACCGGTTAAAAATGGCCCGCTGGCAGGGCTGATCCAGGACTAGAGGTATGGCCATTAGGCCGATATATAGCACTGACCGCCGTTCCTCCTCCCTTCTCCACACTCAGCGCTTGATGCTTGTGTGAAACTGACACCTAACAAGATGAGAGAGACAGAGGAATCTGTCAGAATTAAGGTTGATGTTGGGGTGGGCGGGACCGGCGGGACCCGGCTGGGGTGGGCGGGACCTGGCCAATATCAAACACCAGCCAATGGGATCTGGGCAGGCCACTACGTGTATGTGGCCCGTCCCTTTTCTTAAGCAGCCCAATCATTAGCTGGTGTTTGATAGCTGCTGGGTCCCGCCCACCCCGACATCAACCTCAATTCTGACAGATCCCTCTGTCTCTCTCCTCTTGTTACGTGTCAGTTTCACACAAGCGTCAAGCGCTGAGTGTGGACAGCTCCTTGTCAGTTTCACACATGGTTACACTCCGCTCAGTGTGAAACCTGCCACTGCCAATCAGTGCCATCTGCCAGTGCCACCTGCCACTTCCAACCAGTACCACCTGCCAGTGCCACCTGCCACCGCCAACCAGTGCCACCGCCAGTCAGTGCCACTGCCAATCAGTGCCACCTGCCATTGCCTACCAGTGCCACTGCCAATCAGTGCCACCTGCCAGTGACAGCCATTGCCTGCCAGTGCCACCTGCCAGTGCCACACCAATCAGTGCCACCTGCCAGTGCCACGCTAATCAGTGCCACCTGCCAGTTCCAAACCAGTGCCACCTGCCAGTCCCAAACCAGTGCCACTTGCCAATGCCTGCCAGTGCTACCTTCCAGTGCCAACCAGTGGCACTGCCAATAAGTGCCACCTGCCAGTGCCATTGCCAATCAGTGCCACCTGCCAGTGCCATCTGTCAGTGCCAATCAGTGCCACCTGCCAATTAGTGCCACGTGCCACCTGCCAGTGACAGACAGTGCCACATGCCTAAGCCAACCAGTGCCACCTGCCACAGCCAACCAGTGCCATCTGTACTGAGGACATCAAGTGTGTGGTAGAGTGACAGGAGCAAGCAGGGAGGAGTGGAGTGGGTGAGGTTTTTTTTTTTTTTAAATCGGCCTAAAATATCGGCCACAAAAATCGGCATCATATATTGGCCATCGGCCGCCCCGATTTCTAAATGTCAGTATCAGCATTGGCCAGAGAAAAACCCATATCGGTCGACCTCTATCCAGGATGTCTTTTTAAACTGCACCCAGGCATCGCAGAGGGGGAGGCGCCAAAGAGATTTACCTCTCCATCTCTTCTGTCCTCTCCGCTGCACGCTGTTGCAGCCCAGAGAGAGAACAGAGCAGAGGAAGGAGCGGAGGAAGGATCCGCTCATCGATCCGCCCACCTAGGCATTGACGATCGACCAGAGCCCCTTATCCAGGGTCCTTCTGCCACCTCAGGGCGGGAGATTGTGTTCTCTGGGTCCCCTGTCACTAGGCCTGTGTGGAAGCCAGGAGGAGAGGACTTGGGAGGCAGATGGTCTTGACTGCCAGGAGAGGTGAGTGAGCCATCACACTGAGGCAAAGTCCTTAGTGGGGTGACTGGGGTAGAAATTTGTGCAGTGTGGGGGGGGTATTTTATGCAGTGTGGAGGGTGATTGTGCAGTGTGGGGGATAATTGTGTAGTGTGGGGGTAATTATAGAGTGTGGGGGGTACTTTATGGAGTGTGGGGCAATTTGTGCAGTGTGGGGGGTAATTATGGAGTATGGGGGGTATTTGTGCAGTGTGGGGGGTAATGCTGGGGGTTAATAATGCGTTTGCTGACACCAGTGCTGGGGGTTAATAATGCGTTTACTGACACCAGTGCTGGGGGTTAATAATGCGTTTACTGACACCAGTGCTGGGGGTTAATAATGCATTTACTGACACCAGTGCTGGGTATAATAATGCGTTTGCTGACACCAATGCTGGGGGTTAATAATGCGTTTGCTGACACCAGTGCTGGGGGTTAATAATGCGTCTTCTGACACCAGTGCTGGGTATAGTATAGTATATTATTGCTGGTATAGTTTATTGTTTTTGAAGTTTTGGAAGTTTGCATGCGGCCCCCATGGGATATGAAAACTTGTCATGTGGCCCTCAGGCAATTTGAGTTTGAGACCCCTGCTCTAAACAATTCTTTAGTCATCAGCGCCCATGGCTGTTAGGTTTAAGTAACCATCAGCAGCGTCAGCATCATATGGTGCAGGATTATCTAGGAGCAAGAGCAGACTTGGAGACCTTTCCAACTGAGCATACACTGGGTTACTTGAGGATGGACCACTGGCCAGAACTTGCTCAATATGCAAACGAGCTACTGGCCTGTCCTGCATCCAGCGTGCTTTCCGAAAGGACATTCAGTGCTGCTGGAGGGTTTGTGACAGATAAAAGAGTGCGCCTGTCCACAAATTCCGTTGTCAGGCTGATATTTATCAAAATGAATCAGTTCTGGATCAACAGCAGCTATCAAGCCGCTGATGCTGATGTAACTGATTGAATTTGCTAGGGATCTGAGATCCCTTGAAGATTGATTATGCTGCCTATCCTATTCCTGAATCTTGATTATGCTAGCTTCCAACAATATTTGGTTTAGGGCACCACCAACACCTAAGGCCCAGTATTTCTTCAACTGTTTGACAGGTGCATGTGATTTAATTTTTTTTTCTTATTTTTAACAGAAGGGCCTGTTCCTGCGCCCAACAAGAGTAACTGTGAGGGGTTACAGTGTTCAGGCACCACCAACACCCTGGGCCCAATTTTTCTGCACCTGTTTGACAGGTGCATGTAATTCATTTTTTTTTTTCTAATTTTTAACAGTAGGGTCCGTTCCTGCACCCAACAAGAGTAACTTTGAGGGGTTACAGTGTTCAGGCACCACTAGGGATGGGACGAACGGTTTGGGTCGAGCATAAGTTTGTCCTGAACATCACCCATTCAGGTACTCGACTAACACCCAAACTTTCTGGGCACTTATTGGGATCTTCGCCCGCTGAGCCCACAGTCAATAGGTTGTTAAGGCTTCCCCACTGAGAGCTAAATTAAAAAAAAAGAATTGTAAAAAAAAAAAAAAGAATGTAAATTTTAAAAAATTGGGGAAGAAACAGTGTGGGGGGACCTTTTGGGTCTGGTATGGATTTTAACCGCTTCCCTAATGGCGCATTGTAAAATGACGCCAGTAGGAACACTCCCTCCCTCCTGCAGCCCATCAGAGTACCCGTGTACCTATTTCCAACCCATTAGACTACCCGAGTACCTATTTGCAGCCCATCAGAATACCCAAGTACCTATCCACAGCCCATGCCTCAAAGAATATACGTTGGGTTGTTTTCTTTCCAAAATGTGGTCATTTTGTGGGTAATTCCACTGTCCTGGTGCTCCAGGACTTTCAAAAGCGTGATAGGTAGGAATGAAATTAGATGTAAATATATGCTCCTAGAACGCCTGATGGTGTTCCCTGCATGTTGGGTCTCTCTATGTGGCCAGGCTGTGAAAAAGTCTCACACATGTGGTATCACCATACTCAAGGGGAGTAGCAGAATGTATTTTGGGGTGTAATTGGATTTCAGCCATTTCATTTTGGGCTGAATTTGGATCTGAAATGGACCAAAAGACGCACAGGGCTCCTGTGCAATTCGCACTGGAGCTGCTGCAGAGATGTGTGAACCGGCTCCATAGTGAGCCAGTCACAATCTGCTATGTGAATTTGTTGCTGGGAAAACCCGTATCCAATTCACATGAGTGTGAACCCAGCCTCAAGAAATGAGATAGGCCGTCAGTACATCAGGTGTGATTACATTTTTAGGATTTGCACCATAGCTTGTAGTCGTAGACTCTATAACTTTCACACAGACTGAATAATATCCACTAATTGTTATTATTTTTACCAAAGATATGTAGCAGTATAAATTTTGGCCCAAATTTATGAAAAATTACTAATTTGCTAAATTTTATAATAGAAACAAAAAAAGTGGGGTTTTCTTTCAAATTTTCGCTCTTTTAATTATATCGCAAACAAAAAAAAAATCAGTGGTGATTAAATACCACCAAATGTAAGCTCTATTTGTGTGAAAAAAAATAATAAAATATTTGTTTGGGTGCAGTGTTGCATGACTGAGTAATTGTCATTCAAAGTGTGAAAGCACTGAAAGCTGAAAATTGGTCTGGGCAGGAAGGGGATGAAAGTGTCCTGTACTGAAGTGGTTAAGGGGAACCCTATGACAGAATTAAGAAACAAAATGGCATGGGGTTCCCCCCCAAAAAAAAATCCATACCAGGCCCTTTAGATCTGGTATAGATTTTAAGGTGAACTCCACGCCAACATTTAAAAAAAAATGGTGGAGGGGTCCCCCCCCAAATCCATACCAGACCCTTATCCGAGCATGCAGCCTGGCAGGGCAGGAAAGGGGGGGGACAGTGAGCACCCCCCCTCCTGAACCATACCAGCCTGCTTGCCCTCAACATGGGGAGGGTGCTTTGGGGTGCCCTCAAAGCACTTTTGTCCCCATGTTGATGGGGACAAAGGCCTCTTCCCGACAACCCTGGGTTGACGGGGTCTGCGGGGGGGCCTATCAGAATCTGGAAGCCCCCTTTAACAAGATCCCACCCAGATCTTGTTAAAGGGGGCTTCCCCACCCAGATCCCACCCCCCCCATGTGAATGTGTATCGGGTACATTGTATTCCTACCCATTCACCAGAAAAGTGTCAAAAATTAATAACCACAGGAAACAGTTTTTGACAAGTCCTTTATAAAAAAGAAAAAAAAAGTGTGGGGGTGTCGGGATCTGGGGGCCCTTTGTTAAAGGGGACTTCTAGATTCCGATAAGCCCCCCACCCGCAGACCCCGACAACTACAGCCCAGGGTTGTTGGGAAGAGGCTGTTGTCCCCATCAACATGGGGACAAGGTGCTTTGGGGTGGGGGGGCGCACAGCCCCCCCTGCACCAAAGAACCCACCCCTGCATGTTGAGGGCATGTGGCCTGGTATGGTTTAGGAGGGGGGGAACTCGCTCACCCCCCCTTTTCCTGACCTGCCAGGCTGCATGCTCGGATAAGGGTCTGGTATGGATTTGGGGGGGCCCCACGCCATTTTTTTTTTTTACATTTTGGCTTTTTTTTCATTTTTTTAAATCTGTGTTGCCAGGAGACGGCAGTACATTACAGCCACAAGCAAATTAAATTACACTTTTTCCTTTAGAAATGTAAGTGTTGCTGCAGCATGTTCTATACATCGCACAGATGCGTTACTTTACAGGCAGACTAATGCCCCGTACACACGGTCAGATTTGCCAACGGAAAATGTGTGATAGGACCTTGTTGTTGGAAATTTCCGACCGTGTGGAGGCTCCATCACACATTTTCCATCGGATTTTCCGACACACAAAGTTTGAGAGCAGGCTATAAAATTTTCCGACAACAAAATCCGTTGTCGTAATTTCTGATCGTGTGTACACAAATCCGACGCACAAAGTGCCACGCATGCTCAGAATAAATAAAGAGATGAAAGCTATTGGCTACTGCCCCATTTATAGTCCCAATGTACGTGTTTTACGTCACCGCGTTCAGAACGATCGGATTTTCGGACAACTTTGTGTGACCGTGTGTATGCAAGACAAGTTTGAGCCAACATCCGTCGGAAAAAATACAAGGATTTTGTTGTTCGGAATGTCCGATCAATGTCCGACCGTGTGTATGGGGCATAAGGGGACCCCCCCCAGACACGATATTATCGTGTCTATTATTAGTAATATTTCATTTCTATTGTTTCACTTTAAGCATCATTACAATCGCTGCTCCTTTAAAAATGATTGTTTTAAAAACTTTTTTTGCATTGATACATGTCCCCCAGGGCAGTATCCCAGGTCCCCGTACACTTTTTATGGCAATAACTTGCATATAAGCCTTTAAAATGAGGACTTTTGATTTTTCATGTTCGTGTCCCATAGACTTTAATATAGTTTGCATGTTCGGTAGAACCTTTTGCCTGTTCGAGATGTTTTGGTGCAAATCGAAGAACCGGGGGGGTGTTCTGCCCATTCGAACCAGCCAGGTAAGTATTATACTTCTATTTCAGGGATTTTTCCAGTAATAGACTTGTGCAGGGCCAGGCTAAAACAATGAACTATACACTATGCAGTGATTTTTGCAGTAAGGTCCAGTTTCCTGGACCACCAGAATGGCTAAATAAAATAACAAACCTATAAAACTGTATTTAGGTGTTTGAGGTGAGCTTTTAAGTCTACTGTAATTCAATAAACCACACGAGAAGAGTATTTTATAGAGTGTTTTATTTGATCAGATAAATGTGACAAATTATTTTTTGTGCCATCCAAGAGTTTTTTTTACATGGATCAATCTTCTCTATTTGCATGAACTGCTCAATAGATCTATCTGATTTTTCCAGGGGACAGAATAAACTTCAAATCTGCATATCTGTGGAAATATGGAGAGAGAATGCATTAAAAGTCTACACAATTCATATATTGACTTCAGAGAAAACCTATTAAACCCTATAGTGAGTAGTCTGACCTCACAAGAAGATCATCAAGCACTGGTGCTGAATCAGCAGCTTATGAGATTTAGCCCCTTTCACATATGCGGACCGCTCGTTTCATCAGTTCAGTCATATTTTTTCAAAGAAAAAATGGATGAAGTTTACATCAGTTTGTCATCCATTTTCCGTTTCCGTCCATTTTCCATCTGTTTTCATATCCTCCAGCTACAGTCCTTAACCACTAGAGTCTTAGAGACATTTTTTAATGCAAAATCTGTTTTTCGTCCGATCCGTTTTTTTAATGGAAGAAAAAAAGGGCACTGATCCGTTCCAAAAAACGGATGTTATTGGAGGCAGATGTGAACTGATGTGAATGGATTATCACCCATTTACATCCGTTTTTCCATAGAGATGCATTGATGTCCGTTTTCCACACGCTTTTCCACCCGATGAAAAAGGACAAACGGTCTATATGTGTGAAAGGGGCCCTAGGCTACTCTGCATTCCCCTGGATCTCATTGGAAGATGGTGATGTCACCTCCTGCATCCCAGAAATTGAGGGTAACCACAGTTTTTTTTTTCATGCAGCATTTTGGCATGGGGGAGTTTTTTCTGCAAAGCACCCCCATCCCACTTTGCTCACCTTACCTTAAATTCCCAGCTGCTCCTTCCTCCTCTGCAGATGCCACTAAAATGACTGGTGTTGCCTTTAGATAGCAGTGATGTCCCTCCTCCAGTCATGTGACAGTGCTTGGAACTGGAAGTTCAGAGCTCTGTCACAGAGGGGAGCAAGTCACATTCTCTTTCATACCTGAGAGCACCATACCTTGTGGACAGCTGCAGAGGAAAAGGAGTGAAGTACTCATTAGGCAAAGACATTATAACTTTGTCTTGCATTGAAATGGTGACGGTGTCTCTTTAAAGTGACATTAAAGGTTAAATTATTTAAAAAATAAAATAACAAACATCTTACTTGCCTGCTCTGTGCAATGGTTTTGCACAGAGCAACCCCGATCCTGATCTTCTCGGGGTCCCCCACCGGCGCTCCTGGCTCTTCCTCTTCTTCTAGCAAACCGCTTGCTAGAGGGGCATTTGTGCATACTTGCTCCTGAACCCTGCTCTGTGTGTCCATAAGACACGCAGAACGGGGCTCGGCCCACCCCCCCACTCTCTCCTCATTGGCTCACTGGATGTAATTGACAGCAGCGTGAGCCAATGGCTCTCGTACACATCACTGGATCAGGATCGGGATCGGGTATGTATTACAGGAGCTGCATACTGAAGGTTTTTTACCTTCATGCATAGAATGCATGAAGGTAAAAAACCTTCAACCTTTAGCCCCCATGCAAATTGACGTGTGATTTGACAGGTCACATTGCATACAAAACCACAGCCTATTGCCGGCAACGGCACTCTACCAATCGGTGCGACACCGACTTTGCGGCGCCGCACCAATTTCCAAAATTAGTTCCTGCACTACTTTTGGCGACTTCGGGGACAATTTTAATAGGCATCTGTGTATGAACCCACACAGATGTCTTTCAAATCACCCCGAACTCGCACTGAAATGAGGGTTTGAAATTGTGCGAGTTCAGCTGAACTCATGCGATTTCAAACCCACGTTCAGTGTGAACAAGGGCTAAAACCACTTTAAGTCTTTTCTTTACAGCTGGCTCTAATGTTCACGTTTTTATGCTAGCAACTTAGAGTCACTTTATTTAAAGTACAGGACACCTGACATGCATCATTTATAATATTCTAGTAGTAAGAAACATTTTATTATTTCAGCAAGCTCTCACCTTTGTTTGATGTATCTCATCGAGGCATGGTTCTGTATCATCAATGTTACAGGAGCTCATAGTAACTTCAACTTCCATTCTATATTTTGAGCCACTAACCACCTAACACAGATTAAACAAACCAGATAAATAAAATTGAAGTTATCTAATCACAGTCATCACAGAACTTAAATTGTACATCAAACAAGACTTTTTTTTTCAGTTTTGGATAGAGTGGGGAAGTATTAGAAACCTTGTCTGATTTTATGGCTATCTGGGGTTTTATTAGAGATAATTTCCCTCACTTCCTGTCTTGCTGACAAAGTTTCACCAGACAGGAAGTAAAGGGCAACCTGCAACAGGGACAAATACACAAATAAAAAAAAATTTCAGGGGTTTTTGCCCTCCCCTTTGTTGCTAAAGACACCTAGGGTAAATTCTGCCAAGATTCAATTTTGTACATCCACTCTGTTTACCAACAGTGGTTACAAGTGCAAATTCTCTGGTTGAAAATAGCATAAAACGACATTGACCACATTCACTTCACCTCCTCTTTGACTGGAAACATGTTTTATAACTGTACTACTTATACTTGTTTTCAATAGGCAAATGTAGAATCATTCAAAAATTCACAACATACAAATACAGCAGGGGTGCCAAGCCTAGAAGGTAGAGTTCAAAATATTTTAATGGTTCTACATCACATAAATAGCCAACACATTTCAGGGGCCCACAGCTTACTCCCTTTATCATGGTATACTTTCTCAATTTTGCATTGATGCCATTTTGGCTTGGAGCTCACATAAGTGTTTGAAGTCCCAGCGCTGTCTGGCTATGCTTTTATTTTAAATCATTCAGAACTTCGTCTCTTTTTGACCTTGCACAATTGTCCATCAATATTCCCTGGTATGGAGTGGGGAATATGCATTTTAAAGTGCTTATTTAATTTGTAAGGTGGATTTTTTTTTTGTATTTATTACAGGTTCAGCAATTATATGGTAATTTTTTTTTCTATTGAAAAAAGATTGTGTGGCCCCCAACCCCTTCCTAGAACTAACCACCCCAACACACCAGGCATGCAGGTTGGTATCCCCATAGTATCCCAATGGCAAAGGGATCGGTGAGCCCTTTTTTTTTATTTGGATACCAACATTCATGTCTTTCAGCACTAGGGGTTGGATAAGTGAAACCTTTAAAAAAAAACAACAACTACTCCCTGCTATGAGGTGGATCAGTGGGGGGGAAATAAATATAGTACTGTATGTGAAGCTGGGGAGGATAGGAGTTTAAGTGTACCTGTTGCCTTGTGCTTCATGCTATTATTAAACAAAAAAAAGAAACAAGCAGCTGCCTCTGCTTGTCTGCAAAAAAATTGGCCCTAATACAAAGCAAAATATCATTCCCCTGTTGTGATGAAAGCAGATCTCATTCAGGCAGATTTGTGACCTGCACAGGCAAAGATCAGGAAAGGTGGCAAAGAAACAATTGTGCAATCCAGAAATTCAGCCAGGTTTGTAAGTAAATCTGAAACATGAAAAAAATAGCAAGGCAAGATTTAAGAGCCACTAAAAGTGCATTTTTTCAGAACTCATTCCATATCCAATAATCCAACAGAATAATACCCCTGTTGTTGTATCTAACCGGGTGGAAAGTGTCAGTGACCTAGAGCTAGGGTTGGCAACTGTTGAATTAAAGACTGCCTGTAAAGCTGTTACTCCCCACTCCTGTCCATTAATGTCTGTAACCTGATGGGGGCAAGGTGTTAGCAAGAGTTGGCTCCAACCTATTATAAGCAGTGCATAAACTTTCCTCTTCCCACCCTAACCTTAGGTACCAACTGCCAACCACTCCACCCAAGATTCCTGCTGGCTCCGTGGTTAGAGAGGAGGAATGCTGTTGCTAGATTCATCGGATTGGGGAGACACTGCAGGACCAAGAACATGTTACATGTTCCACCCTAAAAAAGGGTGAAAGATGTAACATGTTCCCAAAAATTAACTTTTCCTTTAACAAAGTCCAGCAAGATCAGTATTAGACATTGAACATGAAAATGAACATTAACTGTGTTGAAAACAGTGATTTTGCAACTACTGAGGGTGCACCCAAGGTATGATTACGTACTATGTGACTTCCCTGTGCGGTACCTCTGAACTGCTAAGTAATTAGCAAAGGTCTATATATGACAACTGTATATAGTCAGTCGTTGGTCCTAACTCTTTAGCGGGCTAGCATTGCGGCCCAATCATACCATTGGGGTCATAAGTAAAAGTCACAGCAAAGCTTGCAGGCGGTAACAAGCTATGGGACAGCTAGGTGGGTAGTTTCTAAAGGCTCAGTCTCTCTAGTGGCAGTAAGTCATGGCCGCAGGGCTATTTCACCAGACTCCACGACACAGCTTGGAAATGGCCACCACTTGTGGAGGAATCCTCTGCCCCTGTTCAGAGTGGCTCCATGCCTTAGCTCACCCAGTGGTACTACTTTGATGTGAGTACAGCACAGAGTTCATAATGGTGGTAGCACAATCCCAGCTCTGTGCTCTCTCTCTCCCTCGTCTTACAGTGGTTTACTTTACGCCTCAGCTCTAACCGCAGCACTGCCCTCAGCAAAAGGCCACGTATTTCCAAAAGCAGCTCAGGAAGATACTGCTTCTTTCTCCTCCCAGCTTCCAAGCCCTTCGGGGACCTGTTGTTCATTTGGTAACAAAGGCACATAGTAACTCTCCTGGTACAGACCTCAAGTCCCATTATCCACTGCGGACAGCTTCACAATCATCAGGTACTGCCAACACTCCCGCTCCCCTTGCTGATGGGAGGTACCAGTAAATCCTGCTTGACAGATTGCTTTCAAAGAACAAATAGCTATTGATAAAGTCAGGACTTAACCCTTGCAGCCTAGTGCTCGGCTACATAATATTAATGGTATTAGCACATATTATGAGTTTATGTCATATTTGGGGTGGTCAGTGTAAATGTGCACATTTTCTGGGTATTTTCAGTAAAAATCATGGGAGGTTGGCTTTTCAGTCTTGAATAAGCAAACAGTTCATAAAGTGCTGGCACAACTGACATGAACATGGTTGTTGTAGACCAATGACTCACCAAGTAATAAAAAAGACTAAGAATGACAGTTTCAGAGTGTGCATTTCGAAACACAAGATCATAATTTGGCAGCTCCATTTTGTTTAGCCTAAAACAATCAGCTTAGCAAAATTTCACACGTCAACAATCAAATTTTAAACTCAACTAAGGGGACATCTACATCTACATATATTTTGGTGGATGGCATTAAAAGTTATTTTACCAATTGCTTTTTTTTTTTTTTTCGTTCTGCGGAGATTTTTTTTTTTTTTGCTGTGTGTGTCCTGATAAAATGATATCTCTTTACTTCTTATCTTGAGGTACCATAGGCAGTTAGAGGTAACTACTCTGAAGTCATGGACAGTTGTTACTGTAACTCATGTTGACATTGTAAGGTTTTGTTTCAGTAACAACAGTAATATTTTTTATTTTCCCCACTTTTTATAGTGATAGTAGTAAAAAGGATAATTAGAGAGGGAAAATATTCCCAACACCGATACAGACAGAAATAAAAACACAGCAAGGGTTCTAATCCTTCCCTTCATCCAAAACTATATAAAAAAAAAAAACTTTTGGCTTTAGAGTCACTAAGCCAAAGTCATAGGGCGTATCACAAAAAATGGCCTGGTCAGGAAGGGAGGTAAATCTTCCAGTGGTCAAGTGGTTAAAGCCACTTAGAGGATGCTACAGAGACTGTCACTGCTGATTTCTGAAAATACTAGCTCCCGGGTTTGTCTGCAGTTCTAATGGCTTTAATGTTTGTAGCCTTTGACCCCGAACGAGCACATCAATCAGTTCTGACTCTGTTCAGACATCACTTGCTGCATGCTTGTTCTGGGTTACTGACTCACAAAGTACTGAAGCGAATGGCAGCTGGGGTACTAGCATTGAGCTGACGAAGAAGGTCAATAATGGCAGCATATATGTTTCTTTCAGTAATATTTCCTTAATGTATCTAGTCAAAATGTTTTTTTTCTTTAACTTTGTCCCCACTAGGTAGATTCACCCTCTGTACCTGCTCTGTTGACCATTAGTACTGGAATAGAAAATGATGAGAAATCATCATTGAGAGTTGTCACCAGAACAAGCCATGTTCACTAACAGTTGTTGACTAACAGTGTTAGTCTTCCAATGTTCCAGTGACAACCTAACTTTTTAGAAGTTACCCTTTACTTCTTGTTGCATCTTTGGGACAGGAAGTAAAGGGAAGTCCCCCCAAGAGGACACAGTCAGCAAAAAAAAAATGGACCCTTCCGCACTCTATCCAAAACTAATAGAAAGCTTTTACTATACATATACTTAAGGTCACGCAACAAATACAAATTTTAAAATAACATGGATTATTATCTAAAATATCTCAAGACAAGAAACAAATACCTTAATTTGTGAGAATTCCTGATTATATTTGTCACTGCACCAATTAAAATAATTTATTCAGAACAGATTACAAACACACACCTACCTGTCTCATGAGTTTTTTAGTCTTGTTGATATTGATGATGTATCCGCTGTTGCTGTTTCTGTTGAATTCTTCCTTTGCAAATTTCAAAGCAGTCTGGACACCCTGATTATCCTCGTTAATTTCATTCCAGCCTCCAAGTTTTCTTCTCTGTGCCTGTGCATGTACTTGTACAAACAAAGCCAATGTGAGCACTATGCACACCTTCCAGTACATATTCATACTGAGGGGTTCTTCTTTCTTAGTTCTTTTTCTGAGTGTTCAAGTCTGATCCTAAATTGCCGTGTGCAAATGTTTTGAAGGGAGGCAGACCCTGCAGTATTTATGCTGTGGGATCCTAGTACTTTGCCAAGTCATTCTTCTGAATCACATGTTTGGCATGCAGTTTATGAGGGTTATCCATGGAAACATTTACAAATGTCAGAGAGGGCTTAACATATCCTCCTCCAATCCTTAATGAAATCAAACTGCCCTTCTGGCTCCAGAAAGCCTGAGTTGTTCATATTTACTTTACAGTATATCTTGTTGTATTCTACTTTAAAGCTAATCTCCAGACATTAAAAAATAATCCATACAATAAAGTAAATGTCCACATATACTCAAAAGGTACCTCTGATTACTAAAGCGGCACTACTGTCATTGCTTATTATGACCAGCTTTCATATGGTAATGGCACATGAGAAAATCGAAGAATGACAGATGGTGATAAAAGTTCAGGAAGACACAGATGGTGGTCCTAATGTGGTTTAAAAGATGTGCACCTCACACCAGAATCACCAAATAAACTCAAAATGACATGTTCCATAAACTCTATCAGTCAATCAGTACTTAAAATTATCAGCATTCAAAAAGGCGTTCTACACAGCGCAGGACCCACGAGACTCACAAAACGAAGGAAGACAGCGTCCACCGCTTACTTCCGGGTTGTCTCTTTTTGGCTGTGTGTCAGGAAAGTTCCTGTGGCAGACGCAATACTGGCCGCCTTGATGCAGGCCTGTGCGCGCCAGTGCGCATGCTCTTGTGCACACTATGTAGATACTTGCCAGCACACCAAGGATCAACACTAGTGCGCCTGCACCTATGCGCGCTGGTGCGTGTACGCCTGTGCGCATTGGTGCGCGTTGGTGCGCGTACGCGTGCGGTGCTTGGCGCCAATCAGCCTATTTGAATTGGAGGTGCACTCTGGATCGGTGCTGTCTGATCTGCAGCTCCCTGTGACCCTTGCTCCTGTTTACCTGTCTTGTACGTTTGATCTCCTGACGACCCGGCTTGCCCTTTGGATTCTCCTTGTCTTCTGCCCGCACCTGACCTCGGCCTGCCTTTGACTCTGAACCCGTCTGCTCCCCTGGTACCTCATTGCCCGTCTGTTGCCGACCCTGCCTGTGACCCAACCTGTTTGCTCTGCTCCTGCTCTGCATCATTTGCCTGTGTACCTGCCTGCCTGTCTGCTGTTCGGTTGGTTACCATCCCCACCGCATCTGGGATCCAGAGCTGCCTTTCCTGTAACTACCCGCCAGGCTCTCATACCACTCTGCACTGCCGTGCCTCCTGTTTACACTACCAGGGGCAGCGAGTCAGACACATAAGGGAGACCTTCCTCTGCTCCATTGAGCTCATCAGTCAGGTACATGAAAGTCTGACACCGTGGAACGCAAACGTCACTACTGGTCGCCGTAAGGTCACGGGCTGATGCGTTTCGTCATCCCAGCTTCTTCTGAGGGTGATGGATTCCTGGATTTTATAGAACATGTCATTTTGAGTTTAAAATAAACGAGAGAGAAAAATGGAATTACGCTATTTGAGACACTTTTTTCTGTCCAAGTACCTGTGGGAGATCCAGTACAAGCTCTGACACCCTCCATGACGTGGAAAACAGCTGTGGTTAACATATCAAAGCTTGATGTGTTCATCTTTCTGGTGAGTGAGAACCCCTAAGGGGAGTGTGATGCACAGCTTGCGGATTCTGGTGTGAGGTGCACATCTTTTAACCACTTGCTTACTGGGCACTTAAACCCCCCCTCCTGTCCAGACCAATTTTCACCTTTCAGTGCTGATGCACTTTGAATGACAATTGCGCGGTCATACAACACTGTACCAAAATGACATTTTTATCATTTTTTCCCACAAATAGAGCTTTCTTTTGGTGGTATTTGATTACCTCTGCGGTTTTTATTGTTTGTTAAAAATTTTTTAAAAAGATCAAATTTAAAAAAAAAATTTATAATTTTTTATATTTTGTTATAACTTTTGCAAACAAGTCATTTTTCTCCTTCATTGATGTACGCTGATGAGGCGGCACTGATGGGCACCGATAGGTGGCAGTAATGGGCACTGATGGATGGCAATAATGGGCACTGATCAGCACTGGTTGGTTACACTGATAGGCAGCACTGCTAGGTGGCACCGATTGGCACCACTGGTGGGCATTGATAGGTGGCACTTGTGGGCACTTGTGGGCTGCACTGGTGGCCCTGATGAGGCGGCACTGATGGGCACTGATAGGCTGCACTGGTGGCCACTGATAGGCTGCACTGGTTGCCCCTGATGAGGCCGCACAGATGGGCACTGATAGGCTGCTCTGGTGGCCCCTGATGAGGCTGCACTGATGGGCACTGATAGGCTGCACTGGTGGCCACTGATAGGCTGCACTAGTGGCCACTGATAGGCTCCACTGGTGGCTGTCAGTTTCATTATGGAGTGATTGATGTAAGTATGGAGTGAATGGTGTGTGATTGTGTGTGCTAATGTACATAGAGGAAAAGGTGGAGCTCTAAGAGGAAAAGATAGAGCCTAAAGATGAAGGGGTGTGGCTTACAGATGATAGGGCGGGTCTTAAACAGGAAGGGATGTGGCCTTGACAGAAAGGGGTGTGTTATATTTAAATTAGGGGGTGCATGAGTTTAGTTAGGCCTAGGGCAGCACAAAACCTAAGTACACCATTGATAACAGCCACTTGAAATAATTGCATTTAAAATCTGTCAGTCTGGTTGTTACCAAGTTGATCGATTGATCAACTTGGGTACATTCACCCTGCCCATACATGGTTAGAATATTGTCCGGTTGCTGCTGAACTGGCTGAGATTTGAATTGTCTATGGTCAGCTTTAGTTTTCTTTCATTTAGCCCGCCGGCTCAACCAAAGAATTTTAACTGTGTATAGCCAGCCTTGGTATCAATACTTCCCCGCCAAACTGTATAGTTTGCACGGACTTCCTCTTTTTATACCACAATGAAACAATACAGCTTGGTTGTTGAACCACTGCCAGTCCATGCAGGAAAAGTTCCTGTAAGTAGTCATAAGTTACTATTTTTGTTGGTATTGTTGCTATGAATGAGAAAAATCAGCATCTAATCTGTGTGACGTGATTACCTAATCAATCCACAATACAATATACATAATAATCTACACAATATAAATCAGTAAACATATTTCTGTAATCAAAACAAATTCACACTATTGATACAACCAGACGCCATAGACAAATAAATAGAACATAAAATGTACAAAAAAGGTGAATGTGAATGATAAATTGAAAATACAATTAAACAAGTTCAATTGGAAGCCATTATAGATGGTAGAAATCATGAAAAAAGCGGTACTAAATACAAAACCAAGAATGTAATTAATTACAGCTTACTAATCATTAGATGTGTTGGCTACATTTTTTATCTTTTATAGGCTTTTTTCCCTCTGTGTTCACCTGGTGATCTGGCCAGTAACATACCCCTGTATTAGAACCCCCCCCCCACACTCTGGATGAATGAGCACAGGGGGCACCTTTGGTCAGCAGCATTGTCAGTCTGGGTGGAGGGGAGTGTTAGATGTACTGGCAGATTTAAATACACTAACACATTAAAACCAAACTCCAACTACTGCTTTGATTATAAAGCAACAGTTACAGCAACAGTTTTTTTTCCCCTTTTTTTTTAAAGGTTTTACATAAAATTAAATTTTTATGTTTTACATTTAAATAAAAGCTGATCATTGTAAGTACCACTGTCAGTGTTAAATGGTTTACTCCATCGATGTAACTGATGCAATCTGTTGGAGAGCTTGTTCTTTTGAAAAACAACAGACTTACTAGCTGGGTTGCCGGGTGAAAATAGAAGAAAGAAAGCCTAAAAAATGCAAATTAATGGAGCCATCACATTTATGAAATGGTAAGCTGCAATATAATACATGTTTGCTTTTGGGTTTACTAGAAATTTAAGAAATGTAAGGATACATGGGGCAAGGCAACATTCAAACTTTACATCTTGCATTCAACACAGGGCTAGGCTGAAGACTCCAGTGGCATGCTGAGATTTACACCACAGTGGTGGGCTACATGACAATCTAGATTGATAGCCTGCATTTTTTTGCATTTGTTTTCTTTAACTCTTACTTTACTCTTGTAGCGCTGGTAGATTTTTATCTACCACTGATAGGTAAATCTAGTGGGTCACTTATTATAGGAAGATATATTTGCCTCTGTTTCAGCTTGGCTGACATTGCGTGTAGTTCCACACCGTGCCAGTGGATGTCATTGTCACCATGGGCCAGTGTTGGAAAAGCAACGTGTTGAAGCGTATGAGTGTTCCTCTTTCCCGGAGATAATTCGGTGGAGGTGGTCCTCCGAGTTGCATTCTGGGAGAGGGTATTTATGGGACAGACGCCATCCTTGGGGGTTCGTTTTCAGCCACCTGCTGGCCCTCCTGGCCGACAGGTGTGCGTTAAGAGTACCACCTCATTGTCCTCCGTTCCAGAGGCCCATGTCGCTGCGGCGTGTGGGTGGGCCCAGAAGCCTGTCTGGGGCCTACCACAGCAGCAGAGGAACGGTCCTGAGCTGTCGATCCTGAGTGAAGAAGCTGGACAACTGAGGAGATCCCAGGGGAGGACCCGTCATGGAAGGATCATGCAGAGTGCTGGTCTGGAGAGGGGCCTGGTGACTCGGTTGGAGGACGTATCCTGAGGTAGTTTTACCGCATAGTACTGCCGGGTTGGCTTAAAGGTTCAAGTACTGACGTTCATTGCAAACCAACACATCCTGTGGAAGAGGATCGTACGGGTTTTATTCCAAACAAGTCTGTGGCAGAGACTTTTGTTCGTTCTACGTACTGGCTGCTAGACAAGTGAGAGAGGTCTATCCAGGCGGGCAAAGATTGAATCCTACAAGGGGAGCGCATTCAACTACAAGAGTTCAATTACTAAAAATGTTCTGGAGAATACTAAGGAAAGGTATTTGAGCTTCCCTGCAGCTTTCCTTCTGCCTCTTTCCTGCTACTTCCTTTATTTGTTCATTAAAGCATTGGAAAACCTACTCAAGTGTTTGGTGCTTATATCGTCCAGAGGTAAACCCTAGACCTGGTGCCGGTGAAACAGAGGTATCGAGAGTGAAGGTAACAAGCCTGCTTTAAACCAGCAGCTCCACCGAGAGTTATTGCTACACTCTAAAAAAATATATATATAATTTTGCACCTGACACTCCTAGCCAGTCCTTATTTTGTTGTACTCATCAACAGAGCTTACAATTTTTTTAAAATGTATTCTATTGTAAAGGGCTTGTTGTACACAAACATCCCAAAAATCTATGTCTCCTAAACTGTCCTTGCACATACTGTACCTCACCCTACAGAGAAAAACCCTATATATCTTAGTGTAGTAGTATTTTATTTTATAGCCTTCATCTTTACTAAGAAAAATATCTGTTTGTTAGATCAGTTGCAGGGAATGCCAGAATGCCTACAGTCTATAGAGTAAAAATGAATTCCAGGAATTCAGACACTTTGTAAAAACTGCAGACACACATGAGTTAAGTCCAAGGAGGTTCATGAGATCTGCTGAACTTAATTCTATTATTTATATCTGACAGCTTTATGGCCCTGTCAAAGCGTACGCTAGCATTCAGGGCTATTAGACAGAAAGGGGAGGAACACAGAGCAGCTATTCCCGTCCCTCCCCTCTGCTACCCATTCAGAGAAGCCTTTGTGTTTTGTGGATACGTTTACATAATACACAGGCTTCTGTGATTGGGCAGAAGGAGGGGAGAGGCAGGCATAGCAGCTGAAAATGCTTAGACCTCAAACCTCAGCATGGAGCTCCTGGAAATACAGTGATAGCTGTCTTCTGGGGAGTGCAAGATGTAAAGAATAGTGATAAGCCCAGGAGATGTCATGCAGCTCCTTGGACTTAATTCATAGTGTGCCTTCACTTTTTACAAAGAAGCAGAATTCCTGGAATTCAGCAATAACTTTTTCAGGCACAGTTCCATGTGCCATAAGAACATTCAGTAAATCTATGCTCCATTTCCGATTACAGGTGTGCGCTTCTTAGTTCTGAGACCCCATTGTCACTAATCTACACTAGTGATCAGTAAGCCAATCTGCATCGTTCCCATTCATGTGATCATCATGGCAGCCAACAAACCTGTCAGCTGCATCTGTCATTGAGCCTTGCACAGTGTTACACAGTTACAGCTGCAGTGACAGCGTATGGTAAAAACACAAGCAGGATATTTATTAAAACAGTGTGCCAAATATAAGCCCTATAAGTTCTTCTAATATTGTGTGTGGCATTCATGAAATTGTTTTATCCCCTAGTATCTAGATGTGCCATTGCATTCTAATAAAGATCTGTCCATATAAAAACAATACATATGAATAAGGATGAGATAAAGGTTTGGGTAGAACGTGAGTTTGACCTAAACACAGCCTGTTTGTAGCTCTGCGAATCACCATGCAAACTCACAAAATTTCCCTAGATACTGTTTGTAAATAAGCAGTGCCCCCATTGGGTTGCTAAATGTTACAGCATCCACACATTTCACCCTGATGGTCAGACATCCATTTGGCACACTTCCTCAGTCAATGAACAGTCTCTTGCTTGTTTTTGTTATTTTTATTAGGGGATTAACTTGGTTGGGGAAAAGGGGACATGGGATGCCCATAAGATGAATAGTTCTTTATAGAATTTAAAGATGGTTGACTCTAAACTTGTCAGTCTTTTCCTCAGCACACTTCCTCCAGCACACTCCTTTGGAGAACTTACTTCACCTCTCCTCCAGCACACTACTTTGTAGCATTTGTCCAAATTTAGCCTCCTGTCACACCATTAGCACATGACTAGGCCTCACTCTGAATAAGTCCTAGCGTCTTTTCTTGATAGCCCTTTGCAGGCAGGGGTCTGCAGTACCCCTTTGTGGTAGCAACCGATTTGATTGAGAAGAATGTACTTGATGGACTACGGATTCCAGCAAGTCCGATTGCAAATCCTGCCCGCCCTCCTGGCTGCAGCGACTTGACACATAACACCCACAGTCTCTCCCTCTGGCTCTACATTCAACTCCTAGCATGTCTCTTCCAGAGCTTTCCACTGTGTCTTTCACTTACCGACACCTGGCCTGGATCCCTCCTGAATGACTTTCTCCGGACATGCTCCCAGCTGTCTCTTCCAACTCCTGTTCCAGAACACCTCTCTATCACCATGTAAAGAGAGGCTCCCTCCCAGCTCCCGAGCTCCACACCTGAGGTACACCCCCCCAGAAAGGGGGTTCCCTCAGACACGACAGTCTAACACTCCATCATCCAGTTCACCCAGCTGACAACTCCTCCCCCAGTATGTTGACCATGGATATATGTAGGAGGCCTGCCCCCTGCTAATCCTAGTTGGGGATTGGTCAGGGCTCCCACATGCACCCCATGTCACTCCAGCTCTCTGCTCTGCCTCCTTTCCAGAACCTTCTCCCTGGAAACAGAGGAGGCGCCCAGGAGCTGAAGCACATGTCAGTCACTTACCTATGCTAGATCACAGCATAGACCTACCTAAATTTACCTGCGCTGGCAGCTTACACAAAACCTACACCTAGCACCTACCTACCTAAGGTAGAGGGTGCTAAAGTGGTTACACTAGTACTGCTAAATGACAGATCTCTGGTTGACTTCTGTTTTTAAACAAACCAGCTGGGAATCTTAGGTGACCAAATATAGTCATGATCAAATTTGGCAAATGGGATCATCCAGGAAGTTTGTTTACAAACAGAAGTCAGTCAGCAATCTGTCATTTAGTGGCAGTAGTATTTTGTTATGTCACTTTTAAAGGGTTTACTTGTTCTGTAATTTCATGTACAACCATAGCTCCCAACTGTCCCTGATTTCGAGGGACTGTCCCTGATTTGGAGCAATGTCCCTCTGTCCTCCTCATTTGTCCCTCATTTTGGTCTGATCTATATAGTTGTATATAAAATGCATGTTTTATCTTTCAAAAAGTGTTTCCCAGTGCTAAACCTTCCATCCAAATTCTAAATTTCTGCATTTGTAAATTCTAAAAGCCAATATAAGGGAATAGTAGTGGTAAAAAAAGCCCTTGTAGATTTAATAATTTTTTTCTGGTGTTAACTCACCTTTAAGGGATGTGTCCTATGCCTACATATGTTTGCTAGTAGGTGTCCCTCATTCCCATCTCAAAATGTTGGGAGGTATGTACAATATATCCCCCTGCAAATAATTTAAAGAATTTGTTTATTTCCCTGTAAACCACATTTGAAAACCCTCTCCCCGCTGAACTGTATTTTTTTAAACAATTTTTTTTTACATTGGTGCATGTCCCCCATCACAGTGCTCGCTCATCTACCCATGTTCTTTATTAAAGAAAGCTTGCAGATCAGCATTGAATAGAGAAATAAAATGACAAGAATCACCTCCCATAAGCTTCGTTTGGGTTTAGTGCTTTATTTGGTGTACGTCGAGTAACACGCAGGGTTCACAAAGCTTCCAGCAAACCGAATTTTGTTCAGGTCTAGTGATGATGATTCTGAAAATGGGGAATAGGTTAGAATGGGGTAACCAAGTACATCAGAATTAGAAGAAAGAAGTTGATGACACAACACAGGAGTAGGGTGATGGAGAGTTGAACACTTCTCTGCTTTTCCTTATATTTCTGATGCTTATGTCATTGGCCCCTAATGATTTTGTCCTTCTCAGTCTGTAGTCATATTTCATCATCTGTATTTCTGTCATCTTCCACTGTTATTGCTATTGTAGCACCCTCTAGTGTGCTACTAGTGTTAGAACAGGCAAATTTAAGTTATGACTTATGGTAAGTTGTGTGAGTCAGAAATTGGGTTGGGTTACTGCAGGTCAGGCTGGATGGCTCTACAGAGGCAGGTCTCTGGTACCTCCCCTAGTTCTAGAAACTGGTAGAAGCTTCTAGAAGTTAGCGGACGGAGGCCAGGAGGTTCTGATCTGCATACTCAAGGGAACTTGGCTAATCACCAGGCAGAATGTCCTGGCAGGGTGGTTAGGTCAGCCCTTAAATATAGGGGAGCATGCCAGCAGGGGAGTCGGGTGGAAGATGGAGTGCTGAGGAGGCTGCCGGTGCCCTAGGAGGAGACCCTTGGGAATGAGGGACTCTGCCACCAGGCTGGGCATAGGCTGGCTTGCAAACATCCTATCGGCATTACGGTTTAAGGAGGAATCTTGCCTAAGGAGCAGCAGGGAGCAAACAGGACAGAGTGAGTACATCAGCACACCCAGGGATTCACAAGGGGAGAGACTGTCACATGTAGCAAGCTTTCAGAAGGACAGTGCTGTGCTTAACCCTTTCTATCCCTTGCCCTAGGAGATCTTCCGAGCAGCCAGGTGGGCTAGTAGTTCCTGCAGGCAGTGGAGCTGGGAGCAGTTCTACAAAGTAGAGGAGGTACCCCTGCATGTCGTTCACAACAGACTGTGCTATTTTTCATAAGGGGGCTAAGAGTTCCTAGTCCTCAAGGGACTTTTTGCTGCTGATCCTGAAGGACTGAAGGGAGGGAGAGCAGTCTAGGTTTATTACTTTGTATAGAGGAAGGAGGTTGTCCCCATTCATTGTTTCTGTCAAGTTGTGCATCCCATAACCCCTCTACCCTATCCAAGTTGTTACCCCTAATCCTAGGTGTGCACAGCCTATTGCATTAGGGTGTGCACCTCAAAGCTCAAATCTGTGTGCATGTGTACATACTGTATACTGATGGTGTCAGTAGAGCAATGGACAGTGTCAGTAGGGCAGTGCATGGTGTCAATAATTTTTATTTTTATTATTATTTTTTATTATAATTTACATACATTTTTTATTGTTTTTTCATTTACAATTTTTTGTGGGGGCACTGCTAGGGGGTTTTGGTAAAATTACCGGCGGTTTAAATAGGGGGAATGTGCACCACACAGGGTGATTAGGGTGTGCCCAGGCACACCTGGCACACCCTGTGCGCACGCCTATGCCCCTAATAAAAACAACAAAAGCAAGTCCAGAGACTGACTTCTTGTGTCCGGATGCAAGTGAAAAATGCTTGTTGCCTGGCTGTGCAGGAATAAGAGACCAGCAGCCCTTATGGATGTAGTGCTACACTATACTAGTGATATCTTATACTGTAGCACAACCAAGTTATAAACAATACTTCTCTGTAAATGTCATTGTATCTGCTTTTCCAGTTTGTTGACCAATGAAAACAACAACAGGATGAAGGCACCAATGTGAAAGGTCTACGGATATCCCCTGTAAGCACTAAATGTACTGTACAGGAAAGTCATTCTTGCAACAGAATGTTTTGACAAGCTCTTACGCAGCAGCTGTTCTTTTTTTGTATTAGGAGTGTTTTGTGGTGCAATAGCAACATCTGTAATCTGTTAGTAGTGACATGAAGCCTCTTCTGTACAATGTAGTTTATTTTGTTTCAACATACTAAGCAGATTTTGAAACTCTTTGTTCTGGGTAAAGTCTGGGGTGTTGTCTGAGACCACTGAAATGATGCTGAGGACCTGTAAATAATACTCTACGATGAAGGAGCAAGACCACCATATGTCAACAGCAGTCAGGCAGTCATGGGACAGTACTCTGCTCTATCGGGATAGTATCTTTAAGTTTCTTTAAGTGGTGATGTTATGCAAGTGAGCTTTTATGTACAATAAGATTTATGTTTTCCCATTCTTTCTCATTTAAGGTGCGAGTGAGGTCTGTCTCCCATGCCTTACAGGCTGATCCCGTGTTGGGTGGGAGTGTACAGTAGTATAGATAATACTGCAATGGTCATAATGGTAATAGGCGAGCCCCACACTTCTTGTAATACACTTAGCTAGCATAGTATTCAAAGTACTGTATTTCACTGATTTTCTCTGTCATTGGTATCTTTTATTGATATGTTGCCTCATTGCAATCAATGTATTCAGTACAAAACAATTTTGGTAGGCTCTGCTTGTGCATGCAAGCATTATACTTTGGATATTATTTTTAGGCCCCTTTCACACTGGGGCGGTGGGTGCGTCGGCGGTAAAGCGCTGCTATTTTTAGCGGCGCTTTACAGTCAATTTTGCGGCGCTATTCGGCCGCTAGTGGGTGGCGCTTTTACCCCCCGCGCTAGCGGCATAGAAAGGGTTAAAACCAGCCGCCAAAGGGTTAAAACCACCCGCAAAGCGCTGCTGCAGCAGCGCTTTGCCAGCAGTATAGCCGCGCTGCCCATTGATTTCAATGGGCAGGAGCGGTGGAGGAGCAGTATGCACACCGCTCCTTCACCGCTCCAAAGATGCTGCTAGCAGACCTTTTTTTAGCGTCCTGCCAGCGCAATGCAGCCCTCGGGCTTTCACATTGGAGAGACAGGAGCGACTCTTTCAGGGCGCTTTGCAGATGCTATTTAAAGCGCTGTAGCGCCTGCAAAGCGCCCCAGTGTGAAAGGGGTCTTAAAGCACATACCTGGGACTGAAATTGAATTTTTTTTTACCATGTCTACGGCATAACTTTCTGACCAGAGCTACATTTGCCATTTTGCCTTATGCCTCTATATGGTAAAAGCGTTAAAGTGATTATAAAGGTAAATGTATTGAAAAATAATAATAAACATGTTATACTTACCTGCTCCATGCAATGGATTTGCACAGAGCAGCCTCGATCCTCCTCTTCTCAGGTCCCCGTCTGGTGCTCCTGGCTCCTCCTCTTCTCTGAGTGCCCCCATAGCAAGCCGCTTGGCATAGGGCACTGCTTGCTCCCGAGCCCCGCTCTGTGTGTCCATAAGACACATAGAATGGGGCTTGGCTCCCCCGCTCACTCCTCACTGGCTGTGATTGACAGTAGTGGGAGCCAATGGCTCCCACTGCTGTTTCTTAGGCAATGAGGAGGCAGAGAGCCGGGAGAGCAGCTGCTCTGGTGGATCGCGATCGGGCTCGGGTAAGTATGGGGGTGGGGGGGCTGTGGGAGGAGCAGAATGCATGAAGGTAAATAACGTTCAGCCTTAACAACCACTTTACCATCACTTGTATTTACAGATTTGGCTTTCTTCAGCCTAGGTTCCCATGTGGTGCGGGAAAAGCCTCAATCATTGCGTACTTCCTGCACCGCATTCAAATCACACTGCCCTTTCGATCTGCAGTGGGTGTCAGTGTAATATTAACAACACCTCAAACACAGGTCACAAATGCAGTGCGTTTGCTAGCATCAGATTGCAAGATACAAAACAACAATGCAATCTGATTGTAGTGCGGTTCCAAAATTGCTGCATGAACGTCTTTGGGGTGATGCAGTATGATTTGAGCCTATTCAAAATGATTGGGCTCAAATCACACCGCACTGAATCCCATGTGAATGGAACAGAAGTGCAGTGTGGTTCCTGTGCGATTCACATGCAGTTCATAGTGTGAACAGAGCCTTAGTAGCATCCTGTTAGTGGTTTTTTTTTTTTTCTGCATAATTTCTGCCAGAATGCAACTCTCAACATATTCTCTTGTCTGTTGGGATTATAAAGAGACCAAAAAACAGGAATGTAGAATTCAGTCTTTAATAATCCTTACTGCAGCCCTAACCCTTTGTCTAGCCTGCATTCTAAACCTAATGCCCAGTCTCAACCCTTAACCTACTGTATGATCAGGGCTTGAAAAAAAGCAAAAAGGTTTTTTACCTTAAAGGAAAAGCACAGCTAAAGCTTGTTTGGCTGTACTTCTCCTGTACATCACAGAAGTGCAATTCATTCTGCACTCCTGTGACCAGTTTTCAACAGATAGCGGGCTGAAGCACACTGTTGGCTAACATCACAGAGCCAGTCCAGGCTTGGGCAAGATCACGACCATATGGTCGGGATCCGCCCACATAACTGGACTGGCACCCAGTTCAGCCCCTCAGAGAGCAGTTGAGAGCCTGAGCCGGCCGCACCCACCCCTTCAACAGCCCAGCGCTCCAGTGAGCATGACAGTCACCAGTTCTCTGTTCAGGGAGCTGTGAGAACCAAGCGATCGGCTGTGTTTGTTTCACGTATCAGGTGTGACCAGAACTGTGTGGACAGCAACAGAGGAACAAAACGCATGTAAGGTGAAAATATTATGATTTATTAAAGATAAGTGAAAATATAGAAATACAACCACCTCCAATATCACAAAGTGCACAACAACCAATACCAAACAGAGACCTACAAATAATAACAGTCAGACAAGTATAGCAATAGACAATAGGCATAGACATAACAAGCTCAGCGGCGGGCACAGGCACATCAAGCTGGGCAGTAGGCACGTCAAACTGGGTAGCAGGCACAGGAACCTCAAGCTGGGTAGCAAGCATGGGCACATCAAGTTGGGCAGCAGGCACATCGAGCTGCGCAGCAGGCACATCTGGCTGGGCAGCAGGCAAATCAGGCTGGGCAGCAGACAGGGACACATCAGGCTGGGCAGCGAGAAGTGGTACATCAAGCCGGGCAATGGGCACATTGAGCAGGGCAGCAGGCACAGGCACATCAGGCTGGACAATAGGCATAGACATAACAAGCTCAGCGGCGGGCACAGGCACATCAAGCTGGGCAGTAGGCACGTCAAACTGGGTAGCAGGCACAGGAACCTTAAGCTGGGTAGCAAGCATGGGCACATCAAGTTGGGCAGCAGGCACATCGAGCTGGGCAGCAGGCACATCAGGCTGGGCAGCAGACAGGGACACATCAGGCTGGGCAGTAGACAGGGACACATCAGGCTGGGCAGCAGACAGGGACACATCAGGCTGGGCAGCAGGCTCTGGGTCGTCTGGCAGGGCAACAGGCTCCACCGGCTGGGAAACGGGCACCGGAACCTCAGACCGGTAAACAGGCACCGGAACCTCAGGCCGGGAACACTGGCACCGGAACCTCAGGCCGGGAACACTGGCAATGAAACCTCAGGCCGGGAACACTGGCACCAGAACCTCAGGCCGGGAACACTGGTACCAGAACCTCAGGCCGGGAACACTGGTACCAGAACCTCAGGCCGGGAACACTGGCACCAGAATCTCAGGCCGGGAACACTGGCACCGGAACCTCAGGCCGGGAACACAGGCACCGGAACCTCAGGCCGGGAACACAGGCATCGGAACCTCAGGCTGGGGGTTACTGACACCAGAACTTCAAGCCGGGGCACTGACACCGGAACTTCAGGCTGGGGCACTAACACCGGAACTGCAGGCTGGGGCACTAACACCGGAACTGCAGGCTGGGGCACTGACACCAGAACTTCAGGCTGGACAGCAGGCGGAAGGTTATCAAGGTTAGGTTCAGCATCATCGGAGGTAGACTGGAGAAAATTGGTTGGTGAAGAGGCAGGTTGGGTTACTGGCAGGATTGTGTGAGTAGGAAAGAACTTCAGTTTCTTTTTTGGCTTGGCTACTGAAGTCCTGTAAGTAACTGCAGGACTGTAGGTATGGGATGAAGCATACTGGAAAGGAGGGTTGGAATATGGCAGGGAAGAGGAAACAGTAGCTAAAGGAAGTTCTTGTGGGATTGTAGGCAGCAGAGAAGAGGCAGGTGGATTAAAGGCAGGATAGGTGCAGGGAGTAGAAACTGGGTATTGGTATTTGGTGGGAACAAAGCGTACTGGGCTGAAACTGAGGTTGCTATGGGTTATGGGGAGAAGACATTTGGGCAGGCAGGTGTCTGGTAGCAGAATAGGTTTGTTGTGGGCTGGCTGAGGCTGACTGTAATATATTAGACCATGCTTGAACCACTGGTTGGACAAAGAACGGTTCACATGCTGCCTGTCTAATAAGGGTCTCTACTGAGTTAATACATTCTATGAGCACTTGTTGAGGACAAGATGAATAGCGCTCAAAAAAGTCTACAGAATCTTCCTCTAGCAGCCATACCAGAGACTCCATCTGATCAGCACTGAAAGGGGGAGAAAAATCATCACAGGCCTTTGGAACACATGACCAGTGTAGTCCAGATTTTACCCCCATCTTGTACTTACCAAAAAACAGGCCACCCATACTCCAACCCCCATACCTTCCTAAATAATGAGACCACACCATACTTCTGGAGTATAAAATGGCCACGACAGCCTCTTTATTAACACCGTATAAAATTAACTCCAATATCAAAACTTTAAATATATAAATAACATATATATATAACATATATATATAACCTCAGGTAACGATCAACCTATTTAAACCAATCTATTGGTCAGTGACGGAGCTACACCCTATTTTACCACCCATCAAAAACAGTACACTGCGGGCACCATGATTTAAACTGAATAAGGCCTCCAGCTGTACCGCTCGGAGACAACCCCTACCCGCAGTGCAACATACCGGTATTCCATTTCGGAATACACAGGAGGGGCCATACTATTGATGACCCCCCACCCCATTTTAACCTTTCATTTACCGCTACCGTCACCGACCAACATCAAAAAACCAGCCACAGCCCGAAAGGATGAAACCTTATCCTTAAGGGCCCCTCCACACCCTCAAAGCCTTCTGAATTCCGTCCTGCAATCCCATAGACCAAAGATCAATCCCTACATCCGTGAGGTGAACCCCATCCTTTCTCAAATAGAGGCCTACATTTAACTCCAATTCTCTGTGACGAATCACCATGCCCCCTTGTTGCACTATAAACCTTCCAACCACCCTATTAACTCTTATCCGAGCCTTGTTGATTCTTTCCACTGACCTGGCATTGCGCCACGTCGTACGTGCCACAATATCTGACCATAACAGCAGTGTCTGCGGAAATTTAGAACGGATGTGTAACAAATCCGCCTTAACAGCCGCTATCAGCTCCCTGACAGTACTTACTCCAAAATCATTGCCCCCGGCGTGAATAACCAACACATCCGGTGGCCTATCGAGCCATGCATATCTCTCCACCTCTGGCACCACTCTACCCCACAACATGCCTGGTCTCCCCAACCATCTGATAAACGCCTCCCTCCTTGATATGCCCAACTGCCTACCATCGGGTCTCGCATCACCTCTCCTTGCCCCCCAACACACATACGAGTGTCCTAGTATCCAGACGAGGCGTGGAGACACTCCATCTGAAACGAAAAGACAACAAGGAACGGTGACACCAGTAAAACCAAGACTACCCCGCCATCTGCGTACAAACATCAAAACCCTTCATCTTCATTTTTTTTTTTTTTTTTTTTTATTCAACTACTAATTGAGGACGGATGTAAGTGCGGAATCTCCTTGATTCCCAACGCCCGATCCTCTTCACCGCCGCCTCGTCCAATCCACATCTGGCAGCTTCTGTAGCCGCCCCAATGCGGAAGGAGTGTGAGGCGTAAGCCTTCCCATCCAAACCTACTGCACCCAAACATTTCCTAAACACTGCCACAAATTGAAATCTGGATAAATGCGATCCATCTGCATGACACAAAAATGGCCCCTCAACTGACGGTCTCACTTTTTGAAAAGCGCTAACCGTTCTTACCGGACACACTTTTGATCCTGGCAAGGCGAACAACCACACATCCACGCCCCTGCCAAGCTGATCCGTTTTCGATCTGCGCAGCCGTAAACCCACCCTGTCAGCGTGAGTACTTACATCCTGAACCAAAATACCTCCCGCTTCCTTCCTGGACGGACTAACCAACTCGCCCACCCTAAAAGCCCCGAAAAAGGCTAACGAAAAAGCCGCTGCAAACAATAAACACTCATAACTTGAATCACAAACAAATCGTAACTGTGCACAGATTAATACCAGGTTTTGAAACGTGACAGGCCTACGGTTATCCCTTCTTTTTTGACCTTTCCGATACCCTTTTAGTGCCTGCCTCACCTCAAAATCTTTAGTCCAATCCCCTTTTCCTTGTAGCTTAAAGAGAAACGACAATGCGGCCAACTTTTTACCAATGGACGAAAATGCCACCCCACATTCCATATTCCTAGCCACAAAATATAGTACCATTAATCTCGCTTCCCCGCCAGCCTCACTAACCCCAGCTTCACAGATAAGTCCTGACCATTCCTTCCATACCTTCACATATGCCGCCCAAGTGGACTCACTCACAGACCGTTGTATCCATCCCGCGATGACTCCAATGCCAGCTCCCAGATCCACTCCGGGCAAGGGATTCCTTCCAACTCTGCATCCGGAGCTAATTCCCTGAACTTGTCCCACTGAAAGCGAGACAGTGAATCAGCCAGTGTGTTATCGACTCCAGGTATGTGGACAGCATATATGAAAATATTCAATTGCAAGCAACGCAAAACCAACTGCCGTAATAGCCTTATGACAGGTGGGGAAGACGCCGACATGCGATTGACTACCTGCACCACTCCAATATTGTCGCAATTCAATCGCAACTTCAGGTTCTGACAAGACTTCCCCCACAACTCTATAGCCAATACTACCAGAAATAATTCCAGCAATACCAGGTTACGCAGGAATCCCGCTTCCACCCAGGATTTTGGCCAATGCTCCGCACTCCATTGCCCTTGAAAATAAGCCCCGTAACCAGTTGACCCCGCCGCGTCTGTAACCAACTCCATGTCAAAATTACTTACCGGGCCCTCCATCCACACCGACTTTCCATTGTACTCTATCAGAAAATGATACCATACCTTTAGGTCCTCTCGATGCTCTTTCTTAAGCCTAACGAAATGTGTAGGTGCTTTAACCCCTGCTGTAGCCGCTGACAGCCGGCGGCAAAAAACTCTGCCCATCGGTATTATCCTGCAAGCAAAGTTCAATTTTCCTAGCAATGATTGAAGTACCCGCAGCTGTACTTTCCTCATCCCATGTATCTCTCTGATTTCTTTCTGCAGATCCCCCAACTTGTCCTGCGGTAACCTGCATTCCATTGCCATGGAATCAATAACAATCCCCAAAAAACTAATCTCTGTCTTGGGGCCTTCTGTTTTTTCTGCTGCCAGGGGCACCCCAAATCGTTCCGCAATGTGTTGCAGCGTTGCCATGAGGATCGCACACACCTTGGATGAAGGGGGGCCTATGCATAGGAAGTCATCCAAATAATGGATCACCGATTCTAGCCCTGACACATCCCTTACCACCCACTCTAAGAAGGAACTGAAAACTTCAAACATGGCGCAGGAAATAGAACAACCCATTGGCAAGCACTTGTCCACGTAGAATTGCCCTTGCCAGTGGCAACCTAACAGCCAAAAACTATCCGGGTGAACCGGAAGTAGCCGGAACGCCGCCTCTATATCCGATTTTGCCATTAATGCCCCTTTTCCATATCGCCTAACCCATCGAACAGCCGCGTCAAACGAAGTGTACGACACGGTACATGCCTCCGGGTCAATAAAATCGTTAACCGAACCCCCTTTTGGGAATGATAAGTGGTGAATCAACCGAAACTTGTTCGGTTCCTTCTTTGGTACCACGCCTAATGGGGACACTACTAAAGCCTTAAACGGCTGTTCCCCAAACGGCCCCCCCATCCGCCCCAATTTCACCTCTTTCTCCAATTTTTCCCCTACCACCCCCGGGTGTTGTACTGCGGATCTCAGATTCCGAGCCACCGGAGGCACCACCTCCAATGAACACGGTATTTTAAACCCCTCAGTAAAACCCTCAAACAACAACCTCGCTGCCTCCCTATCTGGATACTTACTTAGGAAAGGCCGCATCCTTTCCGCCATCACCGGTGTCATCCCTCTTGTTAACAGTATCTCCGGTACGCTTTCCTTTTTTGAAACACCGTGCCAGGGTATGGGTTCCCCCACACCCTGAGCATTCGTGTTTAAACTTGCAAGATCCACCGAACTTACAAGATCCTTCATTGTACTGCCAGCACACTCCCCATTTTCTGCCGGCCGGTAGTCCTGGGGAGTGGGTACCCCCGGCCCCCCCCTGAAATAACTGAGGCGGGGCCCTAGCAGACGTCATCAGTCTCATCCATAAGCTAATGTCCTTATGGTCCCAACGCAGCTCCGGACGCATCGCTCTGCGTTGACGAAACTGCTCGTCATACCGTAACCAAGCCGTACCACCATATACTCTGTGTGCTTCCCCTATAGCATCCATATAACAAAACAACCCAGAACAATGTTCTGGATTCTTTTCGCCAATGACGCTGGCCATGATAGCAAATGCTTGTAACCAATTTACAAACGTCCGCGGTATCAGTCTATACCTCCTCTTTTCCTCATCCTCCTTCTTGGAATCGTTGGGCTTAACCCTGTCCAGGTTAAACTTTTCCAATGGCAACAAGGAGAATATCTCTACATATTCCCCTTTGTGAATTTTGTCTCTCACTTCCTGTTTCAGATGAGCTCCTAGCGGGCCCTCGAAACATACATATATCTCACATTTCGCTGCATCTGCCAACCTTACCACATCGGTCTTACCCTTAGCTTCCGGGCCCCCTTTTTCACCTGACGTGTCCTTACTTGTCACCGGCTCCACCGTCTGGTCAGCTTGACCCACCGTAACCGCCCGTTCCACCGGCCCAACCCCTGGGTTCACACTCACAACCTGTTCTTCATCCTGGGCACCCCCTTGTGCATCCCCTTGTGCATTGCCAAAACGACCTACCAGCACCCGTAAACCCTCCAATAGCTCCTGAAGCTGTTCCGTGGACCCCGAACTGGCGGATACTGTACCCGCCACTTGTTGGTCCGGAACCTGTCTAACCGCCCGCGGCGAAGGTGCCGCCACCCCCCGTGCACTTGTTGCCACCACCCCCAACAAGCCCTGCAATGCATTGGTAAATGATAGATTGTCACTGGACTTACCGGGCTGACCAGGAGACCTCCCAACAGCCGCTGAGCCGCCTTCCCTCGCCGGTGCTTGCTGGCTGGGCTCCTCTGCCTCATCCGACATTTCCTCCTCTGATGGTGCCCCGTGCGCTGGAACGGACGCCACAGGCGAATCCCTCCTGGAGCCCCGGCCTTCTGCATGCTGTATGGCTTGTCCCCTGTTGCGATCCGACGAGAGCACATGCTGCCCTGACGTCCCTGCAACCGGGCCAGCCTGCACACGATTCCGTCCGCCATCTTGTGACACCTCCGCGCCGCCGAGTGAGCTCCGCCCCCTCGCAGCGTATCTTGACCCTCTGCTCACCGCTTCTCCTACTCCCGCCACTGCTCTGCTATCCTCCCCCCCACGCTCGTTTAGAGCTGCTGGGGTGCCAGTCTGCTGTTTTCCTCTGGTGACCGTGCGCAGGGAAGCGGCGCCATTGCGGCCCGTGGCCCCGCCCGGTGAACTCTGACCCCGCCGTGAAACGCGCCCGGGCCTCGCCGGTGCCTCCTTGCTGCTCCGTTTTGACGGCGGAAGCGATCGTTCTTCCCCTGGACTCCTCTCCGTTCTTCCCGGTCTGTTTACAGGCCCCGGCGAGTACCGTGCCGGAGGCCGCGATCTCTGCGCACGCGCCGCCGGCTCCTCCGCCCTCGCCGATCCGCTTGCCTCCCCTCCGAGCATCTCCACCACCTGTCCGTGCAGCCAATCCGACCCTCTCACCTCCGCTGCCCGCCTCAAACGCTCCAACAAGTCCTCTAAACCGGCCATAGCTGAGGAGCAGAGAGATTCTGCCTCCTTGTGTCTTTTCACCCCACGCACTGCCCGTTCTGGCTCCACCCCCACCTTATAACTGGACACTCCCCCCAACTTTCCTCCTCTCTCCTCCCCCTACCTTTTCCCAAAACTTAACCCTGTGTGTCACTAGACACACTGTCATGCCCGGCCCTGCTCTAACTTCATTTCTTTCATCGCTCCGGGCCTTACTGGACAGGGCCAGCTCAGCACACATTTGGATTAAAGTATGCACATCCCCACACAACATACAGCCCTGATCAACCAGGGAGTGAGCCAAACGGATGATCTCTAGCAGCTGGTCACTGGTCCACTCTTTCAGTGTCTGGCGAAGATATTCACCACTATCTGACGCCAGCAGAGCATAATAAGAAATCACATTAGGATTTATCTCAGCAAAGCCAACAGAACCAAGATGGTTCCTCTGTGCAGCCACTTCTGGTCAGGGATGGCCTTGGTATACTGTCATGTATCAGGTGTGACCAGAACTGTGTGGACAGCAACAGAGGAACAAAACGCATGTAAGGTGAAAATATTATGATTTATTAAAGGTAAGTGTAAATATATAAATACAACCACCTCCAATATCACACAGTGCACAGTAACCAATACCAAACAGAGACTCACAAATAATAACAGTCAGACAAATATATACAATTATAGGGGAATGCAAGAATCGTAAACGTAGCCAGGCCAGGGTCATCAATGGGAGGTCAGCAGCTGGGGACAGGGAATGAACAGGACAAGGAGAGGATGGATGGATCAGGCTGAAAGGCAAAGGTAGGGTTAGCAGGATCAAAGGAGGGACGGGTACAGGTACAAGGCTCAGGGTTCAGGTTTCAGGTTCAGGTACAGGGATCAGGTTCAGAGAAAGGATCAGGATCTGCGCTTACAGAGTCAGGGCACAAGGAAGATCTCAAGGCAAGGTGTGTGTGTGTGCTTGCCAGGTATTTATACACATCTCCTGCAATCAGGCTCAGATGACACCTGATTGCAGGAGATGATGTCGGCTCCACACTGCCAGGAACCACCCGCTGGTGGGCGCCAGTACTGCGGCCCAAAGATCAAATAATATCACCAGCAGGAGACAGCTCCCCTGACAGCTCCAGACTGCCAGGAGACACCCGATGGTGGACATCAGTACTGCATGCCAAATGTCTGACAATGCTACCAGCAGGTGGAACTATTCCTGACAGTTTGATCGCTTGGTTCTTAGTGTTAGAGCCGGTGGGGGACAGCTGCTGCATCCACATAGGTAAGTATGATTAAAAAAATATTTCTATACTTCTCTTTTAATGCATTCTCCTCATTAAGGTAAAAAAATTCAAAAGTTGCTCCCCCCAGTCCAACCCCAAAAACACTTACCTGAGCATGATCTCGATGCAGCGGTGTGCTTGTGTGCAGTAGATCTTCTCCCCTCTATCTCCTCTCACAGAAGGCTTAGAGCCATTGGCTGCTGCTGCTGTCAGACAAATCCTGTGAGGAGGGAGCAGGGGGCAGGACCGAGCCACTCTGTGAGTGTTTGTAGACCAGTGTTTCTCAACTCCAGTCCTCAAGGCGCCCCAACAGGTCATGTTTTCAGGCCGTCCATGATTTTGCACAGGTGATTTGATCAGTTTCACTGCCTTAGTGATTACCACAGCCGTTTCATCTGAGGGAAATCCTGAAAACATGACCCGTTTGGGGAGCAGGTAAGTATAACATGGTTTATTATTTTGAGAAAAAAAGAAGCTTTACAATCCCTTTAAAGCAAATACAATTTTTTTTTATTGAAATTAAAAATTTGTCACAATGCAATATATATTAAATTAGTCTATATCCTTCTGCTATCTGTCAGCAGAAGGTATATACTGTGCAAAATGTGTACTCAGATATCTATAAACAGCAGCCATAGTGATTGGCTCCAATGATGTTGAGACTAAGACAGAGCAGAAATCCCAGGGGTAAGTTGGGCAATATATCTACATATCTTATCTGAGGTAAGCTATGCTGTAACACGGATGCGCTGGGGTTAGGGTTGCCACCTCATCCCTTTAAACCCAAACACATATTAATTACACAGGTTCTGTGGCTGATAAAGGTGGCAATTAAACTCACTTGGTGCTTTATCTGCATTAAATTAGCCTCAGAACCTGTGTAATTCATGTGTGTTCAGGTTTAAAGGGATGAGGTGGCAACCCTAACTGGGGTTGATTTATTAAAGGCTGTTGACTTTGCAAAATAATTTTCCCCAGAACTTAGTGAATGTGGTGAAATTTCACTTTGCAAAGAATACCTAATCACATGCAAGGAAAATAAAAAAACAACATTTTTGCTGTCATGATTGGATGATGAAAGTCAGCAGAGCTTCACCTAACTTCAGTTAAAGTGGAGTTCCACCCAAAAATGGAACTTCCACTTTTTGGATTCCCCCCCCCCCCTCCGGTGTCACATTTGGCACCTTTCAGGGGGGAGGAGGGAGCAGATACCTGTCTAATACAGGTATTTGCTCCCACTTCCTGGCATAGATCACCGCGGTGCTTGCGGTGACCTAAGCTACTTCCGGCGCCTACCCCGTCCTCCCCCGCTGTATTCTGTGAGACACAGAACACAGCGGGGACCTGAGAGGACGCTCAGCGCGACTCACGCATGCGCAGTAGGGAACCGGGAAGTGAAGCCGCACACTTTCACTTCCTTATTCCCTTACCGAGGATGGCGGCGGCAGCCGCCGAAAGCCGAAGGACGGATCGGCTTCGGCTGCCAACATCGCGGGCTCCCTGGACAGGTAAGTGTCCATATATTAAAAATCAGCAGCTGCAGTATTTGTAGCTGCTGTCTTTTAATATTTTTTTTTCAACTAACCTCCGCTTTAATCTCTGGGCAAAATTCCCTTGCAAAGTGAACAGTCTATTTGCCTTTAAAAATCAACCCCACTATGTGGTTTTAGATATGTACAACATTCTGATATAGATCTCTCCTTTATGTGTTTAAGTAATTTTTTTTTTTCATTGGTTCAAAGACAATGAGCTTTTATCAGTGTTTACAAAGGATGTGTCTAATTTTTAAACTGAACTAGTATTTTTTCTCTCCTTATGGCTAGTGTGCGTTAGACAGGTATGTGATCATACCTATACAATTTTTTAAAGTGATACCAAAGTCTTGTTTTCTTTATGTTAAAAATAACAAGCATGTTATACTCATACTTACCTGCCCTGTGCAGTTGGTTTTGCACAGAGCAGCCCAGGACCTCTTCTTCTCAGGTCTCTTCTGGCCCCTCCCTCCTGTTGAGTGGCCCCACAGCAAGCAGTTTGCTATGGGGGCACCCAAGCCAAGCCGCAGCTCCCTGTGTCCAATTCAGACATGGAGCTGCAGCCTGGCCCAGCCCCCTCTCTCTCATCATTGGCTCACTGACTTTGATTGACAGCAGCAGGAGCCAATGGCAAGTCTCTCATGCAACATCACTGGATCGAGATGGGCTGAGGTAAGTGTTAGGGGGGCTGGGGGGAAAAGGGGGGGGGCTGTAGCACACAGAAGGTTTTTAATCTTAATGCATAGAATGCATTAAAATAAAAAAATTCTGCCTTTACAGCCACTTTAAGGTCTCTCTTATAATGACCTGCAGACTCATTCATTAATCCAGTGCCGGTCTTTTTTCAGTTGAATGAGGCCCTGCTTAATTCCTTCATTCCTTCATTCCTTCCCAATTCCTGTGAACTCAGAGTGTCAAAGGCTCACCTTGGACTCACAGGATAATGCTGCAAAGAGCAACACTATGTGATTATATGCAGGAAAAAGAGGATAAAGCGTACCTGTGACATCACTGGTATGTTTACAGGTTTAGAGGAAAAAGGATGGGGTGTGGGGATGCTCCAAGGGCAGGGGTATGCGAATCAGGGGAAGGGGGTATCACGAGGTTTGCAATGTTTCTGTCAATACAGATTGCTATCACTTTATGCTGTATACACTAATATACTGTACATTTGTTCCTTTTCAAAAGCTTTTTTATGCATTGACATACTTCCTTGGACCCAGTCTGTCCAGATATTATGGCCACCTGCTGACTTGGCACCATCCACAAGCAGGTTACCTTTTCAGAGACAGAGAAGTTAAATCCAACACAATTTTACTTTGGATAATTGCAGTACAAAGGATGTTTTTTAGTCTTTTGAAGTATAAGGAAACAGTAATATTTCTAAATCGTTTCTTCAATGAATTATAACTGACTGAAGGAACATGGAAGAAACAAATAGGGCCCAGCTAGGACTGAGAAAAGTCACATTAAACAGGAGGGGGGCACAAAGGGAGGTACCAAATCACAAAGTAAACACTTTGCATTGGTAAGGATTTAAGTGCAGCGCTAAGTAACTAGTGATATATGTAATAATGCAAACATATAGGTGACAGTGCACAATTAAACATACATTAACGACATTGCCTGCAAAGCAAGACTGGTATGCAAAAAAGTGAGACAACATATACATAAACATATACGAGAACAAAACAGAAGGTTCGGACTTTGAGCGAAGCATGTGATTGCAAGTTATTTTTCGGTGCAAAATAGGTGGATATTCAGACTTCCAGCCAAGGACGATCGGCAGAGGTGTGTGCTCAATTCAGCACAGGGGTGGATCCAGGGGGGGCAACGGGGCAATTGCCCCCCCTGAGAAATTCGTTGTGGGCGGTCGGCTGGGCGGGTGAGAGAGCAAGCGGCTCCACGGGCGGGTCGGGCTGCCGGGTGGCTCAGTGTTTTGAGCGGGCGGGCGGGTGAGAGAGTGGGCGGGCCAGGCTGTCGGGTGATTCTGTGTGTGAGCGGGCGGGTGGATGAGAGAGCAGGTGGGCTGGGCTGCCACGTGGCTCAGTGTGTGAACTGGCGGGTGGCTCGGCAGCGGCTGAGAGAGCAGGCGGTCAGCTGAGCGGCTCGGTGTATGAGCGGGCGGCTGGTCAATCAGTGAGCCAGCAGGCAGGGGAGCAGAGAGATGACATCATCTCTCACCGTCCCACGCCCACCCTGCATCCCTGCAGTAACTTCTGCCCTCACTGTGTAGGCAGCGCGGGCAGCAGAGAGATTACATCATCTCTCAGCTGCCTGACTCTGGGTGGGACAAAGCAAGAGACAAGCAAAACACAACCTTAGCAGGCAAGTGACAATCCGCAAGGTGTGGCAGGTGATGTGACAAGTGACAATCTGCAAGGTGTGGCAGGTGACGTGGCAAGTGACAATCTGCAAGGTGTGGCAGGTGATGTGGCAAGTGACAATCCGCAACTTGTGGCAGGTGACGTGGCAAGTGACAATCCGCAACTTGTGGCAGGTGATGTGACAATCCGCAACTTGTGGCAGGTGACGTGGCAAGTGTCAATCCACAACTTGTGACAGGTGATATGGCAAGTGACAATCCGCAACATGTGGCAAGTGACAATCTGCATCTGGTGGCAGGCAAGTGACAATCTGCAACATGTGGCAGGTGACGTGGCAGTTGACAATCCGCAACATGTGGCAGGTGACGTAGAAAGTGACAATCTGCAACGTGTGGCAGGTGACGTGGTATGTGACAATCTGCAACGTGTGGCAGGTGACGTGGTAAGTGACAATCTGCAACGTGTGGCAGGTGACGTGGTAAGTGACAATCTGCAACGTGTGGCAGGTGACGTGGCAAGTGACAATCTGCAATGTGTGGCAGGTGACTTGGCAAGTTGCAATCCGCAACGTGTGGAAGGTGACGTGGCAAGTGACAATCTTCACCAGTTGCCTCTTACCCCCACCGCTACTCCCATCACAAATGATAGCTCCCTGTTCAAATATCTTTAACCAAATTGTCAAGAAGATCATATTGGTGTCAGCCATCCCGTAGGCAGGTCATTAGGGTATTGTTTTTGATAGACATTGGACCTACATCACTGGCCAGCATGGTTCTTGTTGGATAGATGCTGGGGGACAATTTTGTAAATTACTTTTTCACAGTGTCTGTAGCCTTTGTCAAGGTGCTTTGCGGGGGGGGGGGCAAGCAAGGTACCCTCTGAAGGCATGTTGTGCATGTGGTCTCGTATGGTTTAGGGGGGAGGCACACTCACTGCCCCCCCCCCCCCCAACTGGACAGTCAGGTTGCATACCTGGATAAGGGTCTGGTATGAATTTTTTTGGGGGGGTTAGGGGTGGCACACTATGTTATAGTACACATTTTATGTTATACACTGTGTACTATTTCTTGGATTGTAGACTACCTGACAGGAAGACCGCAGTATGTGTGTTTGCAAGACTGTGTGTCGGATAGGGTGATCAGCAATATTTTGGCTCCACAGGGAACAGCTCTCTTTCCATTTCTAGTGTCTATACCAGACAGAGTCTTGCCATCTTCAGAAGTTTTCTGATGACTCTGCGGTAGTGGGATGTATCAGGGATGGGCAAGAGATGGAGTATAGGACTGTGGTGGAGAACTTTGTCACATGGTGTGAGGATAATCATCTGTATTTAAATGTGACCTAGACAAAAGGAGCTGGTTGAGGATTTGAGAAGGAGAAAGGCACCCCCATATCCATCCCCATATGACCCCCATATCCATCTGAGGAGTGGATGTGGATGTAGTAGAGTTACAGGTATCTGGGGGTGAACATAAATTTTAAGCTGGACTGGAGCAAGAACACTGAGGTGCTCTATACCAGTGGTCATCAACCCTGTCCTCAGGGCCCACTAACAGGCCAGGTTTGCAAGATAACTGAAATACATCACAGGTGTCATCATTTGCTGCTCAGTGATTGCAGTATTCTAGTCTGCATCTCCCCAAGGTAATACATAAAACCTGACCTGTTAGTGGGCCCTGAGGACAGGGTTGATGACCACTGCTCTATAGGAAGGGTCAGAGCTGCTTCTATTTTTTGTGGAGACTAAGGTCTTTTAATATCTGCCGAAAGATGCTAAAGATGTTTTATGAGTCTGTGGTGGCCAGCGCTCTCCTGTATGTAGTGGCATGCTGGGTAAGCAGGCTTAGGGTGGCCAACACCAACAGACTCAACAAACTGATTCACAAGACCAGTGATGTTGTTGGATTGGAGTTGCAATCTTTAACAACAGTGTTGGACAGGAGAATATTGTGTAAGGTACATTTGGTTTTGGACAACTCCTCCCACCCACTCCACAATACGCTGGTCAGTCCGTGGCGTACCATCAGTGACAGATTGTTACAACTACAATGCACCACAGAGCGACACAGAAAATCATTTTTGCCTGTGGCTAACAATTTATATAATTTTTCTCTGTGAGGGTTGGAGGTAAAGATTTAATTCTGGTTTGTGATCAGGATTTTTATGTAGATTTTATAGTATGCTGGTATTATGTTGATTTATTAATCTGGGTTATTTATGCTATATTGTATTTTAATCGTATGGATAGCTCATTAGAGTATAGTTTAAATTTGTTTTATTGGTGCTAATTGCTGTTATTGGTAATTTTGTTGTGTCATTGTGTCTTGTTATGTTCATTGTTTTGATCTTAAATTGTCTTTGTTGAGTGTGGCTGTGTCGCAATAATTTCAGTTTGGGATAAATAAAGTATTCTGATTTAAGAAGGAATGGCATAGGGTTCCCCTCAAAATCCAAACTAGACCCTTATCCAATGAATAAAGGTCTGGTGTGGATTTTGAGGGGAACCCCATGCCATCTTTTATGAACAGAATGAAACCGACTGGGAACCCTCATTTAGGGGTAATAGTTTTTTTTCCCTAAAAGTTACTTTTGCAGGAGTACATTGTACAGTTGTACTGTACTTCATGTACAGGTTTATACAGCAGTATTCTCAAATATATTATTTCAAGGAATTTTGTATTTTAAATGTTGCACTTTAGGTCGCATTCAAAGACTGGCTCCCACTGAATGGTATTTTTTTTTTTTTTTTTTAGCATTGGTACATATTCAAATGGCAGTGCCCAGCTACCCTGCCCCTTTACCAATAGCTTGTATACTGGTCCTGAGAAAGGGTGGAAAATAATTATAACATTTGGCTCCCGTAGACTTCAAAGGGGTTTGGACGCTATGCTTGGAATTCTCAGGATTTCCGCTGGGTTTAGGGAGCATCCAACAAACTGAACTTTGCTTGGTTTACTCTTTCCTACTGTTGACTCTCTTTAGAATCCTTAGGGCTAAACTCTTTTAATACAGAATAACTTTTCAGGTTCATTAACACAGATGTATGTAGGCCATTTATGCACCTAAATTCCACAGTGCTTTTCGGTGTCTGAGGAACGGTGTGTGTCGCATACAGTCTGCCATACAAGTCAATGGCTGTACATGGCCATACTCTTGTAAACGCTGATGCTTCTGTGCATAATCATGTGGCCTATTTTCTGAAACTGCTTTGGTAAATGCTGATACAAAGGAGCATCAGTGTTTACAAGAGTATGGCTGGGTCCAGCAATTCAGTTGTATGGCAGGCTGCATGTGGCATGTGCTCCCTGGGTGTGGGAAAGTCCCAGGAAATTAATACTAGGCACATAAAATACCTAAATACAATATATATATATAGATAGATATATCTATCTATAGATATATATATCTATAGATATATATATATATATCGATAGATAGATAGATAGATAGATAGATAGATAGATAGATAGATAGATAGATAGATAGATAGATAGATAGATAGATATACACACACACACAGTATATATATTGTATAGAGCTTGTAAAACAAATATAACCATAATCAATCTCCTTATGTTAAGTCCAATATTCATACATCGTGTGAACAAATGCTTATGATAAATAAAATTATCCAAACCATCTAGTCTAGGTTGTATAAATCACAAGTAATATATATGATAGTCACTTAACAATGCTTCATTGCACTTCATAAATCACCCAGCATGACTGAAATAATGTGTGAATTCCACCAGTTGGATTCTCACCTGGTTGAGATGACCTTACAAATTATGTAGGTTCAATGAAAGCTTTTGTCATTTAAAATGGACTTATTTATGTACATCTTGCTTCCAGTTTGAGCTTTTCTCTGTATCGGAAAATTATCCTTTTGATGGACTCCAATAAGAAACCACCTCCCAAAAATGCATGTTCTGCGCCTTTAAAAGCACTTTCCTGTCTTCACCTCCCACTTCGCAGTAACCGTCTTAAAAGAAGAAGCTATATAGTGTTTTATCTTTTTAAAATAAAATATCTATTCCTCCTTCGCAGCTTACAATATTGCACTCACATTATACAGGTGTTCCATCGCACCAAACAATAAGCATATAGCCACACCCACTCATAGAACGTGGTTCAGTGTATTGTATACTATTACCGCTGTGTAACACGGTTACCTCATCCTGCCCCACGCCTACGTGTTACATCTCAAGGTCATGCAACTTCCTCAGGGGATCACACAAAATACCTACAAATATACATAAACCCACATCAAGTTGTAAAGCGCTACGTAAACTGTTAGAGGTATATAAATCCTGTATAATAATAATAATAAAGTGAAAGTACCAACAAAAATATGGTGGGCACAAAGTCTCCATAACACTGTATGGTGTTGTAAGCATTGTGCTACAGTTGTCATAAACATTTATATATTATTTTAGAAAGGAGTCATCTAATTATCTAATTATGAAAACACCCATTCTGTGCAGTTCCATTTGCTCATAATTGCTTTACTTTCCAGCTTTCCAAACATGGTACTATTAACAAAGTTTCCGATCAATGTTTTCCATGTCAAACAAAGTTCACCAAACATTGCATAAGGATATCAAAACAGAAACGCAAATCTGTCAGTTCTGCAGCTGGTCCTTATACTGCTTATGTTTGTTTGTATTGAAATGTTTTTGTAATGAAAAGCACTTTTGGCTGAGTGTTATAAAACAAAAACAATTATAATCTCTATCATTTTGTCTTTTCAAAAAGTATTAAAGCTTAAATAAACCCTCAGTAGTTAAACAAATCATTTTCATTCTTATGCCGCGTACACACGATCGGATTTTCCAACAACAAATGTTCGATGGGAGCTTGTTGTCGGAAATTCCAACCTTGTGTAGGCTCCATCGGACATTTTCCATCGGAATTTCCGACAAACAAAATTTGAGATCTGGATCTCAAATTTTCTGACAACAAAATCCGTTCTCGTAAATTCTGATCGATTGTACACAATTCCGACGCAAAAAGTTCCACGCATGCTCTGAATCAATTACAAGACGGAAGTGCTCACTCTGGTAAAACTAGCGTTCGTAATGGAGATAGCACATTCGTCACGCTGCAAATTTTTAAATCTTTTAATGCAGCGCATTCTCTTCTTCTTTATAATGCTAGAATAATGAAATGGTTTTGCTGCTGATATTCACAGAGTTCTGAAAAAATGATTTCTTTATTATTTCTCGTGATCTCCTGAATAATATTAGTTATTTTTTTTCGTCAGATCTCCTTAATAATGTTTTGTATTTATTTTTATAGTGATTTTTCTTTTTTTTTTATCAATATCTCCTGTTTTTTTTTTTTCTAGTGATCTCCTTAATATTTTTTTTCGTTTTGTGTGTCAAGTTACTACAACACCATTATTATCTTAAATAATGATATTTGAAGCGCTTCACAATGTGCATGAAAATGAATATATAAGAATAAATATAAATAGTAAAATAAATCCAGCGGTGAGTAAAAATTCCTAAAAAATCCAGCAATCAAAATAGTGTAAAATTATAAAAAATTAGTGACACCAAATGTGTAAAAAAATTCACATAAAAAATCCACATAAAAATAAATATATAGGGATGTATTCAGAAGGTTCAATTATACAGGTGTAGAATCCTGATTGGTATAGAGCTTTTGATCACTAGCAATGCTGTTTAAAAACACTTGCTTAATCAAGGTGCTCATTGACCTTCATAGTAACAATGTGCTTTTTGCTTCTATTCACAACCAATGTGAGAATCATAAACAGGCAGATAAGAGAAAAAAACAATCATTGTGCAATAGTTAGGATACCAAGGTACACAGGCAAACTTCAATCCACTCACGTGTGCCTTATAATGATAAGGCATATGCAGGTTTTACTATAGCAGTCAGCCACCTTAGACAGGAGCAGATTCAGTGCAGTACACTGTGTGATACTGCTGATCTGCACAGAGCGTCCTTGGCTCCTCCCACGCGTTACATCACAGTCACGTGACTTTTTCAAGGATAATACAAGCTCTGACGGACTCAGCTTTATAGCACAACAGCAGAGTGGTTGCCATGGCTACAGCATGAGTTTAACATCATCCTGCTTCCTGCATAAACTTCAATCCTGTTAAAACGTACTTTTATTAGACATGTAATTCATATGAATATTGTTGGTTTATCAAAACCACGATTCCATGTGTAAAAAACTCAGTGTGTAAAAAGTAAAAAATATATATATTGATATCTCTAATCACGTTTACTTTTTCAACTCCCTCCAGTGGTCACAATTGGTATAACATCTCACAGAGGGACTATACTCCGAAGGAACTGGTTCTATATAAAAGATTCATAGACGATTGTATTATTATTTGGAAGGGTGATGAACTGAGTTTAAGATCCTTTTTCCAACGTTTGAATATGAACCAAAAAAGTATTAAACTTGAACATCAAATTAGTGAGACTAAAATCCAGTTCCTTGATCTTGAAATAGAACTAACAGCCAATATCATCAGCACAAAAACTTTCTTCAAACCGGTGGAAAGGAACAGCTATATACCAGTAACGAGTTGCCACTATGAGCCATGGTTAATCAACATTCCGAAGGGCCAGTTTATTCGCTTACGGAGAAATTGTTCAGAAAATAATGACTATCTTAAACAAGCTCAGTGGATAGGTAAGAGGTTTGAAGAAAAAGGGTACAATAAATGTTTTATAGAAGAAAAAATAACAGAAGTCAATCAAACCTCAAGAGAAGCGCTGATCCAAGATAAAATCAAGGTAAATGACAAAACAGATGACATACCTCTGATAATGGACTTCAGTATACAACACAGGAGGATGGAGAGGATTATAAAAAGACATTGGTCTATTTTAAAAACTGACACTACTTTGGCAAATATACTCCCAGAAAAACCGAGATTCATTTATAGACGAGCTCCAACTCTAAGGGACATCATAGCTAAAAATGTACCCAACCCACCCAAGAGAATAACTGATTTAACCTTTTTTCAGGGTAAAGGATTCTATCCCTGTAAAAGGTGTTATGCCTGCATAAATACTAATCAAAATGGATACAAATGTCAGAAATTTTCTTCAACAAATACTGGACAAGAATTTGAAATAAAGGATTTTATATCTTGCAGGACTGAGGGGGTGGTATATGCTTTACAGTGCTCCTGCTCCCTCCAATACATTGGCAGAACGAAGCGACCAATGTGGAAGAGAATAAGAGAGCATATCCAGAACATTAGAAAAGGCTATCCAAAACACAGTGTTTCAAAACATTTTGATAGGTATCATAACAGAGACCCTAGGGGTCTCCAATTCTGGGCTATTCAAAAGTATAAGGCTCATTGGAGGGGTTCCCATAAAGTGAGGGAACTCAGCAAGAATGAATCCAAATGGATATTCCAGATGGGTACATTAGAACCCCATGGTTTGAACATTGAATTGTTTTATTTCTGATTTTTAGAGGTTTGTCAGATTTATATATATATATTTTTATGGTATATATTTTAATTTAATTTTTTATATTTTATATTTTATTTTTTATTTTTATTTATTTTTTGGTCCAATATTCTCATTATTTGTCCAATACCAGTTTTTTCTGAGTGGCAATATTTGGTTCAGTTCTAGCATATAAATAATGGTCATCATCCATTTTTGCAATATTCTATCATGGAATTTTTAGATTTTAATTTTACATTTTAATATTATTTCCCTATTTCTTATATCATATCTTATTTTAATTTTATATATGTATATTTTATATATATATATATATATATCATGTCATCTTGTTTACTCCGTTTTCCATACATTTATGAGCAGAGCATGTGGATACCCCATTTTTGTGATATCATGGGGCACTGGTCAATTATCAAAACCATTAGAGACAACGCTTTGCCATATAGTCCCTCTGTGAGATGTTATACCAATTGTGACCACTGGAGGGAGTTGAAAAAGTAAACGTGATTAGAGATATCAATATATATATTTTTTACTTTTTACACACTGCGTTTTTTACACATGGAATCGTGGTTTTGATAAACCAATGATATTCATATGAATTACATGTCTAATAAAAGTAGGTTTTAACAGGATTGAAGTTTATGCAGGAAGCAGGATGATGTTAAACTCATGCTGTAGCCATGGCAACCACTCTGCTGTTGTGCTATAAAGCTGAGTCCGTCAGAGCTTGTATTATCCTTGAAAAAGTCACGTGACTGTGATGTAACGCGTGGGAGGAGCCAAGGACGCTCTGGGCAGATCAGCAGTATCACACAGTGTACTGCACTGAATCTGCTCCTGTCTAAGGTGGCTGACTGCTATAGTAAAACCTGCATATGCCTTATCATTATAAGGCACACGTGAGTGGATTGAAGTTTGCCTGTGTACCTTGGTATCCTAACTATTGCACAATGATTGTTTTTTTCTCTTATCTGCCTGTTTATGATTCTCACATTGGTTGTGAATAGAAGCAAAAAGCACATTGTTACTATGAAGGTCAATGAGCACCTTGATTAAGCAAGTGTTTTTAAACAGCTTTGCTAGTGATCAAAAGCTCTATACCAATCAGGATTCTACACCTGTATAATTGAACCTTCTGAATACATCCCTATATATTTATTTTTATGTGGATTTTTTATGTGAATTTTTTTACACATTTGGTGTCACTAATTTTTTATAATTTTACACTATTTTGATTGCTGGATTTTTTAGGAATTTTTACTCACCGCTGGATTTATTTTATTATTTATATTTATTCTTATATATTCATTTTCATGCACATTGTGAAGCGCTTCAAATATCATTATTTATTCTTTTTAAGTGACTCTGAAAACACTCTCTTTTTATAGCAGCCTCACTTGGTTTTATATGTAATTATCAGCTATTTAGCATCACAGCGCTTTGTGTTTTATATATATTTTTACCATTATTATCTTGTATTTTTTAACCTCAAGGAGGTTGGTTGGTGTCCCTTGTTAATTTGACATTACATTTTTGAAATGTACCTGCCTACTCACAAACAAACTGTCCTTTTTGAATTAAAACACATAGGCAAGTATTTTAAAAAAAATGGACATTTATTATGGGTCATAACAAAACAAAGAGGAAGGCAACGCTGGATAAACTAGTAAATTTGCAAAGCGTTTGTACCCCAGGGCACACATCAAAACCATTTTACGATGGGATGGGATGATGGGAAGCATGGCCCTTACACAAACCCAAATGTGAGAAAGGCCAAGATCATGGCTAAAGTTGTGAAAAGTCTGCACAGGAATTTTGGGGTACGGCGATCCAAGGATCAACTGAGGAAATGCTGATCAGACCTGAAATTGAGGGAGCACGATCAGTACAGAAAGATCAATTGAGTTCTTCAAAAAAGTAAGTAGTTGTCATGTGTTCCTATTATTATTATTACTTGCATGCTGCTCCATGTGCTTTTCTTTACTGTTGTACAGTTTAAAATGGCAAGTTTCAGGTTCGTGGGCACAGTAATTGTTCGTAGTAAACATCGTTCGTTCGCCCACTAATACAATGTTTTTGGCAGATGCAGGTTAACTACATTTGTTCATGCCTATTTGTATTAAAAGAAGTTTATTGTCTAGATGGGTTTGTAATTATAATGAAATGCAAACTTGATTCGTTGTAAGGAGAGTTTACACATCTGGATGCAGGAGCACTAGTGTGGGACACCAGAACACCCTTTTTAGGGTGTCCCACACAGGTGCTCCAGTGGATACTAGGGGTGTCTCCATGTGTGAAAATTGTACAAAAAATGTAAGTATTCCAGCTTTATAAAGGGAAAAAAATAATGTCTTCAACTTGGAACTCTGCAAAAGAAGACAATTGTACGACACTTCCAAGCAATGTTTCATATTACTATTTCTCGCATCAAATATCTGTGTGCTAAGTATACCTTTTTTTTTATTCACATAGGGGAGAAAAGATTTGGGATATCTATGGACACCAGGGACCCCCCACAGCCTAAAGAAAAGGAAATCCCCACACCGCAACCAGAAGATGTGGAGGAAAGAGAGGTTTATGAAGTGGGCGAAATAGTGACCACAACAGGTGAGTGTCTGAGACCACAGCTTCAGGTAATAGATGGATGCCTGCATATTTATAATACATGGTGTGTTTTTTATTTTAGGTGATGTGGATGCTGTGGAAGAAGAATCTCATTTCACAAGTGCAAGTGCACACATCCTCATCAGGGAGATCATGCTGTGCAATTGTGATTTACAGAAGATCAAGGAAGACATCAATGATGTGGAAAAAAGACTCAAAACATCACTGATGTTTTAGGCAGAATCTAAAACACCACAACATTCTTCTAGTTTGTATTTTTATTATTTTCACACATTTTAAATATTTTTAAATATTTTTTAGAAAGCCAAATTTTGAAGATGCACACAGTGTGTCAACATGTGCTATCTGCCATCACGGGATATCAAGGTATGCGTTTTAGGGGTGCAACCCCTTCCTCGCAACTAAAGTAGATGAGAGGAAGGGGTTGCACCCCCGAAACACATCCATTGATCCCCCACGATGGGAGCTAGCACATGTTGACATTAGGCATGGGATCAGGAGGGAAATCCCCATTTTGTAATGTTAAACGCCAAAATGTTATTTAAAAAATATGTTGGTTTGTTCAAAAACCCTTTTCTAATGCACATGTGAATGTGCACTGAGTAAAAATTTTTCTAATCAACAATGTGTGGCTTCTTCTTTCAATGCTAAATAGTTTTTTTTAAGTAAGTTGGTGTTTACAGTGACAAAGGGGGTTATTTATTAAAGGCAAATCCACTTTGCACTACAAGTGCACTTTCAAGTGCACTTGTAGTGCAAAGTGGATTTGCCTTTAGTAAATAACTTCCACAGTGCTTTAATATTTGCTACAATCAGGCCATTTTCGTGACTCACAAAAATTAATTCATGGTGGTGAAAATGATGAATATTTTTATCATTAATGCATTACATACATTAACAACAAAAACAAGGTGTGTGTGTAGCAGACCCACAATATAATAGTTCGCTGAAGAAGAGATTGTCACCTCATGTCTTAAATAAATTACGTTTGCAATGTTGAAGACAATGGCCAAAAAGAAAAGCCCCTTGGAGAACCTAGGAGACAGCTACAAGAAACACAAGCAGTAAATCAAAGGAGATCTTATTTCAGTTTAACTCAAAAATGTAGTTTTAAAATGTTTATGAAAGATTTTCTGGCATATCAATGGCCCCCCTACCCGCAAAGTACCCCATATATTTGATACGGACCTCGCGGGCGCTTTGGGGGGGCAAGCCAGGACGGCCAGCTTCAAGCGCCGTCAGGGTTTGTTCGTTAAGTCCGGCCTCAGGCCCAACTGAGGCAACATAGTTCACTGAATTTCTCCTTAAATAGTTGTGGAGAATGCAGCATGCAAGGATTATATGGTTAAGTTTATATTCCGCCATGTTGATTGCCTTAAGGAATAGGCGGAACCGGCTGGCCATTATCCCGAAAGCATTCTCCACCGCTCTTCTGGCTCCGGCCAGCCGGTAGTTAAAAACCCTCTGCTCCGGGGTTAGGGTCCTCATTGGGAACGGCCGCATCAGGTGATCACCCAGCTCAAACGCTTCATCAGCGACAAAGACAAACGGGAGTCCTTCCACATTTGCTTCAGCAGGTGGCAATCCCAAGCCACCATTCTGGAGCCATGTGTAGAACTCTTGGCGATGACTCCACCATCCGACATCCGGCCATTCTTCCCCACATCCACATAGAGAAACTCATATGTCGCAGACACCACCGCCAACATCACAATACTATTAAACCCCTTGTAATTATAATAGTATGACCCCGAGTTGGGGGGGTGGCACAATGTGGACGTGTTTCCCATCAAGTGACCCTCCACAGTTGGGAAAGTCCCACCGCTGGGCAAATTGGGAAGCCACAGTCTGCCATTCCTGTGGCATTGAAGGACACTGTGGAGTCAAACAAGAAAAAAGAACTTGCAAGCAGATTAGACACAAACATTCTTGGCCAACATCAGTATTTTTTTTAAGGAGTATTTAAAGTGGATGTAAACCCGAATTTTTTTTTTATGTCACAATGTAGAGTATAGGATTTCCTATTATTTGAGCCCAGTCTTTCCACAAAGAGTTAATCCAACTCTGAGCAATCCTCTTTTATTGTTTATTGAGATAAAACTTGACAAACAGAGAAAAACTTTGTCAAATCCTCCCCCTTGCTGTGAGTGACAGGTGATGCACTAGCCTAAGACATGCATTATTTTTTAATTCCCACCCCCATTCCTTTCTTCAGCAGCTCTGCAAGGATTGGCTGTTCCACACCTCAGCATGATTTGGCATGCTGAAGTCATGTGGTTACTTTCCTGTCTTTTCACTGGATGTTAGAGATCATAGCAGAAGTTCAGTGTAAGAAATACACAGGAGAAAATGCATATTGACAAGGGGAGTGTAGAGGTGGGCAGGGAGTCTACTGACATCATGACTCCACCCACCAAGCTTCAGACAACAGACCCACCCACAGAATCTGCAGTTTTTCGGCTCTCATAACAGACAGAGAGGAGACATTTGACCGGTAAAGAAACATGCAGGAGGCATGTATATCCTTATAGATAACCCCTATGGCAGTAGTTTAGAAAGGATGACGTTGGGTTTACATCCCCTTTAAAGACAAAAATATAAGGTCCACTTATCAGATTCCTCACCCTCTCTGATGGCCCATTGTAAAAAATTGAGATGGGGGGGGGGTATGTTTTGGACAGGTAACCCTCTCAACTTCATTGAGAGCTGAATGCATAAATAATGTGTTTTACTTTAGCCAGCCCCTCTTTACTTACACTATTGGCAGCCCACTGGACAGGTAAGAAGTGTCATAATACAAAAATATAAATACACACTGTACAAATTGAAGCACTTTTTTACATTCTGCAATTACCTATCAAGATAATAGGAGAACAAAACTTTAAAAAGTACCATTTAAAAGTATTCTGGCAGGCCCTTTCACTACATGCTTTGGGGAATTCATACAGAAATCTGAACACAAAAGAGGTAGGTATAGTGTGTATGGGTTTGGCAAAGTCAGCAGATAGAGGACTGGTATCGGTTGACTTAGCGGTTGGAGGGAAGGGAGGGTTCCAAATAATTTTGGGCCCCCCCAAAAAAAGCCTCTGGCACTTTGCATGAATGTAAGGACACAATTAACATTTGTACACATTTTAGAGGGTGTTTAGGGTAAAGCACTACTATGGAGCTGACAAAATACATTGTTAACTGACTAGGCTAGGTGTGTATGGGCCCAGGATAGCATGCTGGGGAGGTTAGTGAAGGCAAATATGCATGAAGGACAAAAAAGGAAGTTTAAAAAATTCAAGCGTGCATGAGAACAAAGGGGACATTTACAGCATATTACAATCATGGTAATTAAGGAATGATAAAAGAAATACAATACATTAGCAAACATTAAATACATAGAATGTGATGTTAAAGGAGAACACTTACCCTAATATAGTCCTTCTGCAGGACCTGAATGATGGCAGAACAGGTCTCTGGAATTATGATCCCCAGAGTCGGGGGGAGATGCCTGTCGAGAACTTGATGTCCTGCAGACTTCTCCCTGTCGCCAAGTACCGCAAGGACTAGCTTCTGCTCGGGAGTGCTGGCTTGCTGCATGCAGGTGTCCTGCTTGGTAATATAAGGGGACAGCAAAGCCAACAGACGGTGAAAAACGGGGTCCGTCACCCGGAGAAAGTTCCTGAAATCATCAGAATTATTCTCACGGATCTCCTGCAACAAAGGCATATGAGAGAATTGGTCACGCTGGAGTAACCAATTCTTTGTCCATAAACTCCTCCCCACCCTGTTCATGGACTGGGCTTGGGTCAAAGTAAGAACCCCAACCCCAAGCCCCTGCACAGCACGAACTCTGCAACGAGTACGTACCCGCAACATGGCTTCAAAACGGTCGGCTGGTCAGAACGAACTAACAGAATGCACTGAAAATTAGAAAGGCCTGAGAAGAGTGAGCTGAAAATCAGAAACGGGCGGACAAGAACGCACTGAAGATCAAATATGTATTATATGCCTGAGTACCCGAGTACCTGAGTACCTGTCACAGTGCCAATCGGAGTACCTGAGTACTTGTCACAGCCCATCTGAGTACCTGAGTATCTGCCATGGTTCATCTGAGTACCTGAGTACCTGTCACAGCCCATCTGAGTACCTGTTATAGTTCATCTGAGTACCCGAGTACCTGACTACCTGTCACAGCCCATCTGAGTACCTGTCACAGCCCATCTGAGTACCCGAGTACCTGTCACCAGCCCATCTGAGTACCTGTCACAGCCCATCTGAGTACCTGTCACCGCCCCTCAGAGTACCTGTCACCACCCATCAGAGTACCCGAGTACCAGTCACCAGCCCATCAGAGTACCCGAGTACCTATCTGTAGCCCATCAGAGTTCCCGAGTACCTGTCACCAGCCCATCAGAGTACCCGAGTACCTGTCACAAGCACATCAGATTTACCGGGTACCTGTCACCAGCCCACCAGAGTACCCGAGTACCTGTCTCCAGCCCATCAGAGTACCCAAGTACCTATCTGCAGCCCATCAGAGTACCCGAGTACCTATCTGCAGCCCATGCCTCATAGAATATACATTGAGGTGTTTGCTTTCTAAAATGGGTCATTTTGTGGGTAATTCCACTGTCCTGGTGCTCAAGGACCTTCAAAAGTGTGATAGGTAGGAATGAAATGAAATGTGTAATTTATGCTCCTAGCACGCCTGAAGGTACTAATTCAAAGTTGGGCCTCTGTATGTGGACTGGCTGTGTAAAAGTCTCACACATGTGGTATCACCATACTCAGGATGAGTAGCAGAATGTGTTTTGGGGTGTAATTTTTGCTATATACATGCTATGAGTTAGAAATATCTTATAAATTGACAACTTTGTGTAAAAAAAATAGGTTTTCACTTTCTTTCCTCGTCTTCTAAAAACTTGTGTAAAAAAATGAACCGTTCAAAAGACTCATAATGCTTCATAGAATATACGTTGGGGTGTTTGCTTTCCAAAATGGGGTCATTTAGTGGGTAATTCCATTGTCCTGGTGCTCCAGGACCTTCAAAAATGTAATAGGTCGTTAGGAAATTAGAGGTGTAATTTATGCTCCTAGAACCCCTGATGGTGCTCCCTGCATGTTGGACCTCTCTGTGTGGCCAGGCTCTGTAAAAGTCACACACATCTGGTATCACCATACTCGAGAGGAGTAGCAGAATGTATTTTGGGGTGTAATTGGAAGTATGCATATGCTGTGTGTGAGAAATAACTTGTTATTATGACAATTTTGTGAAAAAAAAAATTCTTAATTTTCCCAAGAATTGTGGGAAAAAATTACAACTTCAAAAAACTCACCATGCCTCTTACTAAATACCTTTGACTGTCTACTTTTCAAAAAGGGGTAATTTGGGGGGTATTTATACTTTCCTGACATTTCAGGGCCTCAAGAAATGAGATAGGCCATCAGTACATCAGGTGTGATCAATTTTCAATGATTTACACCATAGCTTGTAGACTCTATAACTTTCACAGAGACTAAATAATATCCACTAATTTGTGTTATTTTTACCAAAGAGATGTAGCAGTATATATTTTGGCCAAAATTTATGAACAAAGTTACTTATTTGCAAAATGTTATCATAGAAACTAAAAAATAGTGTTTTTTTTCCACAATTTTCACTCTTTTTTTCACTTATGTCGCAAAAAATAAAAAACCCAGTGGTGATTAAATACCACCAAAAGAAAGCTCTATTTGTATGAAAAAAATGATAAAAATTTTGTTTGGGTACAGTGTTGCATGGCTGAGCAATTGGCATTCAAAGTGTGAGAGCGCTGAAAGCGGAAAATTGGTCTGGGCAGGAAGGGTGTAAAAGGGCCCTGTATTGAAGCGGTTAAAGTCAGTTACTAAGGTAGCCATAGCTCCCAATTGTCCCTGATTTCAAGGGACTGTCCCTCATATAGCACAAAGTCTCCCTGTCCCTCTTTCTTTCTTATTTGTCCATCATTTTAGTCTGATCTATAGCTGTATATAAAATGCACTTCTTATCTATCAAAAAATGTTTTACAGTGCTAAACCTTTCATCCAATTTCTAAATTGCTACATTTGTAAATTCCAAAAGCCAATATAAAGGAATAGTAGTGTTTTTTTTGTACAATTCTCCTTTAAGGAGGGTATGGCAGGAGGTGTTTCCTATGCCTACATACTTTTACTAATAGGTGTCCCTCATTCCCATCTCAGAAAGTTGGGAGGTGTTTTTGTAGCTGCTGACTTAAAAACCGTTTCAAGGAAGAATTACAGATTTTTTTTTTTATTTCAATAAAAGATAAAATAATAAAGCCAGCTTTTGCTGCAATATTCACCTTTAGGCTAGGTCCACACTGGTGTGATGCGGGATTCCTATGCAGGTTACCACACTGCATCAGAATCGCAGGCAGTTCACACTGCACACTGCGAACCCCTGTGGGTATCAACATAAAGTTAATGACACATCCAAATCAGTTAGCAGAATGCATTGCAAACTGTGCAATCGGATGGAATCGGATCGAATGGGTCTGAACCTGTGCGGACAAAAAAAAAGGGTCCTACACCATTTGGTGCAATTGCAATTTCAGCCATACAAACTGTATGGCTGAATTTGCATCGCACAGACATCGCATGTGATGTGCACAGGAATGCAGTGCAAATCACATGCGATGTTTGAAGTGGAACCCAGCCTCAATCCAGAGATTTACATTGCAGTGCTTTTTTCTGCCACAAGATGTCCTCAGTCTGTCAATCATTCAAATCATATAGCTGGATAGCTACCACTTTGCCTTTAGAGCTAACCAATCCACAGAAGATGCTATTGTGTAAAGGCCCGTACACACGATCGGACTTTTTGACAACAAACATGCAAATTAGCTGTTTTGGAGCAACATCCGACCATGTATACGCTCCATCGGACAAACTTTTTCTGTTTCCATCGAACTTTTGTTGGCTGAGCAAACAGACAAACTTTCTGGCAACAAAAGTCTGATAGAGCGAAGTCCGATCGTGTGTACACAAAAGCATCGGACTTTTGTACAAACTACAGTACGTGGCCGCGAGAATGTTTCCAGCGCGAACCCATCGCGCTGGTTCTTGGCGACAGGGTACTGTACATCTTGCGCTGGCTGCAATAGGAAAAATACATTTTCCTACTGCGGCGAGCGCGAGAGGGAATTCCCCTCTGGGGGCATACCAGGCCCTTAGGTCTGGTATGGATTTTAAGGGGAACCCCCTACGCCAAAAAAAACGGCGTGGGGGTCCCCCCCAAATCCATACCAGACCCCTATCCAAGCACGCAGCCCGGCCGGTCAGGAAAGGGGTGGGGACGAGCGAGCGCCCCCCCTCCTTAGCCATACCAGGCCGCATGCCCTCAACATGGGGGGTGAGTGCTTTGGGGGAGGGGGGCGCCCTGCGGCCCCCCCACCCCAAAGCACCTTGTCCCCATGTTGATGAGGACAAGGGCCTCTTCCCGCCAAACCCTGGCCGTTGGTTGTCGGGATCTGCGGGCAGGGGGCTTATCGGAATCCGTGAGCCCCCTTTAATAACATCACAGTCCCAGCATGCCCCGGGACTGTGATGTCATAGGGGGGCGTGGTCACCGCTGATATAAGTCATAGCAGAGCGCACAGACAGCATTACAGCCGGAGAGAGCATCGTGCCAACATCTCTGGAAGAGAAGAGGGAAGAAGACGATCCAGATGTCCGGGCTCCTCTGCTAGCAAAAGGGCGGCAAAAGAGCAGAAGATAGCAGAGGAGCCCAGCAGAAAGAAGAAGGCACCGGAGAAGAACCAGAGAGCGCGGAGCCGACACCGGAGAGAGGCAGAAGACGCCGGAGAAACCCCCGAAGACGGAAGAAGACCCCGGAGCTGCCTAATAAATTAACTTTAAAACCTGTGTAGTGTGTTTTTTTTAATTGACACTTTTTTCCTAGGTGAATGGGTAGGGGTACGCTGTACCCCATACTCATTCACATAGGGTGGGGGGCCAGGATCTGGGGGCCCTCTTATTAAAGGGGGCTCCCGGATTCCGATAAGCCCCCCGCCCGCAGACCCCGACAACCAACGGCCAGGGTTGTTGGGAAGAGGCCCTTGTCCTCATCAACATGGGGACACGGTGCTTTGGGGGAGGGGGGCCACAGGGCGCCCCTCCTCCCCAAAAGCACCCACCCCCCATGTTGAGGGCATGAGGCCTGGTACGGCTCGGGGGGGGTGCTCGCTCATCCCCACCCCCTTTCCTGACCGGCCGGGCTGCATGCTCGGATAGGGGTCTGGTATGGATTTGGGGGGACCCCCACGCCTTTTTTTTGGTGTAGGGGGTTCCCCTTAAAATCCATGCCGGTTTTTTATTTAAAATTTGGCGTGGAGTTCCCCCTCAAGATTCATACCAAACACAGTGCCTGGCATTGGCGGGGATCCAAGTTGGATCCCCACACCAGTGTGAACCCGGCTCACATGGTGTCAATCTCGCCAGTAAAAGTGGCGAGATTGACACAATATCAGACGACAATACAGAAGTTGACCAAAGGGTGGTGGTAAAGAGCTGAAAAACCACGTGATTTGGTGAAAGTTGGCTGGAAAAGTCCTGTCGTCTGTATGCAAGACAAACTTCTAGCCAACGCCCTTTGTACAAAAATCCAAGGGAAAGTTTGTACAAAGTCCTATCGTGTGTATGGGGCTTAAGCCTTACATTCTGTAGTGACCCATTTGGAAGGTAAAAACAGTTATGTTCGTATGCTTTTTATTGATTTCAGTTCAGCATTTAATACAAGAGGATGCAAGAGGATCCCAGAGGGTGCCTTATTAGGACAAAACGTCGGGATAGGCTCTGCTGATGCCACTGCGTTGCTTTGATTTTATCCAATGCTTTTAATGTCTTCTCAAATGTGAGTGACCATTTTGTCATTTTTCAATAAATGCTTTATATTTTACGGTATTACACTATGTGGCCCTATTTGTTCTCCTTTTGCCATATGTCATATTGAGAGGAATCGCTCACAAATTCTGGTCACTATTCCTATGGTAGACAGCTACTGATGTCAAAACGGTCACGGATCCCTATCTGCTTTGGTCTATTTTGGAAGTCGTGGTTGCTGTACCTCCTTGGGTGTGTTACACCAAAAGCTTGGTTGACTCATCAGGAATATGCCTACAGTAGTTGGGGTCAACCTGTCTGGTAAGCCCCTTTCCTTACGGTGGTAGAATATCTACAGACAACCAGTTCACATAGATTCACAGTCACTATATTTGATGTCATATATGGACTTTATGCACTTTATATGCACTTACACTGTTGGTTTATACTACTTTATCATTATCGTTGTGATATCTTATTGCTGTGTATTTTTGTTTTGAATATTCATTTATCATATTCACTTTATATTGGTATAATTTTATTGCTTATTTTATCTTCATCAGCGCTGCACTATACTACTTTATTTGTTCACTTACTCACAGCATTTAATACAATCCTACCAGTTAAACTTGTTGCTAAGTAAATTCTCTGGGGTTAAGACCAACCATTTGTAATAGAATTTTGGATTTCTTGGCCGATAGGCAGCTGAGGGTTGGTCGTTAATAATCATTGTCGGTTTCCCTTAGTACAGGGGGGTAACAAGGATATGTGACCCAGCAACATGTTGGCACAAGCACAAAATCTCCCAGGAATTTGCAGATATGCAGCAGAGCTCTGCCAGGTCCCACATACCTGATAGAAAATTATGGCACATCTATGCATTTGCAGGATATTTCAGGATGGCAACACAGAAGTGAAGCAGCAAGAGGGGTATTTCAGTAGCCTAGCCTTGTTGCATTCAAAATAACGTTTGTTCAAATTACACCCTTTACTGGAATCTGCAGGCTACCTGCAGTTAATATCATTATTCACGGTTTCCATTATTTTGCCAATCAGCATAAAATGTGTACACTTTATTACTATAGCAAAGCAGTGACCATAAGTGAATTAAAAAAAAAAGTCAGCAGCTACAAATACTGCAGCTGCTGACTTTTATTAATCAGACACTTACCTGTCCCAGGGTCCAGCGATGTGGGGGGAACGAAGCCCCGCTCATCTCCCCCTCCTCTCTGCGGTGCTGGCATTGTCATTGTGGGCGCCGGGCTGTGATAAAGGGAGGGGGGAGAGGTGAACTTACTTCCGGCGCCACGGTGCCCTGGGAGGAAGTGGGAGCTGGAACCCTCTAAAAAGAGGGTTTCCGCTCCCCACCCCAAAAAATGACATGCCAAATGTGGCATGTCAGGGGGTCATCTCCCTTAAAGCGGAAGTTCAGTTTTTGGGTGGAACTCCGCTTTAACTGTGAATTTTATCTCCTGGTTTAATATCCAGTGGAACATACTAATAAACAAAACAAATGAAAAGACAGGCTGCTGTGGCAGCACATAACGCCTGGAACTTTCCTAATATTAACTTAACCTGCAGGCCAAATTAAATTCCAATTCTATGGGGTTTGTTTGCTGCTATAAATGTCAAAACAAACAATAAATGTACAAAGTATACGAAATGAAGGTGCAAATTCTCAATATACCCACAAGGTAACGTCTTTTAGAAAAGGTAGAAAACTGTGTGCCATGCTAAATGCCAGCAACCCCATTTCCAAGCAGTGACTCCAGGAGAATTTTTTTAAAGCAAACCTGTATTGAGAGAATACAGGCTGCCATTGCTGAGATTCTCCTTAGAATACTAGCTGCCTGGCCATTTCTGGCTTCAATATTTTCAATATTTTCTCAGTCAGTGTCCTGGAATAGGCATGTAAAAAGTCAGAAAGCAGTCAGAACTCTTGATACTTGTTACAGGTCCGTGCCCAAGAAAATATGAAAGCCATTGGATTGGCATGTCAGCCAGGTAAATGGTATTCTCATATGGAGAAATCATCAGTGACAGGTTCCATAATCTCTAAAGCAGATTTCCAGGTACAGCTTAAACAATCAAACAAATGTCCTCTCCCAACCCCAGTTTATAAAGAATATAATACAAAGAGTATTGATTATCTTAAAGTATCTTGCTCTATTCTACAGTTATACAAAAGCTGGTGTTCTGATCCTCTTCTCTCCAGTGCCAGAATTTTGGAAGACTCTCTCTGTCATCGTACAATACAGGACTAGCAGTGACCACTGGCCGTGCATTATACGTTATGACACCAATAGAGAGGGGTAGCAACAAGACTGGTAAGATGAGTGGCAGGAACCAATGAGAAGGAAGACTCTGGAGTAAGGTACATTATCCTCTAGTAAAATTACATTCCTATTCTGATGGGGGAAGTGGGTATTTTTTAAACTCAGCCCAGTGTTAGGCTTTAGGTAAAGCTTCCTGTATAATCGTTTTCTAACAAGAAAAAAAAATCACTACACACCAAAATCTATTTTTCCGTAAACAGCCAAAATTGCTCAACACTCAGTCGCTCTATACAATATAACCTTTAGAAGGAGGGAAAAAATAAATTATCAGTCAAGTGTTTAAACATAGGAGTACATGAGATTTCAAGTATAATGGATAGTGGCTGTTAACTTCCACAAGATAAACTGTGAATAAACCAAAGTACAGGCAGTTCCAGTCTATTGCAAGAGATATATTCAATGTGCCTTTATGTACACTAACATTAATGATTGCATTTAATTGAAGAAAGCATTTACTTAGTAACACAGTTATGCAAGGTAAGATAAGCTTTACACACTTGCGGCACAGTTCTAGATCTGTTTGTATTACTCACAAGGAACTTTGTGTGCCAGTGGACCACAAAAGAAAGAGAAATCATAAGTACTGGAAACAGCTACATGTTACTTATCCAACAGATTGACATATTATTACATTATCTTAAAAATATGTGGGTTGGTACAGAGTGGTGTGAAGGCAGTAAACACTTGGAGTCCAGTTGAGGAAACAGAATTGTATTAATGTAGAATCCATTCATTCACAACAACCCGAGAGGAAGGCACCCAACCGGGAACACACACAGAATGTAACAGCAGTATGTAGCGGAGCAGGTCTCAGATGTGCCAACAGTGTCTGTCTTGAGGGGTGAAATGTGGCCTGGCCAGTTTGTACCCAAATGGGGTGATTTCCAGGAAGGGTGATACGTCCCTACCCTTCCCCTACTCATCTGGAACCTCTCCCTGCTGCTAATTAGTGTCCCTGTCAGATGGGTGACTGGTCCCTATACTACCCACTCGCAAGCCTGGGAGCCAGGGTGAAGACATAGACTCAGTATGACCACCAGAGTCACATGGGGCAGCAGTATCCCAAAGGATAGCACCCCCCCGTGACCCAGGAAACCATAGAGGAATCATGTTCCTCCTGACTTCCTCTCCCCCTGCAGTGCTGCTGCAGTTGAGCGCTACCTGCAGTGGAGAAAGTAGACTGTACTTGCCTACAAATATCTACAGGCACATTACTAGAAACTCAAAGCGGAGTTCCACTCATTTTTAAGTTTATTAAGAGTCAGCAGCTACAAAAAGTGTCTCAGCAACTGACTTTGATTGACAAAAGCGCCGTTGCTCTGTCTCAGCCAATCAGGAGGAGTGTACTGGATGGCTGAGGGGAACGTGGACATCGCTGGAGAGAAAAGGAGCTCAGGTAGGTAATGGGGGGGTGCTGGGGAGGCTGCAACGAACCTTCTGTATTTACAACTCTTTTAAGGTGAGAGGCTAGAGAACACAGGAGGAGACACCACGGTAAAAAGGGAAGATGTTACACCTGATGGACGTACACATCCAATAGTGAAGGGATATCCCATTGATAAAAGGACTCTAAAGCACATTTGCACAGTGGGAGTAGTCATTCAACTCTCACGTTATAATTTTTTAGTACTTTGATTATTATATTTTGTGGCTTATATACAGTATCTCACAAAAGTGAGTACGCCCCTCACATTTTTGTAAAAATTTTATTATATCTTTTAATGTGACAACACTGAAGAAATGACACTTTGCTACAATGTAAAGTAGTGAATGTACAGCTTGTATAACAGTGTAAATTTGCTGTCCCCTCAAAATAACTCAACACACAGCCATTAACGTCTAAACTACTGGCAAAAAAAGTGAGTACACCCCTAAGTAAAAATGTCCAAATTGGGTCCAAAGTGTCAATATTTTGTGTGGCCACCATTATTTTCCAGCACTGCCTTAACCCTCTTGGGCATGGAGTGCACCAGAGCTTCACAGGCTGCCACTGGAGTCCTCTTCCACTCCTCCATGACAACATCAGGGAGCTGGTGGATGTTAGAGACCTTGCACTCCTCCACCTTCCGTTTGAGGATGGCCCACAGCCATCTCAATAGGGTTTGGTCTGGAGACATGCTTGGCCAGTCCATCACCTTTACCCTCAGCTTCTTTAGCAAGGCAGTGGTTGTCTTGGAGGTGTGTTTGGGGTCGTTACATGTTGAAATACTGCACTGTGGCCCAGTCTCTGAAGGGAGGGGATCATGCTCTGCTTCAGTATGTCACAGTACTTGTTGGAATTCATGATTCCCTCAATGAACTGTAGCTTTCCCGTTCCCAGAAGCACTCATGCAGCCTCAGACCATAACACCTCCCACCACTATGGTTGACTGTAGGCAAGACATACTTGTCTTTGTACTCCTCACCTGATTGCCGCCACACACGCTTGACACTATCTGAACCAAATAAGTTTATCTTGGTCTCATTAGACCATAGGACACGGTTCCAGTAATCCATGTCCTTAGTCTACTCGTCTTCAGCAAACTGTTTGCGGGCTTTCTTGTGCATCATCTTTAGAAAAGGCTTCCTTCTGGGATGACAGCCATGCAGACCAATTTGATGCAGTGTGCAGGGTATGGTCTGAGCACTGACAGGGTGAACCCCACCCTTTCAACCTCTGCAGCAATGCTGGCAGCACTCATACGTCTATTTCCCAAAGACAACCTCTGGATATGACGCTGAGCATGTGCACTCATCTTCTTTGGTCGACCATGGTGAAGCCTGTTCTGAGTGGAACCTGTCCTGTTAAACTGCTGTATGGTTTTGGCCACAGTGCTGCAGCTCAGTTTCAGGGTCTTGGCAATCTTCTTATAGCCCAGGCCATCTTTATGTAGAGCAACAATTCTTTTTTTCAGATCCTCAGAGAGTTTTTTGCCATGAGGTGCCATGTTGAACTTCCAGTGACCAGTATGAGCGAGTCAGAGCGATAACACCAAATTTAACACACCTGCTCTCCATTCACACCTGAGACCTTGTAACACTAACAAGTCACAAGACACTGGGGAGGGGAAATGGCTAATTGGGCCCAATATGGACATTTTCACTCAGGGGTGTATTAACTTTTGTTGCCAGCCGTTTAGACATTAATGGCTTTGTGTTGAGTTATTTTGAGGGGACAGCAAATTTACACTGTTACCCCAAGCTGTACACCCACTACTTTACATTGTAGCAAAGTGTAATTTCTTCAGTGTTGTCACATGAAAAGATAGGGGGTGTACTCACTTTTGTGAGATACTGTAAATACCAACTATTGAAGATATGCTATGTGATTATAGGCACAACAGTATATATTTATTTAGCAGATTTGCACATTATTTGATTGACTTTAATTTGCACAGTATATATTTATTTTGTGGATTTGCACATTATTTGATTGACTTTGATTTGCACAGGATTTATTTATTTTGCTGTCTTTGAACGATACGTGCAGCACTATTCATTGTATACATAGAGGAATCCCTAGTTTTCACCAGGGTCACCAAAATTAGTGTACTCACTGGACGGTCTTCCCTCTATTACTCCAAAATTTGTGATTTTCTTTCATTTTCACTTTTGGTGATAACGGTAATGGTAACACAAGCACAGACAGTAATAAGAACCTGACAGTTGTTGTAATCCCTCTGCACTTTATTCAGTGTAGTGCTCACCACAATGGGGCTGCTGAGGCCAAGAGCGGTCACGGCCGCAGACGCTCTATGCAATTCCATTGCACAGAGGAGGTAAGTATAGACATGTTTGATTTTTTTTTGTTTTGTTTTTTTTAAACTTGCCTTTACAATCGCTTTAAAGATAGTGCCCTCCAGCAAGTATAATCCTTTGGCAATCTTCTCCAGGCCCTCATCCCAGCAGCTACTGAGACAGAGACTACAATCCTTGGCTCAGTGAAGCTGTCTGTAGGGACAGCAGCCCAAGAAAAGATGGAAAAGAACACTCTGTTCAGGTCACCTTCCCAGCCACGTCCTTCCAGGGATTGGTTTGGACATGATAAATATTCAACTGATCATTTGAATCTTCCTGCTAAGCATGGGCCAAACAACCACCGGTTGGGCTAGCAGCAGAACTCCCGAACAGGGGAAATGATCTTACCCGAACGGCGAACCCCATTGAAGTCTATGTGAGCCGAACAGAAAAAATCAAAAGTGCCCATTTTGAAGGCTTATATGCAAATAATTGGCCATACAAGGGGTATTGGGGTCTGGGTCCCCTGGGGGACATGTATCAATAAAAATAAATATTTAAAAACAATAGTTTTTTCAGGAGCAGAGATTTTAATGATGCTTAAAATGCAACAATAAAAATGAAAAATTCCTTTAAATATATTGCCTGGGGGGATCCCCTTAATGTGCCTGTAAAGTGGTGCATCTGTAGCATGCATAAAACATGCTGCAGCAAAAATGACATTTCTAAAGAAAAAAAAGAAAAGAGTCAAATCCTATGGCACTTGGCCATTAAAAGAATTAAGAAAAAAGTAGCGTGCCCCCCCCCAGTCCATATCAGGCCTTTCGGGACTGGTATGGATTTGGAGGGGAACCCCATGCCATAATTTTAAAAAAAACGGCGTGGGGTCCCCTCAAAATCCATACCAGACCCTTATCCAAGCATGCAGCCTGGCAGATCAGAAATATCGAGTGCCCCCTCTCCTGAACAATACCAGGCCTCATGCCCTTGATAGGGACAAGGGCCTCTTCCCGACTACCCTGGGCTGTGGTTGTCCTGGTCTGCGGGCAGGTGGGGCTTATTGGAATCTGGAATCCCCTTTAACAAGGGGGCCCCCAGATCCCAGCACACCCCATGTGAATGAGTATCGAGTACATACCCCTACCCAGTCACCAAAAAAGTGTCAAAAAGTAATAAACACAAGAGACAGTAATAGTAAAATAAAAAATATTGTCCCTCGATCTAAATCCATCGTCAATCATGCCACCCGCCGACCTGAAAAAAAAAAAAAAACGTTCCTGCTTTGACATTTCTTATATAGGTAAGGGGCGGGGCACCTGCCTACGTCACATGTTGGCCATGCCCCCTTTTGACATCATGGACTGGTGTATGATGGGCCAGCAGATATTTATAAGAGATGTTGTGTAAAGCTGTAATAACAGCATAAATGTTTATTTCTGTGCTTACTGTTTAGTAGCAGAAGTTCATTTATATGCTATTTTTCAAACATGTAGTTTTCATTGGTGTTTAGTAGAGATTTCTCATTTGCCTTCTAGTAATCAGAGTTAGTAAGCTAGCGATACACTATTGTATGTGTATGTAGTGCGAGGCATAGGTTTTTTTCTTTTTTTCTTACAGTATCCTTTTTAGGCATTTACTACACCTAAATGATGAGTCAGTGATTAGTCCCATTACTCATCTGCCAGGTGAAAATTACCCCTCTTTTTTTATTACGCAGTACTGTACACACCTTGGTCTCCTCGCAGCGAAGAGGAAATTTCTCAGGATTCAGCCTGTGAAAATACAGCTCTCTCTCTCATTATACCTGGCGCACATTTGGAATTGTAGTCCAATAGTCCATTAACTGCCATAGTAAAGTTTCTTTCCCAAACTTCATCTACCATGATTCAATGCAGCCAACCATCAAGTCTCTTGAGCTCCTTCTGCTTGTCAGCTCCCCCTGGCGGATGGAGGTATGGTTAATTCATTCAGCTGAAGTCTATTGGGAGCACAGAGAGCACTGTAGCACAGTTTCCAAAATTGCTCTCTGTCTCTATCTAAGCACCCGGCTACATGTTTAAAATACATTTAATGGACTCCATACCCAGGCTGACTAACGGGGCCTTCCCGGTAGCATATCATAGTGTCTCTCTGGTCTCCAAATCGAAGGGGGTTAGTATTATCTTGGCCAGGTCGGTTCCTTGGGTGTTTGAGGCACAGCGAGCGAACGAGCAGGGTCGTTTTCTTCTCCTAAAGGGAAGAGTGTCCGATCTGCGGGTTACCTTCGCAAACGTTTACTTTCCCAATGTTAACCACCCCCAATTTCTACGTAAGCTTCTTTCGGAGCTCCTGGAGTTCTCGGAGGGGATGCTTATTCTCAGCGGAGACCTTAACTTCGCCATGGATCCAGCCATGGACGTCTCGCGGGGAGCCTCCCATCTGTCTTACTCCTGCCTGAGGCGTCTCAAGGCAGACTTGCACACCCTACAACTTGTTGACCCTTGGCGGCTGCTCCATAACCAAGATAGAGACTATACATTTTACTCTCAGGTACACCACACCTACTCGCGGTTAGATTACATATTGCTGTCACATAAAGATCTTGCCAAGGTAGTCTCTACATCCATTGATGTCATATCCTTCTCGGACCATGCCCCCATTCATTTGGTCCTCCAGTTGGGGCCAGTGATTCGGTCTCCTCCCTCTTGGCGACTAAATGAAGCATTGCTTCAATCGGAGGAAACACGTGCGGAGCTACTGAGAGCGCTGCGGGAGTACTTCTCCGTCAACGAGGGATCAGTCCCCAACCCCCTTGTGATATGGGAGGCCCACAAGACGGTAGTGAGAGGGATATTAATCAAAATAGGGGCCAGACTTAAACGGGACAGATTGAAACGCACGGAGGAACTAATTGCACTGATTCGTAAGCTGGAAAGTGTACATAAGGCTAGCCTTGCTCGTACAACCTTTCGGGATCTACAGAGGGCTCGGGAGGAGCTTTGCACTCTCCTCTTCCAGAAGACCAAACAGAAACTAGCATGGGCACGTCGTACTATGTTTGAGTATTCAAACAAACCAGGGTCACTTTTGGCCAGAGCCCTGCAGGGCCCTCGTACGAAAACATACATCCCACACATACAGTCATCTACAGGACAGAAGCTAAATACCTCCTCAGAAATGGCGGAGGAGTTCCGCTCCTTCTATACAGGCCTCTACAACCTAGACAGATTGCAACTCACGGGTTCCCCTTGGGAGGGCAGGCATACCCCTCAATCTTATATAGCTGCCTCAGGCATGCCATCACTACCTGAAGAGGTAAGGGAGGAACTGGACGAACCCTTGACTGTAGAAGAACTGGGAGTTGCTTTGGCCTCCTCGAAACCAAAAAAGGCCCCTGGCCCCGATGGTCTAACCCCAGTGTACTACAAAACCTTCTTTGACTTACTGGCGAAGCCCTTAGTTTCTGCCCTCAACACCCTTACGGAGGGGAACCTATTCCCCATAGACACCCTTAGGGCCTACATATCCCTCATCCCGAAAGAAGGTAAAGACCCACGACTTTGTGGGAGCTATCGCCCAATTGCCCTTCTGAATTCGGATCTCAAGCTCTTCGCAAAAATTTTAGCCAATAGACTGCTCCCCCACATTCCGAATCTGATTCATAGAGACCAGGCTGGTTTTGTACCGCTACGTGAACCAAGGGACAATACTATAAGAGTCATCAACCTGATACACTCGGCGAGGATCACCAAACGGGCCCTTCTCCTGCTGTCAACTGATGCGGAGAAGGCCTTTGATCGCGTTGACTGGTCCTTCATCCGGGCAACTCTAGAGCACATAGGCCTTTGTTCCTCTATTAGAAATGATAGAAGGGTTTGGCGCTGTTCCTATTTAGTTTCCTACCTCCATATAGGTTACTAGATTAAAATAAATTCTTAGGTGTACCGTGCATATATCAAATATTAAATACAAATTAACAATATGGATTCCCAAGTATACCGTGCATGTGTCAATTAAATATTCTGCTACAATATTGTGCAATCATAGGTGATACATAGACATAACTTAAATGCTTACATATGTAATATTGCTAGGGAGGGAAGAAAGGGGGGGGGGGAGGGGGGGGGGAGGAGGAAAGGGGGGGGGAAGGGAGAAGGGAGTGAGATAGGGAGGTGGGGAGGGGGTGTAGGAAATCTGTTCCTAAGGAAAATTACAATAACAAGATAAAGTGCACATGTGCTGGTGCAATCCAAAAGGCAACAGTGACAAGATAAAGTGCAAACGTGCTTCAAAATTCTTTAGTAAGTCTCTTGTGCCATATTCTTGTGCTGTGGTGATAATCCTTCACTTATAATATCTCTTTGCTCTGAAAGTGCAGCCACTCACCAGATCACTTCACCCCTGCGGGGGTAGTAGGCAGTTACAGTTTTATCGCCACTGTACAGCGATCGCTGGCGGGCTCAGGATCGTGGTATATCATATATAAAGAGAGAGGGAGTGCCCATAGCGTAAAATTGCTTTAAAAAAGTTTTATTACACAAAATGAAAGGGTACTCACACTTTTACAGTAAAAATCAAGCGAAATGGTAAAAACGTCAAAACCGTCATAAATATCCTTCAGCGCTGGTACAGGAGGTGATGTTTGGGAAGCACAGATTAGGCCACGCCCTACGCGTTTCGTCGTTAGGACGTCTACGAGACGCTCCCGTAGACGTCCTAACGACGAAACGCGTAGGGCGTGGCCTAATCTGTGCTTCCCAAACATCACCTCCTGTACCAGCGCTGAAGGATATTTATGACGGTTTTGACGTTTTTACCATTTCGCTTGATTTTTACTGTAAAAGTGTGAGTACCCTTTCATTTTGTGTAATAAAACTTTTTTAAAGCAATTTTACGCTATGGGCACTCCCTCTCTCTTTATATATGATATACCACGATCCTGAGCCCGCCAGCGATCGCTGTACAGTGGCGATAAAACTGTAACTGCCTACTACCCCCGCAGGGGTGAAGTGATCTGGTGAGTGGCTGCACTTTCAGAGCAAAGAGATATTATAAGTGAAGGATTATCACCACAGCACAAGAATATGGCACAAGAGACTTACTAAAGAATTTTGAAGCACGTTTGCACTTTATCTTGTCACTGTTGCCTTTTGGATTGCACCAGCACATGTGCACTTTATCTTGTTATTGTAATTTTCCTTAGGAACAGATTTCCTACACCCCCTCCCCACCTCCCTATCTCACTCCCTTCTCCCTTCCCCCCCCCCCCTTTCCTCCTCCCCCCCCCCCCTCCCTAGCAATATTACATATGTAAGCATTTAAGTTATGTCTATGTATCACCTATGATTGCACAATATTGTAGCAGAATATTTAATTGACACATGCACGGTATACTTGGGAATCCATATTGTTAATTTGTATTTAATATTTGATATATGCACGGTACACCTAAGAATTTATTTTAATCTAGTAACCTATATGGAGGTAGGAAACTAAATAGGAACAGCGCCAAACCCTTCTATCATTTCTAATATATCTCAGCTGTCCCCATTTTAGGGTGACTGCCTGTTGGGAGGCAGCAGTTCCAAACTTTACCAATTAAGTCTTTATGTCCACTGCGCGGGTTCACCATCCCTTTACTTCGTTCCTCTATGCTACGGTGGATCCTTTCCCTATACACGCACCCCACCGCGTCGGTTAGGGTAAACGAGACGAGGTCAGACTTTTTCGACATCCGGAATGGCACGCGTCAGGGATGCCCCCTCTCCCCTCTGATCTTTATCCTGTCCCTAGAACCTCTTCTGTGCATGATAAGGGCAAACCCAGACATTCTAGGCTATCCGAAGCCCTCGGGACCCCACAAGGTGGCTGCTTTTGCAGATGACCTAATTTTCTTTCTAACAGAACCCCTTACCTCTCTCCCTAACCTGCTTGGATCCCTTCAAGAATACGGTAATCTCTCATCGTTTCAGATCAATCTGACAAAATCCTCCATTCTCAACATAACGGTAGATAAGGGAAATGTCCAACGTTTACGCGCGTCCTTTCCATTGAAATGGGCAACCAAGCATATACGTTATCTAGGAGTCGACATCACCTTAGATCCGGCTGAACTGTACTCGGCTAATTATACCCCTTTACTTCTACGCCTTAAAATTGACCTCCTGCACTGGCACTCTTTGACGCTGACATGGTTTAGCAGATGTAGCGCTCTCAAAATGACTTTGCTACCAAGGGTGCTATACCTGTTACAGGCGCTTCCCATCCGACTACCGCCAGCATTCTTTAAACAAATCGACTCCATGTTTCGGGCTTTTGTCTGGTCCCACCACAAACCTCGTGTTAGACTCCAACTTCTTTATCTAACAAAAAGCAGGGGTGGGGTTGGTCTGCCGGACATAAAGGCTTATTACAGAGCAGTCCACTTAACTAGGTTGGTGGACTGGCACTGTCATGCAGAGGCGAAGCACTGGGTCGCCATGGAGGAGGAAGACTCTGGGGGGTCGGCCATGAGTTGGCCCTGGATTGCCTCACCACTCCCAAAGGATCTAGTGGAGCACCCTACCTTGGGCAGCACCCTAACAGTGGTTAGAGATGCTTTTCGGCGCTCTTCAGTGTCCCCGCAGCCATCTCCCATGGTTCCGATTATAGGTAACCCGGAATTCTTACCTGGAATTCAGAATCCACAACTTAAGCGACTGGCAATGGGCACTAAATGCCGCCTACACAATTTTTTTGGACCCAATGGCCAACTTTCCTTAGAAGCTGGAGCATTGGTGACAGACCCCCCCTAGACTTTTGGAGTGGCCTCCAGCTGCGGAACTTTCTGCGCAGCTGTCTGAGGAAACCAGGCATTACCCGTAATCTCACTGAACTGGAACTCATTTGCCAGCGTAGGGAACCGATTCGACATTGTCTCTCACTGATGTACTCATCCTTAACCCAACCAGAGGAAGGGTACGTTCCTCAGTTCCTCTCCAAATGGGAGGCGGAGCTGGGAGTCCAATTCACTGGGGTGCAGAGACAAAAAATTCTCTACTTCGCCCAGAAATCCTCAATTGCCACTAGGGTTCAGGAAACCTGTTACAAAATCATGACACGCTGGTACAGAGTCCCTGCCATCTTGCATTGTTTCTTTCCTCAGGTGCCCAGCTTATGTTGGCGCTGTGGCTCTGAGGAGGGGACGATGCTACACATCTTCTAGTCTTGTTCCAAGCTTGCCCCATTCTGGCACGGAGTGACACGCACGGTCGGACATCTTACCGGTGTTTCCCTGGAAGACGATCCTGCAGCCTGCTTGCTCCATCTATCAGAACGACCTATTAAGAAATATAAGACCTCTCTCACCATCCAACTTCTGAATGCCGCAAAGGCCTGCATCCCTCTTTGCTGGAGATCGGAGAGACCACCGACACTATCCATGTGGTTTGCTAAAGTAAACGACTTAAGGGATATGGAGGATCTTACCGCCACCCTGCACAATAGAGAGGAGACCTTTCGAGAGACCTGGAGACCCTGGCAGCACTTTATTTACACGGAAGCCTATTTTCAGGAAATGACACAATCTAGCTAACTCCGCGGGTTGGCACCATCTCTCAGGCAGAGGGCACCACCCTTTACCCTGTTATATTGCACTTCTACATTCTTTCTTTTTTCGTTTCCTCTGTACTAATTCACTCCTTCCCCTCTACTTCCCCTCCTGTTCCCCCCTTCCTTCTGTATTTCCCCACCCCCTCCTACCCCGTTACATTTCTCTCCTACCCCGGGGGACACTAGTCTCTATATTATGCATCCTCATACTTGGGTTTCTCCACGGCCCAGATATAAAGGAAATCTTGTAGATCATTACCTGTTCAATATGTCCCAGGTATGGGTTTTACAGTCTTTTTGCCCCCTTGTTACCAACTATAGAAAAAACATTGTATCCCACTGAGTGACAATGACTAGTAGACAAGGAAGTTAGACATAAGCCAAACAATTCAGAACCTAGAGCGCCGGTCAGATCTCATCCACTGACAGTATTGATAATTCGGGGGACCACCCCCACATACTTTAACTGTGGTGCTTGTTTTAATAACCAGATCTGTCGATCTTGTTGGTTTCTTTTTTGACATAACTGTTTGCAATCATTTACCTGTATCACACTTGCCTGTCTCTTACATTGTTTTACAACAGATTATGTAACTGTCTGCATTTGCTCAGTGTCAAAATAAAGGAATTTAAAAAAAAATACATTTAATGATTTTTATAATGAATGCCTTACTTTAATATTTTGATTTGTAATATCTGCCTGGAGATTAGCTTAACATATGTTCTTAAAGCCCTATTACATTTTTTATAGGATTATATAGTTTTAATACATCTAATTTTAAACTGACATTATCTAAACAGCTTATAACATTCTTTTGTGACTTAATAACTTTTGCATTAAAAAGTAAGTTGATTTTGTAAAACAGAAATAATCCATAATAGATTTGAAAACAGTTTGGAGGCTAATTAGTTTTCCTTATCCACTCTGTACAGCCAAGCCAAGTGTTTATCAACTATATTAACCACTTGAAGACATTATACACTGTACAGACACCCTGGAGGACTTTGCAGACATTTTCTTTCCAAATTGGTTGCGCTAGCTCAGTAATTCTCAACTGAACTGGGTACCCTTTAATAAAACCTATTGATTATCCTCTTGTCATATGTTATCATTCCCTGTGTATGGTATCCAAACAGATACCATGCGCATACCTTGTGTTTTTATATAACTGACATTTTTAATATAATGGTTTTCAGGAAATATTATTTTGTTAAAACTTTAACCGTTTCATTTTACTGGAGATTCTCAGAGCATAGCCTTTATCTATTGGGAATGTTTACCCAGTGACTTTTGCCCACTCTGAATCTAAGTTCCTATGTATATTGATAAATGTGTCAAGAAGGACCATACACTATGCCACTTCAGCTCCAATTAACCTTTCATGGAAATTGCTACAGTGAGTTTAGATGAATTGCACAAAACATCTCTGAACTATATATACATAGTATACGTGCTTAGAAAATATCTTCTTGTCAACATCCTAATTTACTTATAATACATTACTGTTTTGCTGAGATTACATTATAAGGTTATGAAATCAGGCTCATTGAAAACAGCTGACACTATCTTCAAAATAATGTGTGCCTAGCTTAGATCATTAAACACAAACTTACTGTCAGAGGGCAGCAGCTTCTTGGAATCATTTCCATACTTGCATCTTTCATTAATATTTTTCCACCAGTAAAACCACATATCTTCAAATTATCTTTGAAGGGGTTCCGCCAGGGTTACGTGGAAAATCATGTAAAAGTTCAGGAAGAATGTTTACTGGAAATGCTTACAGGTTTCTTGCAATTTGACCTTCTGGAAATGCTTACATCTTTCTTGTAATTTGACCTTCCCCAACAACCACAAAGAAAAGCCTTTATTATAGGAGAGTATAGTGGATTAGTTCATTATTTTAAAAGTTATTGTTTAATATTTTTTTATTTATTGAATGCATTTTCGTCAAAGATACAATTGAGTTTTCAATTATCTGTTGTCCATATTATCTTTCCTTGGAACCTTACTCTAGTGCTACAGTGCCTTGCAAAAGTATTCACCCCCTTGGCTTTTTACCTATTTTGTTACATTACAGCCTTTAGTTTTTTTTTTTTTTGCAATGTTTTTTTAATCTGAATTATATGTGATGGATCAGAACACAATAATCTAAGTTGGTGAAGTAAAATGGTGAAGTAAAATTAGAAAAATATACACATAAAACTATTTTTCAGAAATAAAAAAATGATAATTGGCATGTGCGTATGTATTCACCCCTTGTTATGAAGCCCATAAAAAGTTCTGGTGCAACCAATTACCATCAGAAGTCACATAATTAGTGAAATAATGTCCACCTGTGTGCAATCTAAGTGTCACATGATCTGTCATTACATATACACACCTTTTTGAAAGGCCCCAGAGGCTGCAACACCTAAGCAAGAGGCACCACTAACCAAACACTGCCATGAAGACCAAGGAACTCTCCAAACAAGTAAGGGACAATGTTGTTGAGAAGTACAAGTCAGGGTTAGGTTCTAAAAAAATCCAAATCTATGATGATCCCTAGGAGCACCATCAAATCTATCATAACCAAATGGAAAGAACATGGCACAACAGCAAACCTGCCAAGAGACGGCAGCACACCAAAACTCACGGACCGGGCAAGGAGGGCATTAATCAGAGAGGCAGCACGGAGACCTAAGGTAACCCTGGAGGAGCTGCAGAGTTCAACAGCAGAGACTGGAGTATCTGTACATAGGACGACAATAAGCCGTACGCTCCATACAGTTAGGCTTTATGGCAGAGTGGCCAGAAGAAAGCCATTACGTTCAGCAATAAACAAAATGGCACGTTTTGAGTTTGCGAAAAGGCATGTAGGAGACTCACAAAATGTATGGAGGAAGGTTCTCTGGTCCGATGAGACAAAAATTTAACTTTTTGGCCATCAAAGAAAACGCTATGTCTGGCGCAAACCCAACACATCACATCACCGAAAGAGCACCATCCCCACAGTGAAACATGGTGGTGGCAGCATCATGCTGTGGGGATGTTTTTCAGCGGTCAGGACTGGGAAACTGGTCAGAGTTGAGGGAAAGATGGATGGTGCTAAATACAGGGATATTCTTGAGCAAAACCTGTACCACTCTGTGTGTGATTTGAGGCTAGGATGGAGGTTCACCTTCCAGCAAGACAATGGCCCCAAACACACTGCTAAAGCAACACTTGACTGATTTAAGGGGAAACATGTAAATGTGTTGGAATGGCCTAGTCAAAGCCCAGACCTCAATCCAATAGAAAATCTGTGGTCAGACTTAAAGATTGCTGTTTACAAGTGCAAACCATCCAACTTGAAGGAGCTGGAGCAGTTTTGTAGGGGGGAAGGGGCAAAAATCCCACTGGTAAGATGTGGCAAGCTCATAGAGACTTATCCAAACCGACTTGGAGCTGTGATAGCCGCAAAATGTGGCTCTACAAAGTATTGACTTTAGGGGGGTAAATAGTTATGCACATTGACTTTTTCTGTTATTGTGTCCTATTTCTTGTTTGCTTCACAATAAAAAAAAAAGTCATCCTTGACCCACCCCTAGCCTGTTATGGGACACTGAAAGAAGGAGCAGCACAGTGCCCTACTGTACAGGGTATGCAAGTGGCTGATACCAGTTCAAATTCAGGCACTAACCTTATCTACTTCCTCTGAGCCCAGGTTGTCCTGAACCCAGTGACAGGGACAGTGAGAGGAGGAGCAGCACAGTGGTTACACTGTGTGAATGCTGAGATTCGTTGTGGTCTTCTCTCCATCCATGGAATATACTTCTGCACATCATACTGGAAAACCTGTTGATGAGGAGTGTTCGGTCTTGATCTGGGATAGTGATCGTAGATGCCATATCTCCGCATACAAGGTGTTTAACACCACAAGCCTTTATGACTTAGGAGGTGTATACCCCTTTAAGTCCACACATTCTGGTAAGCCTCTGCACAGTTGGTGGTGGTTGTCTGCAATATATATATTTTTTTCACAGCCTTTCCAGTGTGGTTCCAGTGTAGTCATTCAGTCGATTTTTGCACATTTATATGAAGATTTTTTTATGTATTTTGTTTCTTTTTATCACATTAGTTTTTTGTTTATCATATGGTTATATTTTCTTCTGCTCTGTATTCACTTACAACACTTTGTATTTTCCCGTTGGTGATATTATCACTACAGGGTTTAATCCACCCTTTTATTTGTGTTTCATTTCTGGTCACTCAGTTTTGTATCATTTTTTTGATTGTATGTTTGAGCGCTGCATATTATTTTATGTTCTGTAAATTAAATGATGCAAATCCTCAAACAATCCATGTTAATTTCAGGTTGTGAGGCAACAAAATACGAAAAATGCCAAGGGGGTGAATACTTTTGCAAGGCACTGTATGTAATGTTTTCCACAATTTTGTACTATGGAATGCTTTTTTGTACCTTGTAATCAGGGCTTTTTTTCTCAGATAATAGGTACAGGAACTCAACCATGCCCTGCACACACCCCGGGCACCTGCATCCCCCTTCTCCCCATCCTGCACTCAGTGGGAGCCACTGAGGAGATCAGATCTGAGGGAGCCAAACTGTCAGTTGTAAACACAGAAGTCCGGCTTCTGTGTTTACAGGTGACAGCTTGGCTGCCACAGAGCGATAGTGGTGAGCAGGGAGCAGAGGGCCTGAGCTGGCTGGAGTTGGTGGAACTAAGTTCCACCAAGTTCCAGCTGAAAAAAAGCCCTGCTTGTAATACTTTGAATATTTTAAATAAATAGCTCAAGCTCTGTCAGATTGGATGGAGAGCGTCCGTGAACAGCAATTTTCAAGTCTTGCCACAGATTCTGTAATTGGATTTAGGTCTGGACTTTGATTGGCCATTCTAATACATGAATATGCTTTGATCTAAACCATTCCATTGTAGCTCTGGCTGTATGTTTAGAGTCATTGTCCTGCTGGAAGGTGAACCTCTGTCTCTCAGGTCTTTTACAAAATCTAATCTTTCCTCTAAAATTGCCCTGTACTTGTCTCCATCCATCTTCCCATAAACTCTGGCCAGCTTCCCTTCCCTGCTGAAGAAAAGCATCCCTTCAACATGATGCTGCCACCACCATGTTTCACTTTGGGGATGGTGTGTTCAGGGTGATGTGCATTGTTAGTTTTCCGCCACACAAAGCATTTTGCTTTTAGGCCAAAATGTTCAATTTTGGTCCCATCTGACCAGAGCACCTTCTTACACATGTTTTCTGTGTCCCCCACATAGCTGATCGCAAACTGGACTTTTTATGGCTTTCTTTCAACAATGGCTTTTTTCTTGCCACTCTTCCATAAAGGCCAGATTTGTGGAGTGCACAACTAAGGTCTCAAAAAATCAAAAGAGAAAATTCGTAAGACGAGCTGTCTGTGGATTTTTTGGATCGTTAGTACGGTGCTTTCGACAGCCGATTTGACTTTTTCGTCAGACAAAAGCTGGATGTACAGGCTATAAAATTTTTGTCGGATGTGAACTCAACGTCTGATTTTCGGATGGTCAGTACAGAAATCGTCACACAAAAGTCAAAAGTACAAACACGCATTCCTTGAATAAAGGAAGGACTGGGAAGAGTTTGGTCTTGTAAATTACTAATCTATGTAATCTAGAATTAACATTCATGGCGCAGCAATGAAATGAAATGTCGAAATGCAGCGCACATTCTCATCTTTTTTAATTGGATAATAATGAAGCTGCTTTGCTGGTGATACTGATGTAGTTATGCCAAACGTATTTTAACGTCCGCTGCACGCCGATATACGTCGGCACAATGGCAGCGGTGGGCAAATGGGCGTACCTGTATGTCCGCTCTAATTGGCGGGGCTAGCCACGTACAGTGTGACCGTGCCCGCGGGACCCGCGGACTCGATGTCTGCTGGTCTCCAGGCGATTGTGTCACGGAGCCACAGAACGGGGAAGTACCTATGTAAGCAAGGCATTTCCCCATTCTGCCTTGTGGCATGACAGAGATCTACTGCTCTCTGTCATCGGGAGCAGTGATCACTGTCATGTGAGTGGAAGCCCATCCCCACCACAGTTAGAATCACTCCCTAGGACACACTTAACCCCTTCATCACCCCCTAGTGTTTAACCCCTTCCCTGCCAGTGTCATTTACACAGTAATCAGTGCATTTTTATAGCACTGATCTCTGTATAAATGACAATGGTCCTAAAATAGTGTCAAAAGTGTCCGATCTGTCCCCTATTTTGTAGACGCTATAACTTTTGCGCAAACCAATCAATATACGCTTATTGCGATTTTTTTTTTACCAAAAATATGTAGAAGAATACATATTGGCCTAAACTGAGGAAAAAATGTTTTTTTTTATATATTTTTGGGGGATATTTATTGTAGCAAAAAGTAAAAAATATTGTTTTTTTTTCAAAATCATCGCTTTTTTTGTTTATAGCGCAAAAAATAAAAACCGTAGAGGTGATCAAATACCACCAAAAGAAAGCTCTATTTGTGGGAAAAAAGGATGCCAATTTTTTTTGGGTGCAATGTCGCACGACCGCGCAATTGTCAGTTAAAGCGACGCAGTGCCGAATCGCAAAAAGTGCTCTGGTCAGGAAGGGGAAAATGTGTAAAATCTTCCGGGGGTGAATTGGTTAAAAGGCATTTGTTTTGTACGATCTGAAAATCACGAATCAACGCTCACCAAAGTTCAACTATCAGAAAATTAGTAGAAGGGGCCCAAAGGGTGGCGCTTGAGAAAAGAACTTCCTCTTTATACGCTCATAGTACGTCGCTACGTTTGTGTTTGTCAAATGACAATTTGCAGATCGTTAGTATGCTAGACAAAATCCTGCACACGCGCTTTTGACAAAAATTAGACGCTCGGTCGTACAACAATCGAACCGTGTGCATGAGGCCTAATAGTTGTCCCCTGAACAGATTCTGCAACCTGAGCTGTGGATCTCTGCAGCTCCTCCAGAGTTACCATGGGCCTCTTAGCTGCTTCTCTGATTAATGCTCTCCTTGTCCAACCTGTCAGTTTAGGTGGACAGCCATGTCTTGGTTGGTTTGCAGTTGTGCCATACTCTTTCCATTTTCAGATGATGGATTGAACAGTGATCCGTGAGATGTTCAAAGTTCTCCACAACTTTATCCCTCACCTGTCTGGTGTTTTCCTTGGTCTTCATGATGCTGTTTGTTGACTAAGGTTTTCTAACAAACCTCTGAGGGCTTCACAGAACAGCTGAATTTATACTGAGATTAAATTACACACAGGTGGACTCTATTAACTAATTAGGTAACTTAGAAAAAGAGAGCTGTGGGACTTTAAATGAGGCAACCGCTATGTCCAATATGGACAAAAACAACATAAAGTTGAAGTTACAGTACGTGATTTATTGTTACATTGAAGAAAAATATTGTATCAAATAGATAGGTAGTCACATAACTTACACTAAATATCCTGCTACATAGCATGCAATACAAGTAGGAATTAGATATAATACATGTATATGATAAGATAAATGGTTTAAAAAAACATGTATTATAGGCACAAGTAACTTTGGGCATCTAGTGGCACTTAACGCGTTTCCTGGCATTACAGCCATTCATCAGGAGTGTTGTAAAGTAATATACTGGAAAGGAAATGGACAGGGGTTAATGATAATGCCCTTAGAATAAGGGAGGACAGGGAGATTATATCCCAACAAGGTAGAGATTAATTGGGATACTTACTACACAGCCTCAAGGCCTGGTCCAGTATCCGCCAAGGAAGACAGGGGTAATGATGCATGATGTCTAATGAGGCATGATGTCTCCCCCGAGATTGAGAAGGGGGAACCCTCCAAGGACGAAGAACAGTGCCCGGAGCCCAACACGGTGGTCACAGCATGATCCAATAGACTATGTGTGCACGAAAAGTGCATAGTATCCCTGGAAAAAATGTGTCAAAAAGGGAATAATTAAAAGTGTAAAAATAATGTGGCAAAATGTCTGTGTTCCCAAAAGGGGACTATATGAGGGGGTGTATGTGAAATAAAACCAAGTAGAGGGTAGAAAGGACATACCAAGGGAGGATGTTCGAAAGTTCTGGTGCAAACCGAACAGGGGGTCATTCGGCCCATCCCTATTCAGGAATTTAAATAATGGTGTAAACACACATCTTAACCACTTGACATCCATCACACAGCAGATTTATTGCTACAGGGTGGCTCTCCTGTGCAGGATCATATATATATATATATATATATATATATATATATATATATATATATATATATATACAGTGGGGACGGAAAGTATTCAGACCCCCTTACATTTTTCACTCTTTGTTATATTGCAGCCATTTGCGAAAATCATTTAAGTTCAATTTTTTCCTCATTAATGTACACACAGGACCCCATATTGACAGAAAAACACAGAATTGTTGACATTTTTGCAGATTTATTAAAAAATAAAAACTTAAATATCACATGGTCCTAAGTATTCAGACCCTTTGCTGTGACACTGATATATTTAGGTGCTGTCCATTTCTTCTGATCATCCTTGAGATGGTTCTACACCTTCATTTGAGTCCAGCTGTTTTTGAATATACTGATTGGACTTGATTAGGTAAGCCACACACCTGTCTATATAAGACCTTACAGCTCACAGTGCATGTCAGAGCAAATGAGAATCATGAGGTCAAAGGAACTGCCTGAAGAGCTCAGAGACAGAATTGTGGCAAGGCACAGATCTGGCCAAGGTTACAAAAAATGTCTGCTGCACTTAAGGTTCCTAAGAGCACAGTGGCCTCCATAATCCTTAAATGGAAGACGTTTGGGATGACCAGAACCCTTCCTAGAGCTGGCCGTCCGGCCAAACTGAGCTATCGGGGCAGAAGAGCCTTGGTGAGAGAGGTAAAGAAGAACCCAAAGATCACTGTGGCTGAGCTCCAGAGATGCAGTGTGGAGATGGGAGAAAGTTGTAGAAAGTCAACCATCACTGCAGCCCTCCACCAGTCGGGGCTTTATGGCAGAGTGGCCTGATGGAAGACTCTCCTCAGTGCAAGACACTTGAAAGCCTGCATGGAGTTTGCTAAAAAAACACCTGAAGGACTCCAAGATGGGGAGAAATAAGATTCTTTGGTCTGATGAGACCAAGATAGAACTTTTTGGCCTTAATTCTAAGCGGTATGTGTGGAGAAAACCAGGCACTGCTCATCGCCTGTCCAATAAGTCCCAACAGTGAAGCATGGTGGTGGCAGCATCATGCTGTGGGGGTGTTTTTCAGCTGCAGGGACAGGACGACTGGTTGCAATTGAGGGAAAGATGAATGCGGACAAGTACAGGGATATCCTGGATGAAAACCTTCTCCAGAGTGCTCAGGACCTCAGACTGGGCCGAAAGTTTACCTTCCAACAAGACAATGACCCTAAGCACACAGCTAAAATAACGAAGGAGTGGCTTCACAACAACTCTGTGACTGTTCTTGAATGGCCCAGCCAGAGCCTTGACTTAAACCCAATTGAGCATCTCTGGAGAGACCTAAAAATGGCTGTCCACCAACGTTTACCATCCATAGAGACAAAAAAGAAAAAAGGACCTATGGCTCATCCAATTTAGCGCAGATCCGATGGGGTAATAAAATTGGCCTAAGAATTGCCTTCCCGATTCGAAGATCTGTTTACACCGTCACCCTGAGGTGTATAGCACGATAGGCTAAACCTCAAGGGGTGGTAGTCCTCTGAATAATAAATCATACATACAAAAAACGGGAAGGGCCAAAAGGATATTCATCAACAAGGACAAACCGGGGAAAGCTAAATATCTTTATTGATAATCTAAATTCAAATGAATAAATAATAATATTAGAAAACTACACCCACCTCCAACACATAGTTAAAATTAAGACAAACGTCTTAATAGGACACAGGTGGCCACGACACCCGATTCAAACACCTCATACCCGTCTCACACACAAACACTAATGTATCCTAGAGCCAGATCTGGAATTGAATTCATAAAATATAGATCATATGAAGTTCACTATGTGAAATATGGAGTGAAAAGTTCCATGATTAAACTTGTTGGAGCGCTCAGGTAAGTACTCCAATGGGGATGTAAAGTGCTTGTGCTTCTTGAGATATATAAAAGTTCCCTCGGATATAAAGGCAGATGATACCGTGGTTCTAAGCCAGCGGGATATATGTCAAAGGACAGATGTCGGTGGGGATCAATAATAGAAGACAGGTAGACATTGGGGTGACATTGCACAAGGAAAACAAACGGGATATGCTATGAGTAAAACTCCCCTTCAGGTGCTTGGGGTAGGATACAGCTCACCGGTTGACGTCTTGTGTATGGAGTCGTTGCCCTTTGAAGTCTGATCCCTGTAGCAGTAACCCCACCGTATCAAAGACAAAACTGGAGTCCAGGTCGTTAGTATCAACTCAGAATGGTTCCCACCAGGGATGATAATGAATGGTATAGTCCAACGCACACTGGCTTCTAGTATCACAGGGCTGTATGATGAACCACAGACCAGGGTAGCGATGCAGGTAGTTCACGCCAACTGTCAAGAGAGGTTAGTAGAGGTGGATCGTGGTGTGTGATGGAGATCACGTGTCCTCACCACGAACAGCGTGATAGCGATATGCTTACGCGTATCGCTTGAAACTAAGCTTCCTCAGAGCATGCGCATTAGTTCAGGATCCGTACTTAAATATTCAAGTTGTTAATTAATAATTGACTACCATCAAGGACATCACCAGAACACTGCAGCCTAATCAAGACGTCATTCACGCACTGTGCAAACACACAATAACACACAGGGGCGATCCACAATTAATAAATAGGTATACAAAAATAGGTGGATATGTAAATCAGTAAACCAAAAACAAAGTCAGTAAACAAAAAAATCACACACTAAAATGAGATGGTCATAGCTTCAGTATCTACATAGATGCCTTACTCAGCACTACTCAGGTATGCTGCTATTAATAAAGGTACATATATCTAGCAGCATATGAAAAATCTCCAGATACCCTAATTATTGCTCTAAGAAGACAGATAAATTACATTCATTGTTCAACCCAAAGGGTTGCATGCTATTTAAATTAAAGATCCACATCTTCTCTTTTTGATATAGTATCCTGTCAAAATCCCCTCTTCTAGGTGGGAGGTTGAGTACATAAATGCCTTTGCACTTAAGGCCCTTCGGTTCACCTCCATGTGTTTTCAAAAAATGCAGTGAAAGGGCACGTTCATCATATTTATTAATAATACTCTGAACATGTTCACCAATCCTGATTTTAAGCTGTCTCTTTGTTTTGCCCACATAGATCAATCCACAGGGACAGGTGAGCATGTAAATCACACGTGCTGTGGAGCAGTTTATGAAGTTATTAATTTTAAAGTGTTTGCTACCATCAGAACTGGTGAACATGTCAGTTTTCTCTACATATTTGCAGATATGACATCTGCCACAGGGGTGCATGCCCCTAAGAGGTGGGAGGCTAGTGAGCCAATCTTAAGTCTTCGGTATTCAGAATAAACCAGACTATCCCTCAGATTGAATCCCTTCTCGCTGTAAGCAGGGGCCAGTCACCAACAATATTCCCAAAGATAGGAGCCTCAGCTAGAATATGCCAGTGACGGCTGAGAATGTTTCTGGTCTGTTCCCACTGTGCCCCATATTTAGTAATAATCCTAATTGGGGCTTGATTGGGAGTTTTTTGTTTTTCCCGTGTCATTGGTCAGAAGGGACCTTCTGTCAGTTTGGAAAGCCCTTCTTTTAGCTTTTCTGATGCAGGCATGTGAATAGCCTCGATCACGAAATCTCCCATAAAGTTCATGTGCCTCAGTTTTAAAATCAATATCTTCCGAACAGTTCCTCCTAGCACGGAGGAACTGGCCTACAGGGATTCCCTGTATGAGTGATCTGGGATGATAACTGGAAGCCAACAGTAATGTGTTTGCTGCCGTTTCTTTTCTGAATGTTTTAGTATGGAGTCTATCCTCCTTGATGTAGATAGTAAGGTCCAGAAAGGGCAAAACGGCAGGATCAAAGGAATAAGTTAACCTAATGTTCCTATCATTATTGTTCAGCTCCTCAATGAAGGAAACTAGGTCTAGAGGTGAGCCCCCCCCAGACTATGATCACGTCATCGATGTACCTCAGCCACAAGTGACAGTGGCTGAGGTACATTGACGAGGAGTATACACATTCCATCTCCCATAACCCCAGATGCAAACATGCATACGAGGGGGCCCAAGAGGCACCCATCGAGGTGCCCCTGATCTGCCGATAGTATGTTCTGAGAAATTGAAAACAGTTGTGTTCAAGCATGAACTCCAAGAGGTCAACAATGAATTCATTTTGTGTAGCCAGCAGAAAAAATGTATTGTCCAGGAAATAATGTACCGCTTTTAAACCCCAGTTATGTGGAATCGATGTGTAAAGGGATTCAACATCCATTCCTACTAGGATAGCCCCTGGTGGTAATGAGACCCTATCCAACCTTCTAAGTACATCACGTGTGTCCTGTACAAAAGAGGGGAGTTCACATACCAGCTCTTTGAGTAGGGCATCCACATATTTTCCGCCCCTCTCCAGGGGACCCTTTATTGCCGAAACGATCGGCCTCCCCGGGAGGTTGGTAATAGACTTGTGGAGCTTGGGAATCGTATAAAACATGGGGGTGTTGAACTCCTGGACACTGAGGTACTTACATTCCATACATGTAATAAGATGTTCCTCGAGGGCCATGTTTAATTTAAAATTGATACTAGCAATTTTTGTAAAGGGATTAAGGGGATACATTAGTGTTTGTGTGTGAGACGGGTATGAGGTGTTTGAATCGGGTGTGGTGGCCACCTGTGTCCTATTAAGATGTTTGTCTTAATTTTAACTATGTGTTGGAGGTGGGTGTAGTTTTCTAATATTATTTATTTATTTGAATTTGGATTATCAATAAAGATATTTAGCTTTCACCGGTTTGTCCTTTTTGATGAATAACATTTGGGCCCTTCCCGTTTTTTGTATGAACGTTTACCATCCAACCTGACAGAACTGGAGAGGATCTGCAAGGAGGAATGGCATAGGATCCCCAAATCCAGGTGTGAAAAACTTGTTGCATCTTTCCCAAAAAAACTCATGGCTGTATTAGATCAAAAGGGTGCTTCTACTAAATACTGAGCAAAGGATCTGAATACTTAGGACCATGTGATATTTCAGTTTTTCTTTTTTAATAAATCTGCAAAAATGTCAACAATTCTGTGTTTTTCTGTCAATATGGGGTGCTGTGTGTACATTAATGAGGGAAAAAAGTGAACTTAAATGATTTTAGCAAATGGCTGCAATATAACAAAGAGTGAAAAATTTAAGGGGGTCTGAATACTTTCCGTCCCCACTGTGTGTATATATATATATATATATATATATATATATATATATATATATATATACAGTATCTCACAAAAGTGAGTACACCACTCTCATTTTTGTAAATATTTTATTATGTCTTTTCATGTGACAACACTGAAGAAATTACTCTTTGCTACAATGTAAAGTAGTGAGTGTACAGCTTGTATAACAGTGTAAATTTGCTCTCCCCTTCAAAATAACACAACACACAGCCATTAATTTCTAAACCGCTGGCAACAAAAGTGAGTACACCCCTAAGTGTAAATATCCAAATTGGGTCCAAAGTGTCAATATTTTGTGTGGCTTCCATTATTTTCCAGCACTGCCTTAACTGTCTTGGGCATGGAGTTCACCAGAGCTTCACAGGTTGCCACTGGAGTCCTCTTCCACTCCTCCATGACAACATCACGGAGCTGGTGGATGTTAGAGACCTTGCGCTCCTCCACCTTCCGTTTGAGGATGCCCCACAGATGTTCAATAGGGTTTAGGTCTGGAGACATGCTTGGCCAGTCCATCACCTTTACCCTCAGCTTCTTTAGCAAGGCAGTGGTCATCTTGGAGGTGTGTTTGGGGTCGTTATCATGTTGGAATACTGCCCTGCAGGCCAGTCTCCGAAGGGAGGGGATCATGTTCTGCTTCAGTATGTCACAGTACATGTTGGCATTCATGGTTCCCTCAATGAACTGTAGCTCCCCAGTGCGGGCAGCACTCATGCAGCCTCAGTCCATAACACTCCCACCACCATGCTTGTTTGTAGGCAAGACACACTTGTCTTTGTACTCCTCACCTGGTTGCCGCCACACATGCTTGACACCATCTGAACCAAATAAGTTTATCTTGGTCTCATCAAACCACAGGACATGGTTCCAGTAATCTATGTCCTTAGTTTGTTTGTCTTCAGCAAACTGTTAGCGGGCTTTCTTGTGCATCATCTTTAGAAGAGGCTTCCTTCTGGGATGACAGCCATGCAGACCAGTTTGATACAGTGTGCAGCATATGGTCTGAGCACTGATAGGCTGAACCCCAACCCCTTTAACCTCTGCAGCAATGCTGGCAGCACTCATACATCTATTTCCCAAAGACAACCTATGGATATGATGCTGAGCACATGCACTCAACTTCTTTGGTTGACCATGGCGAGGCCTGTTCTGAGTGGAACCTATCCTGTTAAACCACTGTATGGTCTTGGCCACCATGCTGCAGCTCAGTTTCAGGGTCTTGGCAATCTTCTTATAGCCTAGGCCCTCATTTGTGTAGAGCAACAATTCTTTTTTTCAGATCCTCAGAGTTCTTTGCCATGAGGTGCCATGTTGAACTTCCAATGACCAGTATGAGAGAGTGATAACACCAAATTTATCACACCTGATCTCCATTTACACCTGAGACCTTGTAACATGACACTGGGGAGGGAAAATGGCTAATTGGGCCCAATTTCTACATTTTCACTTAGGGGTGTGCTCACTTTTGTTGCCAGCGGTTTAGACATTAATGGCTGTGTGTTGAGTTATTTTGAGGGGACAGCAAATGTACACTGTTATACAAGCTGTACACTCACTACTTTACATTGTAGCAAGCAAAGTGTAGTTTCTTCAGTGTTATCACATAAAAAGATATAATAAAATATTTACAAAAATGTGAGGGGTGTACTCACTTTTGTGAGATACTGTGTGTGTGTGTATATATATATATATATATATATATATATATATATATATATATAAATATAGTCATGGCTCTATGACTGTATGACTGAGACAGATATGGATCACAAGAATGTAATGGGTGATTATGGAGAAGGATGTGCTGAGGAGTAACTCTTTATTGGTTCTGTCATTATTGAGCAAGCTTGGTGAAGGCCTGTGCCATTTCCACCTGAGGATTCGGAATGTATGTAGTGAAGCAAGCAGACTTCCATATGCCTAATTTCTTGATCACATGGTCTGGGATGCAGCTGAGGCTGCTCCAATCCGGAAGGAATGTCCAGAGAACTGACCAGGGTCAAGGCCCAAGTTGACTAGAAGGATCCTGACGTGCCTAATAAACTGGCAGCCACTCAGGAGGCTGGTTGGAAAAGGCAACAATGAGCTACCATCTGATTGGCTGGGTAGATGGGACAGTAGACGGTCGAGTACCGTTGCTGGGCACCAAGCGTTGTTAGTGTGAAAGAGGCTGATGTCAACCCCAGGACCGGTTTGTTGAGTTTTGGAGACTGCAAAATGAAGGATGTAATGGTTTTGAAAGCATGTCAGGTGATGTCTGTACAGTATCTGACTGTCAGTACTGTTAAAGGTGAATTCGCTAGGCCGCAAAAAAAAAGGACCGGTATAAGGCCAAGTAGATGTGAAATAGTGTCCCTCGCGCTACTGAAAGTAACAAATGTGTCTAAAACAGAAGAGTGATAATAAAATGTAACACCAGCTGCAAGACCTGTATGTGTTCACATAACACAAATATAAAATAAAAATATATAAAAGTGATCTTGTGCAGGGATAAGTACAGAACACTCTAAAACACTAAGTGCAATAAATATAGCTGAATAAAGTGCAATAAAAAGTGCATAAACATAGGTGACCGACAAGTTGAAAAAATATACAACATATGCATAGTGTCAAATGTCCATAAATATAACTGTGTGCAAACAGAAAATATATAAAAATAACAGTGTCCATAAATGGCGAACAAATCTTGAATGAGGAAGTAATAATGCAAAAATGGTGGATGAGGAAAAATGGATGAATGAGTATATAATAAGGGGGATGATGTCTCCAGTCTCTACCAATGTAAGAAGTCCTATATTGAAGTGGAAAAGCACTAAAATGTATTCATAACCAGTGATGATGTAGAGATCTAGGTGATGTCCATAGAAAATAGTGCCATGAATAATCTCTTCAAATAACGGTCTCCCAGGACTCTTACCTAATAAATGAAGTAAACACGCATCACTATTGGATCGAGTTTTCCACACCATTCTGTTGGGACCTCTTCATATGTGTATATCCTAGTGATGCATAGTTGCCAACATTGTAAAAAAAAATGTGGGACACTTTTGTGGCTGTAGGCGGAGCCGTACAATAATTAGGGGGCGGGGCATTCGTTTGTAGGCGTGACTTAGGGTAAAAATACAAGTCGCGCGCCGCAGCGAAAAATGGGCGTGGTTTACGTGACATAGTGGGCGTGGCTTAAATGGGCGTGGCTCAAGAGGGTGTGGTTAGAGTCTGAGATGAATGAAGGATGCAGAGGGAGAAAGGGGGAGAGGGATTAGAGGGGGAGAGGGATTAGAGGGGGAGAGGGATGGGAGAGGGATTAGAGGGGGAGAGGGATTAGAGGGGGAGAGGGGGAGAGGAAAATGACGGGACAGCAGCCCCAGATCCTACACAATAGAAATATGTGTATTCTAGAAAGTTTAACAATCAGCAGATAAAGATACTCCAAACACCTGGTGTTAGCACTTCAATCATCCCGGCACCATGGTTGTTATGGTGTCATTGAAGTGCATTATTTCTATTATTACATTGTAATATAAAATGAAATCATTCAACTCACCATAATGCAGAATCAGTGGGATCCCTGAGCGTGTCACTAGCCACTTCGCCTGCCACCAGCTGTCCGTCCTTGCGTCAGATGTCCCAGCAGAGTCCGTCCTTGCATCAGGTGCCCCCAGCAGAGCCTCCCTTACATCAGATGTCCCCAGCGGAGCCCCCCTCACACCAGGAGTCCCCGGCGGAGCCCCCCCTCACACCAGGAGTCCCCAGCGGAGCCCCCCCTCACACCAGGAGTCCCCAGCGGAGCCCCCCTCACATCAGGTGTCCCCGGCGGAGCTCCCCCTCACATCAGGTGTCCCCGGCGGAGCTCCCCCTCACATCAGGTGTCCCCGGCGGAGCTCCCCCTCACATCAGGTGTCCCCGGCGGAGCTCCCCCTCACATCAGGTGTCCCCGGCGGAGCTCCCCCTCACATCAGGTGTCCCCGGCGGAGCTCCCCCTCACATCAGGTGTCCCCGGCGGAGCTCCCCCTCACATCAGGTGTCCCCGGCGGAGCCCCCCCTCACATCAGGTGTCCCCGGCGGAGCCCCCCCTCACATCAGGTGTCCCCGGCGGAGCCTCCCTCACATCAGGTGTCCCCGGCAGAGCCCCCCCTCACATCAGGTGTCCCCAGCGGAGCCCCCCCTCACATCAGGTGTCCCCAGCTGAGTCCCCCCTCACATCAGGTGTCCCCAGCGGAGCTCCCTCTCACATCAGGTGTCCCCGGCAGAGCTCCCCCTCACATCAGGTATCCCCGGCAGAGCCCCCCCTCACATCAGGTGTCCCCGGCGGAGCTCCCCCTCACATCAGGTGTTCCCAGCGGAGCTCCCCCTCACATCAGGTGTCCCCGGTAGAGCCCCCCCTCACAACAGGTGTCCCCAGCGGAGCCCCCCTCACATCAGGTGTCCCCAGCGGAGCTCCCCCTCACATCAGGTGTCCCCAGCGGAGCCCCCCCTCACATCAGGTGTCCCCGGCGGAGCTCCCCCTCACATCAGGTGTCCCCAGCAGAGCCCCCTCACATCAGGTGTCCCCAGCGGAGCTCCCCCTCACATCAGGTGTCCCCGGTAGAGCCCCCCCTCACATCAGGTGTCCCCGGTAGAGCCCCCCCCACATCAGGTGTCCCCGGTAGAGCCCCCCTCACATCAGGTGTCCCCAGTGGAGCCCCCCTCACATCAGGTGTGTCCCCCCAAAGGAGCCCCCCCTTACATCAGGTGTCCCCAGTGGAGCCCCCCTTTCATCAGGTGTGTGTCCCCAAAGGAGCCCCCCCTCACATCAGGAGTCCCACAGCGGTGCGCCCCCCCCTACCTCAGAGGTGTCCTGGTAGTCACATGTCCGCAGCATGGCTAGCATCAGAAAGGAAGACGGCTGGGGGGGGCTAGACGGAGCTCCTGCGTCACCGCCCACCCTCCGCCCTGCTCCGCCTCACCCCGCCTACCCCCCGCCCCGCTGCCAGTCTGATATGGAAAGGGGCGGGGGGGTAGGCGGGGTGAGGCGGAGCGGGGCGGTGACGCAGGAGCTCCGTCTAGCCCCCCCCCCAGCCGTCTTCCTGAACTTCATCAAAATGGCGGCCGGCAGAGATATTGTCTCCGCCGGCCGCGGACCTCTAGGGGCGGCGGCGGCGGAACCGGATTTCTCGGGACATTTCCCGGGAGACCAGAAATTCGGGAATTGGGCCCAAGTCCCGGGAATGTCCCGGGAAATCCGGGACAGTTGGCAAGTATGGTGATGGAATCTGGGGATATTTCTCCAAATAGCTAAGTGCTTCTCTATACCGTCCTATTAGGCTCACTGGGAGTATTCCCACCTCCTATACCCCCCCGGGTGTGACTCCTCCCATATTAATTAAGTAGATGGCCGCTTTGATGACTAGACTGGGCAAAACCCCAAACAGGGAATGTGTGAGGATTTCAGACATGTCCCTAAAAATGGCACTTGTGATAGATAGGCGTCTGCCGCTGGCTACAGGCTGGTGCTTCTGGATGCCACGTAGGAGGGATCTGACTGAACACCGATGGCTTTCCAGGGTCCTGTAAGAACAAAAAAATGCTGGACGCCAGCTAGGTATAGCCTGATGGTATTGTGAGAAAGAGCCAGCTGCGTGTGGCTGTATGATATGGGACATGTCTAACTTCACCTGTCGCTGCTCCGGGGCAAGAGGCTAAAAACCTGCAGTAAGTGTTCCAAGAAGTGCGATAGACCTTCAGTGTGTTGCGGGCCAAGGAGTGTTTAATGGGTTGCATTGGCAAGGTGTGGTTTCAGTCCATCGTTAGCAATGACAAAGAAATTTGCATGTGTAGAAAACAAAACTGGTACCCTAATTGGTTGTAGTTGTGCTTTATGGTATGAGAAAATGAATTCATTACGAATCGTAGGACCGCGGTGCGGACTGTAACGGTTATGGAAAAATGGACCTGATATGATTCGGTTGTACTAGGGTAGGATATGAACAGATACAAATTGTTGTGTGCAGTGCAAGCAGGGGATGCCCGTCCATTAAGGGTGCACGGGTGCTGACCCCTTTATCACATCACCCCCTCTATGTAGAATGGATAGATTCATGCAAAGCATGAATCTATCCATGGCCACCATGGCCACCCCCTATTCAGGCGTCCAGCCCCTTTTCGGATGCCAGACACCTGAATTACAGCGGCGGGGGGTATTTTTTTTTAAAAGCACCTGATTAGAGCCATAGGCTCTAATAGGCTTCAAATAAGGTGGAGGTGCGCAGAGCATTGAGCTTGGAGCCCACACAGGTGTGTTAGAAAAGCAAGTTAATATTTGCTTTTCTAACACTAAACTGCCTCTCAGCCAATCAGGAAGCATGGCTCTAATACCCATCACCTGATTTGCCCAAGGCACAGGCAATCCTATTGGACGCCTAGCAGAATTGAAGAAGAGATGCACAGGAAGCATGGAGGACACAGGAGCCGTCGCCTGACCCACTGCCTGTCCCACAGCTCGACGCCGTCACCCGCTGCCTGACCCGCCACCAAGTTGGGGTGCCAGTCAGACAGCGAACAGGGGGGCGGGGGTCACAGTGAGGCTGCATTTAATGGGGCACAGTCGCTGCATATGATGGGCACAGTGGCTGCATTTGATGGGTCACAGTGAGGCTGCATTTGATGGGGCACAGTGGCTTCATTTGATGGGCACAGTGGCTCCATTTGATGGGCACAGTGGCTTCATTTGATGGGCACAGTGGCTCCATTTGATGGGCACAGTGGCTGCATTTGATGGGGCACAGTAGATGGGGTAAGTTCCTGTCAGACCGCGGGCGGGCAGGGGAGGTGGAGGTCACAGTGAGGCTGCATTTGATGGGGCACAGTGGCTGCATTTGATGGGTCACAGCGAGGCTGCATTTGATGGGAAATACAGTGGCTGCATATGATGGGCACAGTGGCTGCATTTGATGAGGCACGGTGGCTGAATTTAATGGGGCACAGTGGCTGCATATAATGGGTACAGAGGCTGCATTTGATAGGCCACCATGGCTGCATTTAATGGGGCACAGTGGCTGCATATGATGGGTACAGAGGCTGCATTTGATAGGGCACAGAGGCTGCATTTGATAGGGCACAGAGGCTGCATTTGATGGGCACAGTGGCTGCATATGATGGGCACAGTGGCTGCATTTGATGGGCACAGTGGCTGCATTTGATGGTGCACAGTGGCTGCATTTGATGGGCACAGTGGCTGCATTTGATGGGCACAGTGGCTGCAATTGATGGGCACAGTGGCTGCATTTGATGGTGCACAGTGGCTGCATTTGATGGGCACAGTGGCTGCATTTGATGGGCACAGTGGCTGCATTTGATGGGCACAGTGGCTGCAATTGATGGGCACAGTGGCTGCAATTGATGGCACAGTGAGGCTGCAATTGATGTTCTTTTTCAGTATTTTTCAGAATGTTTCAGTTTGTTTGCGCCCCCCAAAAAATGTTAAGCACCAGCCACCACTGAGTTGAAGCGATATGAAACGTTGTGCCACTGATGCTACTAGATTTGAATCGGACTATGGTGTACACAATGGATCCGATACGAATCGGTTATGGGGTAGAACGGTAGTTTAGGGTAAATGACCTAGCAGGGTAAATAAGGTAGACTGATGCGAATGGTAGGTAAGGAAAAAGACACGAACCAGTATGAATCGGTGTGCAAATCGTCCGATGCGAAACCGTTGTGCCATCAAAGCCACTAGGTTTGAATCTGACCCAGGAAGACGCAAGCACCCCTTTTCTTTTGCTCTTTCACTCGTGGCGTTGAGCCCAAGTGTGTTTCATTTCAGAGCAAGATTATCACTGTGTCGGGCTCAACTCCACATCCCTGTGAACCACCTCTATTCACTATCTGAAGCGAAGAAGAGACCGTAGACACTTACAGTAGATGGCTCATCAGTCCCCCACAGAGGGCTAATCTGTCTGCCTGTATGACCCTGCGCTGGAAAGGGTCCACCATCTCTGGTAAGGGTTTTCATATACAGAGTCCTGCCTCCAGGGGTGATCTGTCTCTCCATTATCTATGATCCGGGGAGGTGAAGACAGGGACCTCTGAACCTCGCCTGCACTGACCCCTACTGTTAATATACATCCATCTTTGCATCTGCTCACGTTACATTTGCGTTACACTAAGGACATTCATTCTGGCTTATTGATGCACTTTTTGTGATCGATGGACTTTTTATGTTTATTTATTAATTTTCACATTATTTATTGTTTTGTCACTACTTATTTATGCAACTTAGGTTGGTTTGTGGTTTTATGAGGGGGAATTTTTTCAGTTTATGATTTTTCACCGGATTAATCACATTTATTTGTAATTTAGCACAACTTTAGTTTTTTATATGCAGACCAATTTGATGCAGTGTGTGGAGTATGGTCTGAGCACTGACAGGCTGACCCCCCACCCCTTCAACCTCTTCAGCAATGCTGGCAGCACTCATACACCTTCTTAGGTCGACCATGGCAAGGCCTGTTCCAAGTGGAACCTGTCCTGTTAAACAGCTGTGTAGTCTTGGCCACCATGCTGCAGCTCAAGTTCAGGGTCTGGACAATCTTCTTATAGCCTAGGCCATCTTTATGTAGAGCAATAATTCTTTTTTTCAGATCCTCAGAAAGTTATTTGCCATGAGGTGCCATGTTGAACTTCCAGTGACCAGTTTGAGAGAGTGAGAGTGATAACACCAAATTAACCACTTCCCTACCCGCCCATAGTCATATGACGTCCACAGATGGGATCTCCCATCCTGGGTGGACGTCATATGACGTCCTGGGATTCCCGGCCGTCTAGGGGGCGCGCGCGCGCCGCCGGGAGCGCGCGCGCGCGCCCGCCGCGTTCCTCGGGACCCGGTGCGTGTGCCCGGCGGCCGCGATGTCCGCCGGGCACCCGCGATTGCCCGTTAACCGGGCCGGCATGTGGATCTGTGTGTGTAAACACACAGATCCACAGCCTGTCAGCTCTGAGGAGAGCGATCTGTGTTCCCAGAACGGAGGAACACAAATCGGTCTCCTCCCCTAGTGCGTCCCCTCCCCCTTCAGTTAGAATCATTCCCTAGGAAACATATTAACCCCTCCCCGCCCCCTAGTGGTTAACCCCTTCACTGCCTGTCACATTTACACAGTAATCAATGCAATTTTATAGCATTGATCGCTGTATAAATGTGATTGGTCCCAAAAATGTGTCAAAAGTGTCCGATGTGTCCGCCATAATGTCGCAGTCACCAAAAAAAATCGCGATCGCCGCTAAAAAAAATAAAAAAATATTTTTTTTTTAAAAATGCCATAAATCTATCCCGTATTTTGTAGACGCTATAACTTTTGCGCAAACCAATCAATATACGGTTATTGCGATTTTTTTAATCAAAAATATGTAGAAGAATATGTATCGGCCAAAACTGAGGAAAAAATGTGTTTTTAAAAAAAAAAATTGGGATATTTATTATAGCAAAAAGTAAAAAATATTGTGTTTTTTTCAAAATTGTCGCTCTTCTTTTGTTTATAGCGCAAAAAATAAAAACCGCAGAGGCGATCAAATACCACCAAAAAAAAGCTCTATTTGTGGTGAAAAAAAGGACGTCAATTTCTTTTGGGTACAACGTCGCACGACCGCGCAATTGACGTTTAAAGTGCAACAGTGCTGAAAACTTAAAAATTGGCCTGGGAAGGAAGGGGGTGAAATTGCCCGGTATTGAACCGGTTAAACACACCTGAGACCTTGTAATACTAACGAGTCACATGACACCGGGGAAGGAAAATGGATAATTGGGCCCAATTTGGACATTTTCACTTAGGGGTGTACTCACTTTTGTTGCCAGCGGTTTAGACATTAATAGCTTTGTGTTTAATTATTTTGAGGGGACAGCAAATTTACACTGTTATACAAGCTGTACACTCACCACTTTACATTGTAGCAATGTGAAATTTCTTCAGTGTTGTCACATGAAAAGTTATAATAAAATATTTACAAAAATGTAAGGGGTGTACTCACTTTTGTGAGATACTGTATATATATATATATATACACATATTTAGTATCTCACAAAAGTGAGTACACCCCTCACATTTTTGTAAATATTTTTTATATCTTTTCATGTGACAACAGTGAAGAAATGATACTTTGCTACAATGTAAATTAGAATGTACAGCTTGTACAACAGTGTAAATTTGCTGTCCCCTCAAAATAACTCAACACACAGCCATTAGTGAGTACACGCCTAAGTGAAAATGTCCAAATTGGGGACAAAGTGTCAATATTTTGTGTGGCCACCATTTTTATCCAGCACTGCCTTAACCCTCTTGGTCATGGAGTTCACCAGAGCTTCACAGGTTGCCACTGGAGTCCTCTTCCACTCCTCCATGACAACATCACGGAGCTGGTGGATGTTGGAGACCTTGCGCTCCTCCACCTTCTGTTTGAGGATGCCCCACAGATGCTCAATAGGGTTTAGGTATGGAGACATGCCTGGCCAGTCCATCACCTTTACCCTCAGATTCTTTAGCAAGGAAGTGGTCGTCTTGGAGGTGTGTTTGGGGTCGTTATCATGTTGGAATACTGCCCTGCAGCCCAGTCTCTGAAGGGAGGGGATCATGCTCTGCTTCAGTATGTCACAGTACATGTTGGCATTTATGGTTCCCTCATTTAACTGTAGCTCCCCAGTGCGGGCAGCACTTATGCAGCCCCAGACCATGACACTCCCACCACAATGCTTGACTGTAGGCAAGACACACCTGTCTTTGTACTCCTTACCTGGTTGCCATCACACACGCTTGACACCATCTGAACCAAATAAGTTTATCTTGGTCTCATCAAACCACAGGACATGGTTCCAGTAATCCATGTCCTTGGTCTGTTTGTCTTCAGCAAACTGTTTGCGGGCTTTCTTGTGCATCATCTTTAGAAGAGGCTTCCTTCTGGGACGACAGCCATGCAGACCAATTTGATGCAGTGTGCGGTGTATGGTCTGAGCACTGACAGGCTGACCCCCCACCCCTTCAACCTCTGCAGGAATGCTGGCAGCACTAATACGTCTATTTCCCAAAGACAACCTCTGGATATGACACTGAGCACGTGCACTCCACTTCTTTGGTCGACCATGGCAAGGCCCGTTCTGTTAAACCGCTGTATGGTCTTGGCCACCGTGCTGCAGCTCAGTTTCAGGGTCTTGGCAATAGCCTAGGTCATCTTTATGTAAAGCAACAATTCTTTTTTTCAAATCCTCAGAGAGTTCTTTGCCATGAGGTGTCATGTTGAACTTCCAGTGTCCAGAATGAAAGAGTGAGAGCGATAACACCAAATTTAACACACCTGCTCCCCATTCACACCTGAGACCTTGTAACTCTAATGCCCCGTACACACGGTCGGACTTTGTTCGGACATTCCGACAATAAAATCCTAGGATTTTTTCCGACGGATGTTGGCTCAAATTTGTCTTGCATACACACGGTCACACAAAGTTGTCGGGAAATCCGATCGTTCTAAACGCGGTGACGTAAAACACGTACGTCGGGACTATAAACGGGGCAGTGGCCAAAAGCTTTCATCCCTTTATTTATTCTGAGCATGCGTGGCACTTTGTCCGTCGGATTTGTGTACACACGATCGGAATTTCCGACAATGGATTTTGTTGTCGGAAAATTTTATATCCTGCTCTCAAACTTTGTGGGTCGGAAAATCCGATGGAAAATGTGTGATGGAGCCTACACACGGTCGGAATTTCCGACAACTAGGTCCTATCACACATTTTCCGTCGGAAAATCCGACCGTGTGTACGGGGCATAACAAGTCACATGACACTGGGGAGGGAAAATAGCTAATTGGTCCCAATTTGGACATTTTCACTTAGGGGTGTAATCACTTTTATTGCCAACGGTTTAGACATTAATAGCTGTGTGTTGAGTTATTTTGAGGGGACAGCAAATTTACTGTGTTATACAAGCTGTACACTCACTACTTTACATTAAAGATGAGCTCCGGCGTGTTCGCACACCCCACGTGCAAAGCCCTCCAGGAAGTCGGCACCGTGCTGCGCTAATCACAGGCAGTGAGACATTTCCCGATCTCTGCAGCTGCGCATCATGACAATGTCTCACTGCCTGTTATTAGCGCAGTGCAGTGCCGACTTCCTGGTGGGCTCTGCACGTGGGGTGTGCGAACACTCCGGAGCTCATCCTTACTGTACATTGTAGCAAAGTGTAATTTCTTCAGTGTTGTCACATGAAAAGATATAATAAAATATTTACAAAAATGTGAGGGGAGATACTGTATATATATTACGTAATTCTGCACTTCCGCCTGCAGGGTGTGTGTGCGCTGCCATCGGCGGGCCACTTTTGCTGTGATCATTCACAGCAGAAGACGATTTGCGGTGTGTCGGGCACTGGATGTCCTCCGACACCCGCCGATCGCTAGTAAAACACACAGAACTGAGGTCTGCCTATGTAAACAAGGTAGATCTCCGTTGTGACGGGGGGGGGGGAATGGAATTGTGAAATCCATCACATCCCTTAGTAAAAACACCTAACACAGTACACAAAATTGGCTGGGCGCACAGTTAACCTTTTAATCACCCTTGATGTATAACCCCTTCCCAGCCAGTGTCATTAGTACAGTGACAGTGCATATTTATAGCAATGATCATAGTATTATGTTGCATACACACGACAGGTTTTCCTGTCGGAATAAACTCTGAAGGTTTTTCCGAAGGAGTTCTGATGGAATTCCGCTTAAACCGTCTTGCGTACACACGATCACACCAAAGTCTGATCGTCAATAACGCGGTGACCTACAGAACGTACGACGGGACTTGAAAAAGGAAGTTCAATAGCCAATAGTTTCCGTCTCCTACTTGCTTCAGAGTATGCGTCGTTTTTGGTCCGTTGGAACAGCATATAGACGAGCGGATTTCCCGATAGGAATTGGTTCCGTCGGAAATATTTAGAACATGTTCTATTTCTAGGTCCGTCAGAATTTTCGAAAAAAAAAAAAAGAAGTCCGATGAGGCATACCCACAATCGGAATATACGATGAAAAGCTTCCGTCAGACTTTTTCTGTCGGACATTCCGCTCATGTGTACGCGGCATTAATGTCACTGGTTCACGCAAAGTGTTAAAAGTGTCCGATTCTCCACCACAATATCGCAGTCCCGCTATAAGTTCCTGATTGCCACCATTATTAATATATATATATATATATATATATATATATATATATATATATATATATATACATACACAGTATCTCACAAAAGTGAGTACACCCCTCACATTTTTGTAAATATTTTAATATATCTTTTCATGTGACAACACTGAAGAAATTACAATTTACTACAATGTAAAGTAGTGAGTGTACAGCTTGTATAACAGTATAAATTTACCGTCCCCTCAAAATAACTCAACACACAGCCATTAATGTCTAAACCGCTGGCAACAAAAGTGAGTACACCCCTGAGTGAAAATGTCCAATTCATGCCCAATTAGCCATTTTCCCTCCCTGGTGTCATGTGACTCGTTAATGTTACATGGTCTCAGGTGTGACTGGGGAGGAGGTTTGTTAAATATGGTGTTATCGCTCTCACTTGCTCATACTGGTCACTGGAAGTTCAACATGGCACCTCATGGCAAAGAACTCTCTGCGGATCCAAAAAAAATTATTGTTGCTCTACATAAAGATGACCTAGGCTATAAGAAGATTGCCAAGACCCAAAAAAAAGACCCTGAAACTGAGCTGCAGCACAGTGGCCAAGACCATACAGCGGTTTAACTGGACAGGTTCCACTCAGAACAGGCCTTGCCATGGTCGACCAAGAAGTTGAGTGCACGTGCTCAGCGTCATATCCAGAGGTTGTCTTTGGGAAATAGACGTATGAGTGCTGCCAGCAATGCTGCAGAGTTTGAAGGGGTGGGGGGTCAGCCTGTCAGTGCTCAGACCATACACCGCACACTGCATCAAATTGGTCTGCATGGCTTTCGTCCCAGAAGGAAGCTTCTTCCAAAGATGATGCACAACAAAGCCCGCAAACAGTTTGCTGAAGACAAGCAGACCAAGGACATGGATTACTGGAACCATGTCCCATGGTCTGATGAAACCAAGATAAACTTATTTGGTTCAGATGGTGTCAAGCATGTGTGGTGGCAACCAGTTGAGGAGTACAAAGACAAGTGTGTCTTGCCTACAGTCAAGCATGGTGGTGAGAGTGTCATGGTCTGGGGCTGCATAAATGCTGCCAGCAATGGGGAGCTACAGTTCATGGAGGGAACCATGAATGCCAACATGTACTGTGACACACTGAAGCCAAGCATGATCCCCTCCTTTCGGAGACTGGGTCACAGGGCAGTATTCCAACATGATAGCGACACCAAACACACCTCCAAGATGACCACTGCTTTGCTAAGGAATCTGAGGGTAAAGGTAATAGACTGGCCAAGCATGTCTCCAGACCTAAACCCTATTAAGCATTTGTGGGGCATCCTCAAATGGAAGGTGGAGGAGCGCAAGGTTTCTAACATCCACCAGCTCCGTGATGTCGTCATGGAGGAGTGGATGAGGACTCTAGTGGCAACCTCTGGTAAACTCCATGTCCAAGAGGGTTAGAGGGTTAAGGCAGTGTTGGAAAAGAATGGCGGCCAAACAAAATATTGACACTTTGGGCCCAGTTTCGACATTTTCACTTAGGGGTGTACTCACTTTTGTTGCCAGCGGTTTAGACATTAATGGCTGTGTGTTGAGTTATTTTGAGGGGACAGCAAATTCAAACTATTATACAAGCTGTACACTCACTACTTTACATTGTAGCAAAGTGTCATTTCTTCTGTGTTGTCACGTGAAAAGATATAATAAAATATTTACAAAAATGTGAGGGGTGTACTCACTTTTGTGAGATACAGTACTGTGAATATATATATATATATATATATATATATATATATATATATATATATATATATATATAAAAATTTACCATAGTTACCATAGTAACCCTGCACTCTGTATGTAACGCACTCTTCAACTCTACACTCTGTATATTTGCTGAAGAAGTGTAGGTCAAAAGGATGTGTGTCTTTCTCTCAGCGTCTGGCTTCAGGGCTAGGGCGCCCCCTAGTATCCAGCCAGCGAGAGGCTTCAGTGGGAGAATTAAAGAAGGAAACTTTTCCCCTATCGACCACTCTCAGCTTTGCTGGGTACAACATGCTATAAGCCAGCTGCAGATCCCTGAGCCTCTTGTTGGCATGCACAAAGCTGGCTCTTTGCTTCTGAGTAGCTGCAGAAAAGTTGGGGTATATTGAAATTCAATTTCCATTATATTGCAAATCTCCCACAGTGCGGGCCGCACAGAGGATATTTTCACAATCTCTAAAGTGTAGGATATGGGCTATCATTGGACGTGGGTGAGACCCAGGAGGAGGAGGTTTTGATGGGACCCTATGGGCCCTCTCTACGGCGAACAAGCGTGAAAAGATATCATCCGCCATATTGTCCTTAAGCCACATTTCACGGAAGTCTTCAGGTTGTTTGCCCTCTGCTTTCTCAGGGAAACCCACCAGGCGAATATTGTTCCTCCTTTGGCGGTCTTCCATGTCACTGAGCTTATCTGTGTGAGCATTCACTTCACAGTGTATATTCTGCACTTTATGCTCCAGAGGGCGGACTACATCGTCCAGGTCACTAATTCTCTGTTCAGCTTCAGTAGCCCTTTCTCTAATGGTCTGTACATCATTCTTTAAAAACGACAACTCAGCCCTTATTCCATCAATGTGTTCAGTCAGTGTGGCCTGGCAGGTACATATAGCCTCCATAATCAGTTTCAGAGATGGCTCCCCCTCCCCCACCTCTGGTGTTATGTCCCCCAGTTCTTCCTGTGGTAGCCCATCCAGGGAGAGTCCTCTTCTCAATCCCTTAGTTCTAGGAGGCAGCGGGCTTACCTTGCCAGAGTGAGAGGGGGGCCAATCCGTTCCGCTTTGCTGTGTATTGCTGGGGCTTCATTCATCTGCCTCATGGCCGCCGCCATCTTGAGATCCCCAGGCATACTGAGAGAGGCGCTCCACTGAGGATTCCATGGGCGCTCGCCCGTATTTAACCATACCACCACGGTCTGTCAGGTCCAGAGAGAGTACTGGAAGTTTTGGTGTGGAGAATCTGTGTCTCTGACACCCAGGATGACTGAAGGATTCGTTGTCCTACACGGAGCTCCGGCTCAGTGCTGCTCACATACCAACTGCTAGCTCTGCCCCCCCTACACTCTCTATGTAGCGCAATCCTCAACCCTGCACTCAGTATGCAGCACACTCTTCAACCCTGCGCTTTGTAACACACCCTCAACTCTGCACTCTGTATGTAGGGCACTCCTAAACTCTAAGCTCTGTATTTCGCACAATCATCAACCCTGCACTCTGTAAGCAGCACACTCTTTAACCCTGTAATTTGAATGTAGCGCACCACTCAAAAAATGCCCAGGTAGGGGAATGGTGCCAGAATGTCATATGTGCAATAAAAGTACTAATCTTTAACCTCTATTGTAATTTGCCAAATAGAAAATCTATCCAGGAGGTTGTTCAACAAGGCTATTGTGTACTTCAATTACATAATGTTGAATTTCTTCAATTTAATAAACGACTGTATTTTTTCTGAATTGTAGATAAGAACTTTAATATGTGCTTGCGATAAAAGGCATATTTTTTCCTGTTATGTGCTGCCAATAATGCCAGAATATATGTCATCAATGAAGTAATATTCAGACATATCTTAACTACACAGAAAGGAAAACACATTAGTCTTATCAAATCTTAGATGTCTTGTGTATGCAGGTTTGTGTCCGGCTATAAGAGTGTCTCTAGGTCTCTGTTTTGTCTTCTTTTTCTGTACTCCTAAAGGAAGCATCATGGCTGCAGGATTGTTTCTCGTAGTAGTCTTGTCTCTATTTTCTCTTTTAGCAGCTAACAATGAGCTCGTTGGAGGTCTAGAAAACATTGATCCCAACAACCAGGATGTTCTGAAAGCTGCCACATTTGCTGTTAATTCATTTAACCAACAATCAAAGAAGGACTACGAATACAAGCTTGTGAAGGTTGTGTCAGCGAAATCCCAGGTACAATCCCGAATATGCCCAATCTGCTGTTAAAGTTACATAGTCATTAAATGAACCTCTTAAGTATTTTGCTTAACTGTTGTTATACTCTACTTGCTATATTATTTCAGTAGTAGTAGTTAATTGGACTCTGTCATTATATTTAAAACTTCCCAAATATTTATCTGTAAAAGATTAAAAAAAGTGTTACATTTACCTTTCCAGCTGCTTCAGCTCTCAAACACCTCTTTATTCAGTAGTAATCTTTGGAAGGGTCAAACTCTGAACCTCCACAGCTCTTACTGTATCATTTAATGAGTGGAGGTCAACCAAAACCAGTGGGATCTGAGGAGGACTCAAAAAATTTACAGTTTTTCTGTGGAATTCAGAGGAAGATTGCTACTGAACAGTGTTCAGCAGCACAGGCAGCAGAAAAGCTAAAGCTGGCCATACACTAGTACATTTTTGTACAAATATTCATCCAAAAATTCTCAATACGTCTGATAAATTAACGAAAGCCATTCTAAATTAATTCAAAATTTGTTTTGCTTTTAACATTCAATTTTGGAGTGAATGGACCTTCCCGGAAATTTGTTTCTTCAAAAGAGAAAATTTCCATCCCTCTCCTTTGAATTTTCTCATCACTGTGGTTGAGAAGAAACGTTGATTTTACTCCACTAACCATTAAAAAAAATGAATGAATGTTCTTACAATAAAAAAGAGAAAAATGAACACAATTCTACTAGTGTATTGCCAGTTTTTAACATATACATATACAGTTATGAGTTTAGGAAGATTCAAATTTAATGACAGGGTTTCTTGAACTACTAAAAGACTATAGCAAAGTCATTAGGAATATTGTAGTACAAGATATTTACCAGAGTTTCTCAATTTTATTCCCATATCGATTGCTTATTACTGTACATAAAATATATCTAAAAACAAACTATCTAAAAGCATCCTGCTGGGGAGTTACCATGTATGTTTGTCCTTGTGACTATTGTCCCCGAGAAAATATATTTTACAGTTGTCACTGGAAGAGGAGACAAATGACTAGGAGGGTTTTTTTTTTCCTCTCATTCTGGAGATATATCCATTCACATTCTGTGATGTCTCCAAGATGGGAAGTGAAAAACCTTACTAGTGATGACACAGTCAGTAAAAAGCCTAACAGAGGTTCTAACCATTCTTTACTATATATCTGAAACTAACCCCGAGGTCCATGAAAATACCCCAGGGCCCAAGAAACAGTAGCTTTCAGACCTTGTCCAGACCATGTACATCGAAACTGCAAAGTACTGTTTGTGCATTGTAAAAAAAGGTATGCACAGGTAAACAAACATACACAAAGCAATCTAGCACAGTTAATCTGTTTACCTTTTTTTTTTTTCAATAAACCTACAATTTAGTAAGAAAACAGAGCAGTTTCATTACATTGGAAGTTAATATAAAAGAAAAAAACATTTCAGATATACCTATAATTTCCCCTGCCACAAAGGGCTTGTTTACACTCGACTAAATGTCTAACTCTTAACAAACGCTCCTCTCCTATAGCGTTAATGTGCTTTAGCAAGGGTGTTAGAGCAGTACAAACAGGAAGTGCATAGAAGGAAGTGACTGCAGGACACTCTATGCTCTCCTCTATTATTACAGGGCATTGGGGGTTATTTACTAAAGGCAAATCCACTTTGCACTACAAGTGCACTGCAAGTGCACTTGAAAGTGCACTTGGAAGTGCAGTCACTGTAGATCTGAGGGGGACATGCAAGGAAAATAAAAAACTGAATTTTAGCTTGTATATGATTGGATGATAAAATCAGCAGAGCTTCCCCTCATTTCAGATCTTCCCCTCAGATTTACAGCGACTGCACTTCCAAGTGCACAGTACATTTGCCTTTCGTAAATAACCCCCATTGTGTTACATTATATTTCTCCTGCATTATTTTTGTTAAACTAATTTTAATGCACCACAACCGTGCCTGTCAATGCATTTGTGAAGCCCTACCATAGACTTGAATGGGAGGCTTTCAAGGGTTTCACATTCCTCCAGACTCGAAATGAGGCTTCAATTTTAACTGCTTCAGCCCCGGAAGATTTGGCTGCTGAATGACCAGGTAATTTTTTGAGATTCGGCACTGCGTCACTTTAACTGACAAGTGCGCGGTCATGCGGCGCTAGCCTGCACCCAGACAAAATTGACGTCCTCTTTTTCCCACAAATAGAGCTTTCTTTTGGTGGTATTTGATCATCTCCGCAGTTTTTATTTTTTGCACTATAAACAAAAAGAGAGCAACAATTTTGAAAAAAAAAAACAATATTTTATACAATTTGCTATAATAAATATCCCCATTTAAAAAAAAAAAAAAAAAAAGCTATTTTTTTCTCAGTTTAGGCCAATAAGTATTCTTCTACAAATTTTTGTTAATAAAAATCGCAATAAGCGTATATTGATTGGTTTGCGCAAAAGTTATAGAATAAAATAGGGGATAGATTTATAGCATTTTTATTATATATATATATTTTTTACTAGTAATGGTGGCAATCTGCGATTTTTATCGGGACTGCAATATTATGGCGGACACATCGGACACTTTTGACACATTTTTGGGACCATTGGCATTTATACAGCGATCAGTGCTATAAAAATACACTGATTACTGTAAAAATGTCACTGGCAGTGAAGTGGTTAACACTGGGGGGCGATCAAGGGATTAACTATGTTCTCTCTCTGTGTTCTAAAGGATGGGACTGTCTAGGGGAGATGACAGATCGCTGTTCATACTTTGTATGAACACACGATCAGTCTCTTCTCCCCTCAGAGAACCAGGATCTGTGTGTTTACACACACAGATCCCGGTTCTCGGTGTGCCACGAGCAATGGCGAGAGCCCGGCAGTCATCACGTCCGCAGGACACTCACATCGGCTCTGGGAGCGAGCTGTGGGCACGCGCGCCCCTAGTGGCCACAGGGCAAAGCGACATTACATAACGTTGTTTCGTCCAGCCGTGCCATTCTGCCGCAGTAAAACTGCGGCGGTTGGTCGGCAAGTGGTTAAAGTGGAGTGAAGTGATGCGACATGACGCAAATGCTTCATGTTTTGATAATGTGAACAGCACTGTGTATTTCATTTGCATAAGCGTTTGAGGAGTGTTAAAAATGCCCCTCAAACACCTGCTTTCAATGCCAGTGGGAACTTAGCCTAAAAGGCTCACACCTCCTGTACCTGCAATAAAAGCACCTGTCCTTATAACCTCTCATCTGTACCTTACTATCCTTTTCTTACAACTCCTATTAATAAATTACTATAGCATACTGAAGCATACCACATCCAGTCTGGTAACACTGGACTCTAATGCCGCGTACACACGGTTGGATTTTCTGATGGGAAATGTTGGATGTGAGCTTGTTGTCAAAAAGTCCGACTGAGTGTATGCTCCATCGAACATTTCCACCAACAAATGTGTATGCTTCATTGAACCTTTCCACCAACAAATGTTGGCTAGCAGGTTCTCAAATTTTCCGCCAACAATACTTTGTTGACGGAAAGTCCGATTGTGTGTACACAAGTCCGCGCACAAAAGTCCATGCATGCTCAGAAGCGGTCGGTCTTGTAAACTAGCATTCGTAATGGAGAATTAACATTCGTGACGTGGCAAATTATGAGATCTCCAAATGCACATTCTCTTCTTCTTTAATGGGATAATAATGAAGCTGCTTTGCTGGTGATACTGATGGAGTTATTGCAAACACATTTTCAAAGGCTTTTTTTCAAGTGATATCAAGAATTATAATATCGCAAAATAAAAAACTAAAAAAGAAAATCACGAATAAACACTCACCAAACTTCTACTAACACGAAATTAGCAGGAGCCCAAAGGGTGGGCGCTAAAGAGCTGAAAAACCACATAGTACGTCTAGTACGTCACTACGTTCATAATTGTTGGCCAACATTTGTGTGACCGTGTGTATGCAAGACAAGTTGGAGCCAACAACCTTTGAACAAAAATCCACGGTTTTGTTGTCGGAAAGTCCGATCGTGTGTAAGATCTGCCCTCTCCAGCATTGCTCCTGTAGTGTTATACTGTATGTCGATTTAGTACCCTGTTATTTGTGTTGCTGCTCCTCGTAGAGACATTATAAGAATTATTTTTATTCTTTTTTCTTTAGTTTATGATAAAAACACATAGAAGACTGTGCTGTCTGCTGTTAAACCCCAATATTAAAGTGAAGGTGATATAATGAAACAATTTTGCTACAATGGTACCAATGTTACATAGTAACAACCATAGTTTGGAACTTTATTTCAACATCAAAACACTTAAAGAGGAGTTCCACCCAGAGGGGCCGTCAAAAAAAAAAAAAAAAATTAAAAGTCAGCAGCTACAAATACTGCAGCTGCTGACTTTTAATTGGACACTTACCTGTCCCTGGGTCCAGCGATGCGGGGGATTGAAGCCCCGCTCGTCCCCCCCCTCTGCTCGTCAGCACCGGCATTTCAACTGTGGGCGCCGGGCTGTGGCTTCACAGCCTGGCACCCACTGCACATGCGCGAGCGGCGCCGAGCGCCGTGATTGGCCGCTCAATCACCTGGGACCTGTAATGGGTCCCAGATGATTGACAGGAGGGAGGGAGCAGAGCGGAGCCCTTCCTGTGCCGAGGGGGAAGTGATGTCACCAGCCCAGGCAAAGGAACAGGCAGACTACGAGGGACCACCTAGCAACAGGCATTTAGAGGTAAGTGAAAAAAAAAATATCCAAATGTTTTTTTGTTTTTTTGTTTTTTTAGAATTTTTCCAGGTATTTTTGTTTTTTGGGTGGAACCCCACTTTAAGTGTGTCATTATAACCATTTATAAGAGTGCACTATACATTTTGGACTTTTGTTTAGGACCATTTTTCTTTTGTTGATTTTTTCATGTATCAATTTATTATCGTATGTGCATTGGTTGTTACTATGTAACATTGATACTATTGTAGCAACATTGTTTCACTTTATCACCTTTACTTTAATTTTGGGATTGAACAGCAGACAGCTCAGTCTTTTATATCTTTTTAGTTTTCATTCGTTTCTTTATTCGGAAATTTAGAAGTGCAGCAGTCTGCTTTATAAATATAATTTCATTCACTAAAATTTTTTGAGCGCAATTTTTATGCCCCTTTCACACATGCTGTCCGATCAGGTCCACCTGTCCGTTTTTCAGGCAGACCCGATCGGACGCTCCATTCACCTCTATGGAGCGACGGATGTCAGCTGTGACATGTCCGTTGACATCCGCCGCTATCCGATCTGATCCGGGCAGCCAAATTCAGACGGATGAAAACCCATTTCCCATCCATCTGCCAGATTGTATGGAATCGGATGAAAATGGACAGGTGGATCTGTTGTCATCCAATCTTTCATAAAAGACAGCAGGGCTCTGACAGGTCCGTCTCTGCACAGTGAGCGGAGACTGACCTATCATCCACCTGCTCAGCAGAGATCGACGGATCGATCCCAGCTGAGCAAGCGGAGTCTGTCAAAACAGCCATTCCCTGTGTGAAAGAGGCTTTACTTGTTTAAATTATAATAAAAACACGCCAGAAAATTATGCAAAGGAAAAAAGTTAATGTGCCTGGATCCTGACAGGCTACCAGAAATGTTTTGTTCACTACCTGCATTACCTATATTACCTACTGGACTGTGCACAGGATGAAATTCTATTCAGTGTTTTTATCTGAGGGGAGAAGCAGGCCTATGATTTGCACTACTCAATTAAATCCAGCAAATGTCACTGGTGTAAAAAAAGAAAAGGGGGCACCCAGGAGTTGTGGCGGTTCTCTAGCATGTCTGCTCTGTATTCCAAGGTAAAAAACAAAAGACCAAGAAAAGACTATAATCTTCATATAGGGCAGCAATGATATACTAAAAAATTTACTGTGTTTCCATTATGTCACTTAAAGGAGGCAGTGTCCACACTAGAGTTGCCACATCATCCCTTTAACCCAGGACACATATTAATTACACAGGTTCTAATTAATATGTGTCCTGGATAAAAGGGATGATGTGGCAACCCTAGTCCACACATGGTTCTTTTTAGGAATCCATGATGTTTACTACAGTAAATTACAATATATGAAAGAGCACAGAACAAAGACATCGCAAAATAATGTCCAGGTACAAATGGCTGCAGAACAGCACTATGCATTCAATGGTGTGGTGTAATGTGTTAGCAGCCCATTCAGAAACTGACCAACACTGCAGAAACATTTAGGAATTTTAATATCGCTTTTTTATTATTATTAAATTCATGTTCTGATTTAGTTTTAAAAGCTGGTATTAATGTAAGATTATATCCAGTATTTAGCAATGACTATGTCAATGTTTTTTTTTTTTTTCAGGTTGTTGCTGGAGTAATCTATACTTTAAATGTAGAAATTGGAAAGACAGACTGCAAGAAAGGCACCACAAATGACATACAATCCTGCAGTTTGATGCAAGACTCACACCTTGCTCAGGTCAGCAATAACTCTTCACCCTCTCCATCCATTACTTTTTATTTTAGTGTTGCTAGGAGGACCCTGATTTAAAAAGTGTACAGATTGTTAATGTTTTTGTAAAAAGTATTATTTTATGTGACATATAGGTGGAAAAAAAACCTTTTGTCACTGTTATGTGTAGCACTACCCCAGCTGGAAATATGTCCCAGTTCTTTTTCCCAGTAATTGTCCCGCAGCCAGGCACATGGTCACAGTTACTCTTTGGCTCAATGACAAGTACAGGGTTGTTCTTTTTGGTGTTTTTATTTTTGGGTTAACTTGGATAGGATTGGGGAATTGAATGGGACACTCCAAAAAGAACTATGTACAATAAAAGGACAGTAAACTTCAGTGGCAGCCCATCTATTAGGGGTGCCCAGGCACCACTCCCTCTATCCACAGCTGGCACCTCCATTCATGTGTCTAGCCCCTTTCAGGACGCCGAGCACATGAATTACAGCGACGAGGGTGCTTTTTTGAAGCACCCGATTAGAGCCAGAGGCTCTAATAGGCTTCAAAATAGGATGGGCCGCAGAGCATTGTACTATGAGCCCACCCAGGTGTTACAATAGCGAATTAATATTCACTATTGAAACACTGATCCTCAATCAGACCAATCAGAAGCGGGTCTGAGACCCGTTTTCTGAGTGTCCGAAAAGAGAAGAGTCCTGATTGGCTGCTGAGGAGGAGGGAGGAAGCGGAAACCGCTGCTGTGATGCCCGTGGAGAGCAGGGGAAGCTGGTGACACCCGGGAGAAGAGATGCCCACCATAGATGGGGTAAGTGCTCCAGATCCGACCGACCAACCAACCGACCGGGGGTGGGGGTACTGTTTGCCCCCGCCCTCAAAAAATATTTCCACCAGCCGCCACTGGTAGAACTGAAGCAAAAGTCCTTGCAAAAGCAGACCTCCTTTTTTGAGCAATCAGAGCAGAGTCCAATCACAGAGAACTAGATAGGTTGAGCTCTTCAGGACACCAGCCAATGTCCCCTTTCTATGAACACATAGCTGACTCTCTAGAACCAGAGGGGAGGCAGCAGCCCACAGCCTCTAAGATCTCTCACAGCAGTCTGTACTCACAAAATGTCCTTGGAAAGTTGGTTTCCTACTCCCAACATTCATGCAACACTTTTTCCCCTGTGATACCAAACTAGATCTGCAGACAACAGCCCCTTAGTCAGCTCTCAGCAGCTTCAGCAATCCAGGCCCACCTGAGGCCTCAGCATCTCACAAGCACATGGCAGGATAGCAAGCAGGGGGGCAAGCAACCCCCTGCCCCCCCATTAGGTTGTGTTCCTCTCCTACAGGAAAAGACCTGGTAGCTCTGTGTCTCAGAGTATTCATACTTACTCACAGCAACCATCTCGGCCACCCTCCCAGGGATTGGCCAGGGCTGTAAAAATATTCATGCTGCTCATTTGCATTGCTCCACACCTATGTTCTAGAGGGATCCACAGTTCTCCAGAAAGTAGAGCAATTAAACCGGCAGCTGGTGAAACACTGAACAGACCAGAATAATCAACACAGCTACACTGATCCAGGCATGTACTGGCCAATGAGGACTACTGGGAGTTTCCCGGTGGGCCGATGGCTCAGTGGGCCGGTCAGGTGCAGTCCAAGAGCTGCTCCTCTCTGACAGTGAGTGATCGTGATTTCACTCCTGTCAAGAGGAGCAGCTTCTGTCACTTGCTGGAGAGAGCATTAGGCTTTCTGCTCCCTCCAGCCTGCAGGGGGAGATAGAAAGCCGGCAGGCTTTCCTTCCTCTCTCCCCTTATCACTTGTTATCACATGACTGGAGAGAGGAACGAGAAGCTGCTTTCAGAACTGTGAGTACATGTGGGAGGGGGAGGAGAGGGAGGACACACTGATGTGAAGGGGACTGCTGGTAGGGCCTCTGATGTGAAGGGGGCTGCTGGTGGGGACTCTGATGTGAAGGAGACTGCTGGTGGGGACTCTGATGTGAAGGGGACTGCTGGTGGGGACTCTGATGTGAAGGGGACTGCTGGTGGGGACTCTGATGTAAAGAGGCTGCTGGTGGGGACTCTGATGTGAAGGGGGCTGCTGGTGGGGCCTCTGATGTGAAGGGGGCTTCTGGTGGGGTCTCTGATGTGAAGGGGGCTGCTGGTGTGGACTCTGATGTGAAGGGGGCTGCTGATGGGGATCTATGATGTGAAGGGGGCTGCTGATGGGGTATCTTATGTATAGGGGGCTGCTGGTGGGGACTCTGATGTGAAGGGGCTGCTGGTGGGGTCTCTGATGTGAAGGGGGCTGCTGATGGGGACTCTCTGATGTAAGGGGGACACTGTTGGGGACACTCATAATTAAAGTGGGCCAGTCATGATGAAGTCCAGGGCCAAATTTTCATCCCAGTCCAGCCCTGCACTGATCACAGTGAGCACAACTAAATATACCTAACAACAAAACACCAGCTCCACTGGATACAGTGAGCCAGAACTAAATTTACCTAATGCTAGCACCTACCTAGGAGGATAAAAAATCAAGTGCTAAGTCGATAGTACCACAATTATATACTGTTGATTAAAGAGCACTAGACAGTCCCAGCTCCTGTAGGGGTCGCTTGGAACAGTGACCATACAGAACAAAAGTACCAGAAATAACAGCGCTTAGGACCCCTGATCAATCCAATGGCAGTTCAAAGTTTGATGGAAGGATATACTGTGAAATAAGCCCATAAGCTTCCAGCTGGTCTCCAAGTATGATTTATTAAACAAGCAAAGCACATGCATGCAAAATGAGTCAGCACGGCAACCCTGACTGCTTGCAGACCATCCCAGTCTCTCGTGGCTCTATTTTGGCTTCCCTCCCGTGACCCGCCAACCAGGGGCATTGCTAGGTCTACAAAAGATCTGGGGCTAGAGGCCATAGCAGCGTAGTAAAGAAAGTCATACGCTTGGGCGGGCATACACATGTATATAATATGTGTGTGTATATATATCCCCAAAGAGCCCCCCTTACATTAAGGTCCCCAGAGAGCCTCCCCCTTACATCGGGGTCCCCAGAGAGTCTCCCCCTAAAATCGGGGTCCCCATAGAGCCTCACCTTAAATCAGGGTCTCCAGAGAGCCTCCCCCTTAAATCAGGGTCTCCAGAGAGCCTCCCCTCTCCTTGGGGACCCATGCAGAGACTCTGGGCTATGGGCCCCAGATTCTGGGCTCTAACCCCAAAAGCCACCCCCTAGCAATGCCACAGCCGCCCACATGACTTCCGGTGTGCCTGGTCGGCATAATCAGCTTGATGCTGATAGCCTCTGGCCCCAGGATATCACACACCAGCACCCTGGGGTTTTCTAGCAAGAAACTATTGATCTTCCATCACAGCCACTATGATTGGTAATTGGAAACGCTTGCAGGTTACACTTTATTGTCTCTCATGACTTTATTACTTTTATGGTGTTATCATTATTTGGCTTTATTAAATGATACTTGTAGACCAGCTGGAAGCCTTTGGGCCTATTTCACAGTATATAATTCAGTGGAACTTTGAACTGCCATTGGATTGATCAGGGGTCCTTATGCAAGAGAAAGCATACCCTTATTGCACTCAAAATTCAGCCTAGGACATTGGGGGCCCTGGTTGCTGATGTGACCCTGGCAAAAATGAGAAACATATAACTATATCCTTGCACCATAGTCAGGTGTGTATTTTCTACGGTGAGAATAGTTGTTAGCTTGTCACTATGGCCAACAAGTAGGACAAGAGGCAACCAGCTAATACTAACTTTACGTTTGTTGTTTCAGACCTTATTCTGCACATTTAGAGTACTGGAAGTCCCATGGGAGCATGTTGAAAACCTTCTTTCATTTTCCTGCATGGCCCACTAATGAAACAGTCACCGACAACTGAAATGAGTGTATATTTTATTTTCATGCAGAAACACTTCTAAATGTAATAAACTGCAAGGATCTGTGTTATCAATCTTACTGTGTCAGTGTCATATTTAGAACATGTGTAAACTCATCAGCCTCATTCTAATATTAAAATTGAAAGTGTGATTCTGTGAGAATTAAAAAAAAAAAAAGCACAAAACGATATATCTAGTATTCAATTAGAACTGTATTACAAAGAAAAAAACTGCTAAGGATTGCTCTGGGCAAAATCAGAGTTACCTTAGAAAAAATAAAATAAAAATGTCAGACAGGCCTAAAGGGAGCAGCAGAGGTACTGCATGTGAAGGTATAAAAGGCTTAGAAGGTTCTGCAAAACAAGGATATGGTCAGGTTGCACCATCTGGAGGGAGAGAATGTCCACCTTTTCTATCTCACAGTGGTCATGCTATACAGCCACAGCATGCACAGGATGCAGTTGAGTGGCCGACAAAGCCTTCCTCTTATTCCTTCGCTCAGGAGCAGAACAGCCAGTTGTCTACTAATGAGCCCTCTTCTTCTACTAATGCTGATTCCGTGGAATTATTTCATCAAATGATTCCTAACTTGCTGCAGTAGTATGAACCTAATCATGCACAAGTATTCCTTATGCATTTGCGTGTACACACACGTGCATACATTTATACACGTATAGACAGAAGCTCTTCCTGATGATGAAAATTACATTGCAAAACGCGTAGAGGCTGCTGGGAACTTTCTCATCACTTCCGGTTGAACGAGAGTGAGCCCTGGAACGCATGCCGCTGTGAGGAGACACAGTGACAGAGGGGAAACAAACTGAGACACTGCTCTCCAAATACACTGCTGGATTTGCTTGGTGCCGGCTTAAGGGCACCATAACATGTGAGTTTAACCATGCTTTTAACTTTTTTAATAAAATAAAATTACATACTATACCATGATGGCTATCCATATGTCTTTATGAGCACTGAACAGTTCTATGGGGTCTTTGAAGGGGGTGTTGGAAAAAATAATGGAGGTTTAGGGGGGTTGGGCCCATCTGGAGGTATGGGTGTCCCTTCCCTTACTAACAATACAATGGTAACAATGGTTTGTAGTTGGTTGTATCTGGAAGGAAGTAACTGGTAATTGTCCCTGAGCTGGCGTAATATACGGCATTGGGCCTTTATGGGGTGTACAGATACAATTAGTTGGTCGAGAAAAATTGCCCTTCAAAGACATTTAGACCGGGCAGGTTTAAGCTGAGTTTTTATTTGGTTTAATGGTTATGTCAAAATGTATTATATGCATTACGTTATGTTGGGAGTTTTTTTGTATTTCATTTTGTTGTAATAAAAAAAAGGCTGCTATGGCCATTCGACTCCAAAAAAGAATGTGTTGTCTGGTCAATCATTGGGTTTAAGTAATATAGGGGTTGCTAGCTTTGTAGGAAACAATAGCCTCAGTAATCTGCACATCCCTTAGTCAAGGGTTTTTATAATGGACAGAGAGGAATTACTGTCAGATAAACCTAAAACCAAGAGAGTATAAGAATAAGAATAAATCTTATAAACCTTACAACTCTAGAAATAGAAGAATGGGCAAACCTATTACGTTTGTAACTACATTTTCCCAAGAATATCATCAAATAGTCAGAATAATAAAAAAAATCTGCCAATACTGTATACAAAGATTTAAATGGGATTTTGCAAGCAGGTTGCCATATTTCTAGCCGATGTGCCCCCACATTAGGGACTGCACTATCACCTAGTCTTTTCTCATCTAAACAATGCCAACCCACCTGGCTCTCCTATCCTGGAAGTCACCCTTGTAATACAAAAACCTATAGGTACTGTAATTTGTGTCTTTTGGGTAAAACGTTTGTTGCCACAGCCACAGATGAAGTGTTCATTATACAGAAATACATCAACTGTGGCACAAACTATGTAATTTACCTGATCACCTGTATTTCATGCAGCCTCCAATAGGTATGTTGTACCACACGTCCTTTGAGAGCCCGTATAGGGGAACATTACTGTGACACAAACAATCCAAATGATAAAAATATTTTGAATGCAACATGTCACTTTAGAGAATGTCATCAGGGCAATCTTTCCTCATTTCGCTTCAGAGGAATAGAATGGTTGTCTCACTCGCCCAGAGGAGGTGACAGGGAGAGAAGGCTACTGGGGAGAGAAGCATGGTGGATTTTTAGATTAAAAACTAGATCGCCTCAGGGTTTAAACCTGAGGTGGGATCTGGACTTGCACTTACATTAAGAATGCCTCTCCCCAGAGCCTCCTCTCTCTCCTCTCTATCTTCCTTTCTCTCTTTTCGGTCTTCTTTTCACATGTGAAAAAACATCAAAATACATCAAATCATGAATGTACAAAATTTATTAAAAATAAAGTAGAAAACTTACAAGAATGTGGAATAAAAAGAGCAGTTCGCCGGCCGGCAAGCGAGCGCCCGTTCTTGGCAAGATGCGATGACGTCAGGGCTCTTTTTATTCCACATTCTTGTAAGTTTTCTACTTTATTTTTAATAAATTGTTTTATCCGATTCACGCTATGGCCACCTTTCCTTTGTCCTTATGTCCTTGAAACCGGGTGCTACAATATCCTTTTACATGCCTGAAGCTACGCTGCATAGAGGGATGCCCTACTACTAGCTGGACACCCGGATATAGTCCACTACGTGCCTGTCTTGTTTATCATCTGTTACGCTTCTCAGAGGGATGCTTGCATTGTTAGCCGCACACCTGGATTTGGGTTTACACACGTGCCTGTTGTGCTTGCAATCTGGTAAGCGCATATGTTAGGAGGTGGAGGATCACTGTGAGGGGTGTTTTTATTCCTACCTTTCCACACTGGCTTTCATGGAGAGCTATTGGGGGACTCTTCCCATCTCCATAGAAGATTCTCTGGATTTCTGAGTTCATGGACTTTGCTATCATTTTGTACATTCATGATTTGATGTATTTTGATGTTTTTTCATATATATTTATTTTGTTTTAATTTATTACTATGCACTTTTTTTTCATCTATGGTATAGCACAGTTTTTTCTTTGTTGTTTTCTGATATGTTGTGGATATTCCACAGTTGAACTGCTGCTTTTTATGGAGGCTTTTTTACGATAGCGCAGTGATTTTTTGGTTTCTGCTTTTCACATACCTGGATTATTATTTTCATCTTTTTTTTTATTTAATGTTTTTTGAATTTTATGGTGTGTTTCTTTATGCATATGTTTCAAATGAAAGTACAGCACTGTCTGAAAAATAAAATATATACCGGTAAATAACCGCTAGGACCAGCTGCAGCTTAAATGTGAGATACACACAATACATATATTACAGAGGAAAAAGCCGTGCACCATGAGACCATATAAAATATGATATCTAACCACATATATTAAATATCCCTAATGGATAGGGGTCAAATTTACTCCCAATCCCCATGTCAATTCATAGATCTAAATAGAAAATGATATACCACATGCATTACAATGTTATGAATAAATGCATTTAAAATCATCTACGTGACATGGTCAAAAAAATGTCCTTGAGAGAGTTCATCTCAACAAAGATTCTCTAGAAAAATACTGATGTTGATCACGAAGTATTCACATTTTTAAGAAAAGTCTTTCCTTTGTTAATTGATTTGTGACTTAAAACAGGGAAACACCGCAGAAAAGGTGAATTGGGATAGAAAGATTCCTCCACCTGTGAAATGACTGCCTCTTACCAGCTACACTGATCTCTTTTTTTAGGGAGATCACGTCCGCTTTGAGCTTATAACCCAGTCAAGATCTATGTTGTTGTCCACCAGATGGCACCTCTCTTCCTCTTATATCACCCCTGGGTATCTCACGGTCATCAATTGGCCACATTAACCAGTTGCCGACCGCTGCACGACGATGTACGTCGGCAGAATGGCACGGGCAGGCAAAAGGACTTACAGGTACGTCCTTGCCTTCTCGCGGGCAGGGGGTCTGATCGAAACCCCCCCCCCCGGTGCCTGCGGCGGTCGGATTCTCGTCAGGGGCGATCAAAGGTGAGGGGGAGGCCACTCATTCGTGGCTCCCCCGTCGTGATCGCTCCTGGCCAATGAAATGCTTCCTCGGCTTCTGTATAGTAGCGGAGGAAGTGATATCATTGCTCCTCGGCTCGGTATTTTCCGTTCCGGCGCCGAGGAGAGAAGACATCCGAGTGAGTGCACAAACACTACACACACAGTAGAACACGCCAGGCATACTGTACACCCCCCATCACCCCCTGATCACCCCCCCCCCCCCCCCCGTCACACTGACACCAAGCAGTTTTTATTTTTTTCTGATTACTGCATTGGTGTCAGTTTGTGACAGTTAGTGGGGTAGGGCAGTTAGTGTTAGGCCCCCTTTAGGTCTAGGATACCCCCTAATCCCCCCTAATAAAGTTTTAACCCCTTGATCACCCCCGTTGCCAGTGTCGCTAAGCAATCATTTTTCTGATCGCTGTATTAGTGTCACTGGTGACGCTAGTTAGGGAGATAAATATTTAGGTTCGCCGTCAGTGTTTTATAGCGACAGGGGCCCCCATATACTATATAATAAATGTTTTAACCCCCTGATTGCCCCCTAGTTAACCCTTTCACCAGTGATCACCGTATAACTGTTACGGATGACGCTGGTTAGTTAGCTTATTTTTTATAGTGTCAGGGCCCCCGCCGTTTATTACCGAATAAAGGTTTAGCCCCCTGATCGCCCGGCAGTGATATAACTTAGGTTTTAGGGTCAGATAGGGTCTGCGTCATCCCAGGCAGCGTCGGGTTAGCGCCAGTACCGCAAACACCCACGCACGCACCATACACCTCCCTTAGTGGTGTAGTATCTGAACAGATCGATATCTGATCCGATCAGATCTATACTAGCGTCCCCAGCAGTTTAGGGTTCCCAGAAACGCAGTGTTAGCGGGATCAGCCCAGATACCTGCTTGCACCTGCATTTTGCCACTCCGCCCGGTCCAGCCCAGCCCACCCAAGTGCAGTATCGATCAAACACTAAACGCATAACTGCAGCGTTCGCAGAGTCAGGCCTGATCCCTGCGATCGCTAACAGTTTTTTTGGTAGCGTTTTGGTGAACTGGCAAGCACCAGCCCCAGGCAGCATCAGGTTAGTGCCAGTAGCGCTAACACCCACGAACGCACCGTACACCTCCCTTAGTGGTATAGTATCTGAACAGATCGATATCTGATCCGATCAGATCTATACTAGCGTCCCCAGCAGTTTAGGGTTCCCAAAAAAGCAGTGTTAGCGGGATCAGCCCAGATACCTGCTAGCACCTGCGTTTTGCCCCTCCGCCTGGCCCAGCCCAGCCCAGCCCAGCCCACCCAAGTGCAGTATCGATCGATCACTGTCACTTACAAAACACTAAATGCATAACTGCAGCGTTCACAGAGTCAGGCCTGATCCCTGCGATTGCTAACAGTTTTTGGTAGCGTTTTGGTGAACTGGCAAGCACCAGCGACATAGTACACCCCGGTCGTAGTCAAACCAGCACTGCAGTAACACTTGGTGACGTGGCGAGTCCCATAAGTGCAGTTCAAGCTGGTGAAGTGGCAAGAACAAATAGTGTCCCGCTGCCACGAAGAAGAAGACAAACACAGGCCCGTCGTGCCCATAGTGCCCTTCCTGCTGCATTCGCCAATCCTAATTGGGAACCCACCACTTCTGCAGCACCCGTACTTCCCCCATTCACATCCTCAACCAAATGCAGTCGGCTGCATGAGAGGCATTTTCTTTATGTCCTCCCGAGTACCCCTACCCAACGAACCCCCCCAAAAAAGATGTTGTGTCTGCATTAAGCGCGGATATAGGCGTGACACCCGCTATTATTGTCCCTCTTGTCCTGACAATCCTGGTCTTTGCATTGGTGAATGTTTTGAACGCTACCATACACTAGTTGAGTATTAGCGTAGGGTACAGCACTGCACAGACTAGGTACACTTTCACAGGGTCTCCCAAGATGCCATGGCATTTTGAGAGACCCGAATCTGGAACCGGTTACAGTTATAAAAGTTACAGTTACAAAAAAAAGTTAAAAAAAATATATAAACACAAAAAAAAATATATAAAATAAAAAAAACAAAAATAGTTGTCATTTTATTGTTCTCTCTCTCTCTATTGTTCTGCTCTTTTTTACTGTATTCTATTCTGCAATGTTTTATTGTTATTATGTTTTATCATGTTTGGTTTTCAGGTATGCAATTTTTTATACTTTACGGTTTACTGTGTTTTATTGTTAACCATTTTTTTGTCTTCAGGTACGCCATTCAGCTGCAGCGCGGATTAATTTATCTTGACAGCAACAGCGTTTGCTCCCACGATACATAAAGCTGTGACTCCAGTGCTGTCGGAGGTGATATATGCCGAAGCATGGGGGCAGCAGGGGCGGAGGAGCGATTTGCTCCTAACGTTTGGGGCGGATGCCCCCATGCTTCGGCATATATAAATGGTGCATGTATGCCCATCATTAGAAGTGGGTGGATGAAGGGAGGTATTCTAATGGTGGGCATACCCACCAATCAATCTCTTTTTTTCGTTCAGCCCACAGGCTGCATGAAAAAAAAAAAGATTACAATATATGCCCAACAAGGACCAGCAATGTACTGGTATGTTGCTGGATTTTGAGTGGTTATACCAGAATGATGCCTGCAGGTTTAGGTATCATCTTGGTATCATTCAGCGGTCGGCTTTCATGTAAAAGCAATCCTAGCGGCTAATTAGCCTCTAGACTGCTTTTACAAGCAGTGGGAGGGAATGTCCCCCCCTCCCACCGTCTTCCATGTTTTTGTCTGGCACACCGATCTTGGTGTGGTAAGATGCTTTGAGGGCAGAGGAGAGATCTAGGGTCTAATAAACCCCATTTTTTTCAAAAAAGAGTACCTGTCACTACCTATTGCTATCATAGGGGATATTTACATTCCCTGACATAACAATAAAAATGATTTAAAAAAATGAAAGGAACAGTTTAAAAATAAGATAAAAAAGCAAAAAAAAATAAAGGAAAAAAAAAAAAAGCACCCCTGTCCCCCCCTGCTCTCGCGCAAAGGCGAACGCAAGCGTTGGTCTGGCGTCAAATGTAAACAGCAATTGCACCATGCATATGAGGTATCACCGCGAAGGCCAGATTGAGGGCAGTAATTTTAGCAGTAGACCTCCTCTGTAAATCTAAAGTGGTAACCTGTAAAGGCTTTTATTAGGCTTTTAAAAATGTATGTAGTTTGTCGCCACTGCACGTTTGTGCGCAGTTTTAAAGCATGTCATGTTTGGTATCCATGTACTCGGCCTAAGATTATCTTTTTTATTTCATCAAACATTTGGGCAATATAGTGTGTTTCAGTGCATTAAAATTTAAAAAAGTGTGTTTTTTCCCCAAAAAATGCATTTGAAAAATCACTGCGCAAATACTGTGTGAAAAAAAAAAAAGAAACACCCACCATTTTAATCCGTAGGGCCTCTGCTTTAAAAATATATATAATATTTGGGGGTTCAAAGTAATTTTCTTGCAAAAATAAATTATTTTTTCATATAAACAAATAGTGTCAGAAAGGGCTTTGTCTTCAAGTAGTTAGAAGAGTGGGTGATGTGTGACATAAGCTTCTAAATGTTGTGCATAAAATGCCAGGACAGTTCAAACCCCCCCAAATGACTCCATTTTGGAAAGTAGACACCCCAAGCTATTTGCTGAGAGGCATGTCGAGTCCATGGAATATTTTATATTATATTTGTGGGAAAAAGACAATTTTTTTTTTTTTTTTTGCACAAAGTTGCCACTAAATGATATATTGCTCAAACATGCCATGGGAATATGTGAAATTACACCCCAAAATACATTCTGTTGTTTCTTCTGAGTACGGGGATACCACATGTGTGAGACTTTTTGGGAGCCTAGCCACAAACGGGACCCCAAAAACCAAGCACCGCCTTCAGGGTTTCTAAGGGTGTAAATTTTTATTTCACTCCTCACTGCCTATCACAGTTTCGGAGGCCATGGAATGCCCAGATGGCACAAACCCCCCCAAATGACCCCATTTTGGAAAGTAGACACCCCAAGCTGTGGCAAAATATAAAATATTCCATGGACTCAACATGCCTCTCAGCAAATAGCTTGGGGTGTCTACTTTTCAAAATGGGGTCATTTGGGGGGGGGGGGTTGAACTGTCCTGGCATTTTATGGCCTTCAAAACTGTGATAGGTAGTGAGGAGTGAAATCAAAAATTTACGCCCTTAGAAATCCTGAAGGCGGTGATTGGTTTTCGGGGCCCCCGTACACGGCTAGGCTCCCAAAAAGTCCCACACATGTGGTATCCCCATATTCAGGAGAAGCAGCTAAATGTATTTTGGGGTGCAATTCCACATATGCCCATGGCCTGTGTAAGCAATATATCATTTAGTGACAACTTTTTGTAAATTTTTTTTTTTTTTTGTCATTATTCAATCACTTGGGACAAAAAAAATAATATTCAATGGGCTCAACATGCCTCTCAGCCATTTCCTTGGGGTGTCTACTTTCCAAAATGGGGTCATTTGGGGGGGTGGTTTGTACTGCCCTGTCATTTTAGCACCTTTAAGAAATGAGATAGGCAGTCATAAACTAAAAGCTGTGTAAATTCCAGAAAATGTACCCTAGTTTGTAGACGCTATAACTTTTGCGCAAACCAATAAATATACGCTTATTGACATTTTTTTTACCAAAGACATGGCTGAATACATTTTGGACTAAATGTATGACTAAAATTGAGTTTACTGGATTTTTTTTATAACAAAAAGTAGAAAATATTGTTCTTTTTCAAAATTTTCGGTCTTTTTCCGTTTATAGCGCAAAAAATAAAAACCGCAGAGGTGATCAAATACCATCAAAAGAAAGCTCTACTTGTGGGAACAAAAGGACGCAAATTTCGTTTGGGTACAGCATTGCATGACCGCGCAATTAGCAGTTAAAGCGATGCAGTGCCAAATTGTAAAAAGTGCTTTGGTCAGGAAGGGGGTAAATCCTTCCGGGGGTGAAGTGGTTAAGACAATCAATGGGTGGAGCCTGTAATCTTTAGAGCTACTATTTATTTCAAAGTTTTATATCTGTAATGTGGTTATGACTAAGGCCTTATAGGCTGAAACGTGTTAACTTAATCAGCGTTTCTTCACTGTGGCTATTTAATAAAATGAAGAAATTTTAAGAGCAACAACCGGAGTGCGGATCATTTTTTTCTACATTACTCTACTCAGCCAGCGACTGTGGATCGAGCACCTGGGAGCTCTGCTATGTGGCGTATGGGTACTAGCACTGACTTTTCTGTTTATACTGTTTCACTGGTACAGGCCACTGCTATACCCAGTTGAGGAAAGTGAAAAAATAGCGCTGGTCCCATAGGGTTATCTCACTAGTATTGCTCTCTTAAAGTATTGATGTTGATGCAAACTTGCTGGTTTCCAGACAGGTAGCTTCTACACCCCAGAGGATCCCCATGGTCTCCTTGGCCTGCAATGTATAACAACAACATTTTTAGCCCCCTTTATCAGGGCTTGATTGACAACAATGTGAATAAACTGGACCTGTGATGTTATTTTTTCCAATTTGATTTGATTGAGCACAGGCCTTGTCTATAGCTAGTTCACACAATGGAAAAATAACAAGGTCCAATTCATTACTAGTTAATTCACACTTTTGCAATCAAGCCCTGATGAACGGGGCACTCCTGGACCCACAAAACTAATTTGCTACTTTTGGGATTGCCCCCTTTTATCAGAATAAAGTTGTATCTGAACCTCTTAGCAGTGGAGCGACACTTCAATTTAAATTTTTGTTCCATTACACTGCTATATCCAGTCCTCTGCAGTGTGAACCTTTATTAAAGTATCTGCTGCCAAAGGCACTATTATGGTCTGCAGCCTCTGCCTGCAGCAAGTCAACCAGATTAAAAGCAACAGACATTTGGGTAGCATATGCATGAGGAAACACAAGACCCTGCACCACAAAGCTTGATGGGAGAAGCACCTCAATGAGACAATTTGGCAGCAAAAGGCTCACACTCACTTTTCACATCTCCCCACAAGCCGCAAGAATCTCCTGATGCATATGTCATAAAATCTGCAGCCTCTATTGGCAAGAAGGAAGTCTCATAAGGTTAGGATGCATTACATCAAGTGTGGAAGAAGATAATGGGACCATGCTGAGTAGGTTCGAGCAAAGGCTTGAACCTCTGTAGATTTGCCCTACACTGATCGCACCATCTCCATCAGCATCTTCTCAAAGTAGGTGTCTCTTCCACAACTGCTGTCATGGAAGAAAGAAATGTCCCTTAAAGTGGTCCTAAAGGCTAAAGGTGTAAAAACCTTCAATATGCAGCTCCCCTCCCCCCAGTACTTACCTGAACCCCTTCTTGATCCAGTGATGTATATGGTTCCCACTGCTGTCATTTAGAGCCAGGGAGGAGGAAACAGGGTGCATCTTATGGACACACAGAGCAGGCCCCGGGAGTGAGCACACACGAGTGCCCCCATAGCAAGTGGCTTGTTATGGGGGCATTCAGCAGGGGGAGGAGCCAGGAGGGCCAGCTGGGGACCCAAAAAGAGGAGGATCAGGGCTTCTCTGTGCAAAACCATTTTTTTGCTTGTTTTGCATATTTGTTATTTTTTTTATATTATTTTACTATTAGTATGACTACTATAAGTCACACCCATGCCACATGTCAGTCCTGGGGGCAGGAGCTACACTGGGCCAGAGATTGCGGTAGCTCTCCAATCCCAAACCAAGAGGTGACTGACCCTATGACTTCTTTAATAAGGCAAGATTGTGTGTGACAATAACACTAACCTATTATCCGTCCTTCACCAGGGAAAATCCACACCCTTTTTCCGGCACTAGTTTGCAACCTGAGGTAAAAGCACTTTGTCATTATGTACCTTGACTTCCAGGAGATCTTTATTCAGGCCAAAAAGGTTTGTGGCCACTTTAGATGGAAATGTCTAGTCAGTATTTGCCTGGCAGAAATGTAGCACCAACACAAGCTGCCTGTCAAACACCTCATCTGTGACACCTTCACATGCTGCAGAGGCTGCACTAACAGCAGCATGCCATCCACGAGTACCTGTGTGATCAGCGTTTAAGGACAGGCTCTGGGGAATTTGGATACTGTCAGGGAAGATGCATGCATGTGCGTAGGTGCATGGTTTCTGCAAGCCCTGATTGTGGCCGATAAGCAGGTGCGTGCGCATGCGCGAGTGCACATTGGAACCAGGCGGGCTATTTAAACTGCACTAATGCTTGGTGTCAGTGTGTCATGGTTATGCAATAGAGTTTGTCGATCAGCATACCTGTCTCCATGTGTTCTTCTCTAGAGACCAGCTGACCCTCACCTGACTGCTTTTGTAACCTCTCCTCTAAGCATGGCCCCACCCCAGGCCCTATCAGGGAACCCTATATTAACCTGTGCACTGCAAGACAGCAGTGCTGATCAACCATTGTGTGTTAGCCTCTGTGTGTACTTGCTGGTTTTCCTACATCTGATTCCTGTTACCGACTTTGGCCTATTCTTAACTATACCTGTCTGCTCGTGACCCCGACCTTTGGCGTGTTCCTGACCAACCCTGTTTGCCTGTGACCCTGAACCTTGGCGTGTACTCTGTTGTCCTTGTCTGCTTGTGGCCCTGACCTTGGCTTGTCCCTTACTTTCCTTGTTGTTCCAGCCTGCTGCCTCCTTCCTCTTCTCTTATAGTCTACCGTGAGCGTGAGCTGTGAGACCCTGGGGGCCGCGACCTGGAGCTAGACTGCAGCGCAGTCCAACCTTACCATTAAAGGCTCTGGTGAACACCTGCTGGCTCTTAGACTCCGCGCCCTGGGGAATCTATGCTCTAGCTCCCAGTGGGATCTGTGTCAGTGATCCAGTAGACATGCTTCCTGAACCTCCCAGGGTTCGATCCGCAGCAGTCAGCCGTAGGGTGCACTACCTTGCAGTGCACTCCTGATCCCAACGGTGTGCATCTGTCACCCAGCCTCTAGGTGACCTGACACAGTGCCATTTGGTCTATTACATTCCTGAAGCATCCGTTTCTGTATTGCTCACCCATTGAAAACCCTATCTGCTCCTGACTTTGCCTGCACTCTGCTTGCACTGACCCTGGCTCATCCCTGGACTACGCTTCTACCTTATCCTTCTGTTCATCTGGCTTGTTATTACCGAACCCCACCTGACTTCTGACTACTCTTCTGCCTACCGCCTGTGTCTGATCTGCTTGCTAGCTGCTGACTTGGACTGTCTGACTTTGCCTTAGATCTTCTCCCTGCACCTGACCCAGCCATGGCTGTACTCATCAGTTCCTGCTCTTATGCCAGGGTGCTACCATCCAGATGCTACTGCTCACCCAGACGCACACCAGCACTCTCCAGCATAAGTCTTATCAGGCACTCGTTCCACTCTGTGATCTGGCATACCCTGTTACACTACCAGGGCTCCTGAGCCACAGCTGTAAAAGATGCCTTCCTCTACACTTTGGGCTCCATCACCTGGTAAGTTAGATACTCTTTTCAGTATCAGTGGCTCATCATTCAGGATATGTGTAGCATTTTCTAGAGGCAGACAGAATGGCAAGTCAAAATACAATCCCACTCATGTTCCTCCTGGAGTAAGGAGTAAACACTCACCACACGCCAGGCATTGGAGATGCAGCAGTAGGAGGAAGATGAGAACTTTCTCAAGGTCAGCAAGATGCTTTGTCTACTGCCTCCTTCCCTAAGGAGGAAGAGGCAGAGAATGAATACACAGAGGGGGGAAAGGGATGGGGTGCTGGAGGTGAGCAGGTATCAAGGGGGAAATTTCACCACTCCCAAGCTCCAGGATTTGTCTATGGGTGAGGTGAGATTGTTAAGGACAGTGTTATCCTCAGCAGCACCGAGATTTAAGGTCCTCTGCTGCAGGAAATATGGGCAAATGTTTTTTTTTTTTTTTTAATGCCCAGATGCCTGCGCATCTTTTGGAGCAAGAAACAGAAGGACCACTATTGGGTGCATCCCCAATAAAAAAAAGTTCAAATGAACTAACTGTTCCCTCAAGCAAAATGCTTCGCACAAACTATGAAATCCTCCTCAAGAAACTACAAGACCTCTGCTCATCTCTTCGCTTCAGCCTCATGGGCTGGCAAGATAGCATTATCCAAAATGTTCCTACTGCCTCATCTACTTTCCTTGGTCCGTACCCTCCCAGTTCCGATATTAACATCCCAACCGGACACGCTCCAACAAACTCTCAACAACTTTATCTGGAATGGAAAGCACCCTAGAATTAAACACTCTGTAATGTGCACCCCAATGTCCAAAGCAGGCATGGGTGCCCCAACCTTAGGAACTACTAAAAAGCCATCCTTTTAAAACCAAGCCCGTCATTGGTGGCCTACTACTTGCTGCCTGCAGATAGAGGAAGCAGATAGAGGAAGCCTCCCTTGGTCACCCCACGAAATCGCTTCTAGCTGCTGCTTAGATGCACTACCAACCACCTTCATCGTTCCTAAAAATAGTAAACGCAATGATCAAAGTCCGAAACTCCATTTACCAACTCTCCAACAGTCTTTCAAAAACAGCTGCAGAAACCTTTCCCCTGACATCGCTAGAAATCTTAAGCAGTAGTTTATCCCTTTCCTCCTGGACAACAGCCAGTGCCATCACCATTGGACATATCCTACATAATGGTCATTTACGCACCTTCCAAGACTAATACGCAAGGTATAACATTCCCAATAAGGATTTTTTCAAATATCTAAGAGTGTGTCACACCCTTGCATCGAACACCTGGTTGGACCAACCACTCACCACCGACGTCATCCAAAACTACGACCACCCGACATCCTCTTCAAACAGATCTTCGTCTCTCTATAACATGCTCAACACCCCACAAAACCCTAAGAAACTCCCATCGTTGGAAAAGTGGGAACAAACTCTAAACTTCTCGGCTGATATTTATTATATGGCATCACACATCGCGCTACACCTTGAAAGTGTCTAGATGCCTCTCACATTGGAAATCGTAGCAGAAATTGCTTCATTATTGGTACCTCACACCAATTAAGTTAGATAAATCCACACCTTCCCAATCCCCCTCCTTCTGGAGGAAATGTGATTACACTGGTACTACAGACCACATTTGGTGGTCTTGTCCACTGCTATCCTCTTTATGGATGTTTATCCAAACCCTTTTCATTAACCTCACCGGCAACCATACCAAAATAACTCCTCAGCTAGCATTACTTGGACTGGGGCAGGAAGCCTGGGAATCTCAACATCACGCCATCCTCACACATGTCTTAATTGCGACCAGACTCGCTATAGCAAAGAACTGGAATAGCACTTCTATACCTTCCCCACAACTTACCCAAAATATTTTAAGCCAAAATTTTCAGATGGAACTCATGTTCACCAAAGCTAACCTTACTCAACCAAAAATACTGAAAGAATGGGCCCCGTGGCTAACCTACTCCAACTTGGATATCACCTCCTTGCCTCATTAGTGACTCAATTACCTCACGAACCTTGATAATGTGACTCTTTTGGAAAGCTTCTACTCTCATAACCACTAATCTTCACAGCTAGCGCAACCCATTACCATACCCTCCACATCTCTTCTACCCCCCTCCCCCCCAACTAGAATGGTCTCCCGGGCTGCATTGCATAATAGACCTTCGGTCTTGTTATGTTTAGCCTATACACCCTTTGGTTACTGTTCACTAACTTTGCCTTGTATTGTTGTGACAATGCCTTACGAAACCATTGCTTGTAACAATTTACATATTTCTTTTCAATAAAAAAAAAAAAGTTGAAGTTGAAAAAAAAAAGTTAAAATGGCTGATTTCCTGACACCATTTCAGAGGAAGCCTCTAATACAGCACTTTGAGGTGGTGCTGTGTAAGAAGCTATAATGCTGCTTCAGGGCCTTCAGCACATCAGGAGATTTTGTTACAGAGAGGAGAAACCACCTGTCCCCTGACAGCATGGACCAGGTCACTTTTACATCTGATGTAAGGAGGGGCACCGCTGGGTAATGTAAGGGGGGCTCCACTGGGGACATCTGATGTAAGTTGTGGCTCCGCTGGGGACACTAGATGTAAGGAGGGGCTCCGCTGGGGCCATCTAATGTAAGGAGGGGCTCCGCTGGGGACATCTGATGTAAGGAGGGGCTCCGCTGGGGACATCTGATGTAAGAAGGGGCTCCGATGGGGACACCTGATGTAAGGACGGACTCTGCTGGGGGCACCTGATGCAAGGACGGATTCTGCTGGGGACACCTGATGGCATCTGGTGGCAGGTGACATGGCAGGTGACACGCTCAGGGGTCCCACTGATTCTGGATTATGATGAGTTGAATGATTTCATTCTATATTACAATGTAATAATAGTAATAATGTACTTCAATCCTGACACCACAACAACCATGGTGCTGGGATGATTGAAGCGCTAACACCAGGTGTTTGAAGTATCTTTATCTGCTGATTTGTTAAGCTCTGGAATACACATTTCTATTGTGGTGTAGGATCTGGGCCTGCTGTCCCTCCATCCCTCTTTTCTTCCTTCTCTCTCCTTCCCTCATTCTTTCCTTCTTCCTCTCTCCCTCCCTCCCTCTTTTCCCCTTTCTTTCTCCATCTCCCATTCATCTCAGACTCTAACCACACCCCCACGCCCCCTAATTATAATAAGACTCCGCCTACAGCCAAAAAAATGTCCCTATAAATGTTTTTACAATGTTGGCAACTATGGTATTTTAACCACTTGAGATACGCGCTATAGCTGAATGATGGCTACAGCACGGACCTGCTTTGCCGGGACTACAGCTATTGATATCGTCCCGTGCCCGAGCGGCCTGTGCGCCCCCTGCAGGGTGCGCGTGGCATGCTCTGTGATCAGTGAGTCTATGAGATCCCGACCCCTTACCACGTGATCAGCTGTCAGCCAATAACAGCTGATCATGTGATGTCAACAGAGCCAGTAATCGGCTATTTTTTCTCCTCGCGCTTACCGCGTGAGGAGAAAAAAAAATCCGATCACCGATGGCCGTCAGAGGGACATCAGTCCCGATCACAGAGACCTGCCGCCAGATCACCAGTGTCCCCCTGTGCCCCCTGACAGTGCCACCTAGCAATAGGCAACAGTGCTGCCTACCAGTGCCCACCAGCGCCACCTATCAGTGCCCAAAGTGCCACCTATCAGTGCCTACAGTGCCAGCTATCAGTGCCAGAACAACAGTGCTGCACATCAGTGCCACCTATCAGTGCCCATCAATGTCACCTTCCAGTGCCCATCAGTGCCATCTATCAGTGGTACCTATCAGTGCCCATCAGTGCCACCCATCCGTGCCACCCATCAGGGCCCATCAGTTCCATCTTATCAGTGGCCATCAGTGTCGCCTTATCTGTGCCCATCAATACCGCCTTATCTGTCCCCATCAGTGCCCACCTGTGCAGCCTATCAGTGCCCACCAGTGCAGCCTATTAGTGCCCACCAGTACTGCCTCATCAGCGC